>NC_056747.1:789343936-789675186 GCF_019279795.1 Protopterus annectens
CACCTGAAGCATGAAAGGTAAATCCCACAGCGGTTGAGGTTCCCAGACTGCAGGACACAACAAAAAGTACCCTTAAGGAAAGCCTATTACATTTTGAGAGAAGCCAAAGGCACACACTCCTTAAACAATGTGAAAGATAGAAAAGCTACCAATTGTACATCAGTAAATAACTTGATCCTGAGTTAAGCAAATCTACTAGGAAGTCCAGAATGACTCAAGAGCTAAAAAGGGATCCAAACCCTCAGAGGAATCCCAGCAAGTGAAGCATTTCCATTTACTAGCATACATCCTACTTGTAGAAAATTTTTAAGAAGACAAAACATGTACTACTCTATCTGAAAGCTTGGATTTATAGGCTTTATGGATATTTAAGAAACAATGAGGTTAACTTGAATGTCTGAAGGCTAGCTGGGTCCAGACCCACCGGGTGAGAAAACAGAGCTGGAATGGGATCCAAGACTCAAGGAGGGTACTTCAGAAGAGGCCAAAAAAAAGCTTGGATTTATAGGCTTCGTGGATATTTAAGAAACAATGAGGTTAACTTGAATGTTTGAAGGCTAGGTGGGTCCAGACCCACCGGGTGAGAAAAAAAAAAAAAAAAAAAAAAAAAGAGGAGCCACACCTGATGAAGCCAAAAGGGGCAATGAGGATTACAGCTGCTCTACAACAGGATGCCTTCTGAAGAAGCTTTACCAGTGAGGTGTGGGGTAGACATACAGAGGAACTGGGGACCAAATATAGGGAAGAACATCTCTGGGTGACTGTCCTGAGGAGGGCCTAAGGCATAATAGCTGCTGCACTTGGTGTCGCACAGGGATGTGGAACAGATTGCAACAGAGTGCACCCCAGCACCAAAAAATCTAAACAGCAATTACTGGATTCAGGGGCCACTCCTGTGGGAAAAGAATGTTCCTGCTCAAACTGTCAGCCAATATGTTAGATTTCCCTGGGATGTGCACTGCAACCAGAAACTGTTGATACAAAATCACCCACTGCCATACTCTCATGGCCTTCTGACAAAGAGGACAGGAATGAGTTCTCCCTGTTTGTTCAGATATCAAACAAACATGTTACAAGTCTGAACTGAAGTCTCACCCTTGCGAAAACTGTCATGAAAGATCTGCAACACAAAGAGGGCCACTCATCTCCAAGACAATGATGTGAAGACTGGTCTTGGTAGTAGACCTGGTTCTCTAGACAGTCCTCCCTTTGAAATGTCCACTACCCACCCGTGAAGAGAGGCATCTGTTGTGCCCATGCCTGGATGAGGGGGTGGGGGGAAATGTTCTCTAACTGGACATCAAGGGTGACTCCAATCACCAACTGATCTGACTTTGACAGACATTTGCTTAGTTTGAACAGCTTCTGAATTTCGATGGCTGATGAGCCGGAACATCTGGGAGATATTTAGGATTTAAATTTGGAGTTTCCAAAATGGAAATCTATAGCTTCTGGATATGACTCTGAATACTTGTGCATCTGAGGTGATTGCCTCTCAAAATTCCGGGTGTAGAGACAAATGACCTTCTCACTGCCTCCAGAGCCAAACAGTTGGGTAGCCCTTCTATGGCTTCCCATGGAAGGCCCCAAGAAAGCCCTAGTTCGGCAGACCACCCTGCCATGAGTGTGGTGCCCATATAGTGGCTACCCCCTGCCATGGGGGGTGGGACCCTTAGAAGGAGATTCCTGAAAGGGCAGCTGTGCTTTTTAAAAACAAAAGCTATTCCCGCCTTCTCATTCCAAGACGAGGTCCACTGAGGGGTAAGCAGAATGTACTCCAATGGCAGACAGCATCTTTTCATCCTGCTCACAGTGTTCTTAACCTTAGGTCCAAACTGTGAAAAGCTGTCAAAGGGGGTTTTAAGGACAACTTGAAGCAGTCTGCACAAATACACACCCACACAATTACACATCCTCATCCAAGTGTGACAATGCCGGTGCCAGCAGCTTCAGATGTGCCATCAGCCGCATTACACAGCAAAAGCATGAATACATTAGCAGTAGACTATGAAATGGACGTCTGAGTCTCCATAGTCTGGTCTGTCAGTTACCCTAATTATCCTTGACACCTTGGACACAATGACCACATTGAAGTTTGGTCAAGTTAGTGAGATAGTTCACCCCCCCTCAGTGCAAATGTAGCAACTGGTCCAACTCCAGAGATTACCTGTTTAGGGGATGAACCAAAGAACCCTCTTCCGAGAAGCTCTTCTCAACTCCCAAAACCACCACACATGCATTCATGGCTGGACACTTACTCCTGGCTACTAGTCATTGGAAAGAGTGAGAATCTTGCCTGGTTTCTTAGGAATGAGGCTCCTTCTACACTCCCCAGAACACCAGATCAATAAGGGTGACTGGATGGGGAACCATCCAAATTTGTAGATGAACCCCCCCCCCCAAAGGCCTCCAAAAATACTAACTCCTCCAGAGATGGGGATTCAGCAGTAGCTCCAAAAGATTATCCAAAGATGCATCCTCATATTGGGGGGGGGGACCTCTCTCCTTCCTAGAGGTCTGTATCTTTCGTGAGGGATTCTTCAAGATAATCCATGTGCTTCTTCTAGCAAAAAACGTCCTGCCCTGAAGAATCTGGGTGGGTGGGGACTGAAGATGCTGGGGGGCTCTGAAGGTAGGTCAGACTGAGTACTACCTGGAAAGACCTGTCTCAGAGCAGACAGAAGTGTATCCACTGGTGCAGATGTTGAAGATGAAGAGGATACCGGGTTCAGCTGCCCACTCCTTCTCCTGATGGGAGAATATCTTCTCCATATCAAAGGCAGAAACTGAAGTAGGCCACCCACAGCCTACTGACCTAGTATCCGAAGATCTCAAAAACACACTGGACTACAGAAGCCCTACAACCTGCCCTGATGCCAATACTGGAGCTGAACTCTCCAGAGCACAACAGCTGAACAATCAACAGCAGAGCCACTGAGCAGATGGGACAACCCTAAAACTGGAACTGAACATGACCTGGACACCCCAGTCTTGATGTGCTGGTCCTAATGTAGCCATAGTCAAGGAAATTAAGGTAGGGATAGGTGACGTAATCGGCTAAACCGTAAGATATGACTAAAGGAAGAAAGTCAACCAGTTTTGATGACACTGGAACCATATGGCCCAAGGGAGAAAAACAACTTAAAAGGTGCAGAAGCTTCTGCTCGAGGGCCTGAAGTCGAGGGGATCAGTCCGACTGCAACTGTGCCTATAAAAAGGACTGCATCAGCTGCTCCAATTCCATGTGTCAAACTGCTGACCAACTGCGATGACTGAAGATAAAGTCAATGAAGCAGGCTTGGAGGGTCACTTACTGGACAATAGTTTCGATTACCAGATTCAAACTGGACAAGCTCAGATCCAGGGAAGAGATGGGGATGACTCCGGCAAGCACTCTCATGGAGTAGTAGGAGAGAAGAAAGAAAAGGTTCTACCAGATGGCACTCTCTTGAACAAGAAGGTGCTAGGAACACAGAGTGGGAGACGGAGTCTTATCTGCAATTGGACCAGACAATGAAGTTGAAACTGCCGGGAGAGCCGAGGGATTTTGGACCTTCGGATTCAGTGGACCAGAAGACAACGTCATCAATCATTTTCAGTCTCCCTTTCAAGATTTGGGGTCCTCAGAGTCCTGCTTGTGACACTGATAAGTCTTCTCCCATTTGCTGGAAGAAACAGAAGAGTCGTTGGCTGGTAACATTCTTTTCAGGACCAACTTGGCCCTCCTCTTGTTGATGGGGTGAATACTGAAGCTCTCACAAATGGCACAAGGAGATTAGAGATAGGCAGCCCCCAGACAGTATACACACCTGTCATGGGTGTCCTGTTATGGCAGCTTATGAAAAAGCTACACACTTTTTAAAACATCTTTCTGCATATACTGAAACCTCACCACACCACCACTAAAGACTAACAAAAAAAAAAAAAAAAAAAAAAAAAACAATACCTAAACACAGCAAAAAGAAGAAAAACACACTAGTTGAGAAAAGCCCACTAATGGACCACCACCTAACTCTAACCCTAAACCTACACTAACCTGCTACAACAGAGGAAAAAAAGGCTAAACTACAAACACAAGAAAAAAACAGTAAAGGATGTTGTGTCTTTTGGCTTTTCCCGGTTAGGGGTTGCCACAGCGGAACTCCGGTCCGCTAATGATTGGTAGTTGATTTTTACTTGCCGAGTTACCAGCCCTGACGCACAACCTTCAACGAAGGTACGCCCATTTGCCCATTCACACATGTCTCCACGCAGAACACACTCTAGCCGAGGATAAACAATCTAAATCACTCTCCAAAATATCCAAAAAAGGATACACTCCTGTGAAGCAAATGACCAAGCTGCTTTCCAGGATCTGAGGAAATCTTAATTGAGCAAAAGATTACGGGTAGAGGAAGTGGAGCTCAGTGGGCTGAAGTCTTTAGAATATTGCCAGTCTCAGATCAGAGTTGGATATATCAACTCACAGGTTGAATCCAAAAGAAAAATATAACATCGGCTCAACATATTACAGAGTGTGATGGCAATGACAGCATGTCCCAAAGTGGAAGAGGTTGTGAAAAAAATGCCGTTATACAGCAAAAAATGTGATGAACCCAACTGCAGAGGAAGCCAAGGATCTCCCCAGTGTTATAATCAAGGGCTATAAGCATGCTTAGATGGAAAAATGAAGCATACTGTGAAACAGCGTTGGCAAAGTCCAACAGGATTCTAAGACTGCAAAAGGAGTCCACTTGAAAGAACATGATGTCATCCTTTAATGTACAGGGCACTAACAATGGAAAGTACAGTTGTGTACACTTACCATAAATGTAGATGTTCGAGTGTATTCACTGTTGCAGTCATCACACTTGGGTTATCCTGCCAGGGGTAGCCCATAGTCGGCCCAAATACCAGAGACTTAGTATTTCTGCGTCGGTTGCTGTCGCTTCAGGACTGATGTCAGGTTGTCAGTGGTATACCAGCAGGCAGCCAACGCCATTACATCAGTTTTTCTTGCCCTAAATGTTAGGAGCCCCAAAATAGGGGGCTAAGTTATGGTGGAAAAACACCACCAGTAAAAAGTAAATACCAATAGCTCTGTAAGGAGTGAGGAAGAGAGAGAGAGAGAGAGAGAGACAAGTGGGCTGGAGGGTGGGAAACCAGGACTGCAACAGTGAATACATTCAAACATCTACATTTATGGTAAGTGTACACAACTGTACTATGTTCTTCGTGTTTCACTGTTGCAGTCATCACACTTGGGTTGATTCCCAAAGCTGAAGAATAGGTGCAGGCAGTCAAGAAGAGCTGGGGCTGGCTAGTATGCCCTGCAGGACTGTGGTTGCAAAGCCCGCACTCGATTTGGAAAAGATAGGCACGTGGTAATGTTTGGTGAAGGTATGAACAGAGCTCCAAGTTGCAGCTTCCAGAATGTCCCTGGTAGGGACTCCTCTGAGAAAGGATGTAGTGGTTGAAGTTGCCATAGTGGAATGTGTTCTGACCCCCAGAGGGGGGGTGGTTTCCCATGGTGTTTGTAACAGAAATGGATACAGTGTGCTATCCATTTGGAGATTGATTGTTTTGATATGGCCTTTGCCCTCTGCCCCTGCTGCAAAGCTGACTAGTAACTGGTCAGAGTTCCTGAAGGGCTTAGTCCTATCAAGGCAGAATCTGAACTGTCTGTGCACATCTAAAGAGTGCAGGATCCTTTCCCCCCCCCTTATTTTTAAGGATTAGGAAAAAAGGTGGGCAAATGGATAGATTGGTTCAGAACTACACTGCACACCGCTTTAGGCATGAAAGTAGGGTTACTCTGAGGGAGACCCTGTCAGCATGAAAAATGATGAAGGGTTCCACAGCCATAAGTGCTTGTAGCTCAGACACTTGTGTAATGGTGTCGGCTGCATGTTTTATACCCCTGACGTCGTGAAAGAAGGGACAGCAACTGACGCAGGACCCAAGACTTTGGTAATCAGGCCGACTGAGGGCTACTGCAAGCAGATAACCCAAATATAATGACTGCAACAGTGAAACACGAAGAACATCTGCTTGATGAGAGGGTGTGAGAGGTAAGGAGGGCTGTGCTGGATCCACTCCTTTAGTCTGGATCCAGGAACAATACCTCTTCCACTTGTTAGCATAGGATTTTCTACTACTGGGTCATCTGGCTTCACGTATGACATCCACTACTTGCTTGCTTAGGCTGGCCACTGGAGGAGAAGTCAAGGAATAAGGCAGGCTGCAAGGTTCAGGATCTGCAATTGAGGATGCAAGAACTGTCCCTCCTACTGAGTCAGGAGAGTTGGGATCTGGGGGAGGTGCCATGGAGGCAACGGTGATAGACTGCACAGTAGTGGGTATCACTGCTGGCATGGCCAGTCTGGGGCAATCAGGATTGCCCTTGGTCTTTTCTCCCTCATCTTGAGTAATACTCTTGTAAGAAGAGGTAGAGGGGGAAATGCATAGAATGAGAGGTTTGCCCAATGGAAGGATAGGGCATCCACTTTCCAGGCCTTGCTGTGAGGTTGCCTGGTGCAGAATTTGCTGAGCTGGTGGTTGTAGGGGGAGGCAAATAGGTCCACCTTTGGGGTACCCCATTTCTGGGTCACAAGGCTTAAGGTGGTGTGGTTTAATTGCCACTCGTGTGGGTCTAGGAGATTTCTGCATAAGTTGTCTGCCAGAGAGTTTTGGTTGCCTGGCAGGAATTGAGCTTGCAGGTGAAAATGCATGGCTGAGGCCGTGTTCCAGAGGGTCATAGCTAGCCTGCAAAGTGGGTAAGAGTGGGTTGCCCCCTGCTTGTTGATGTACCACCTCACTGTGGTGTTGTCGGTTATGACTAGTAGAGGCCCCGGAGAGAGAGTAGGTATCTGAAAGCTGTCAGAGCCTGCTGAACAGCTAGCATCTGTTTTTGGTTGATGTGCAGATGAATTTGATTTGGTCTTCAGTGGCCCTGAATGCACCTGCCATCCAGATGTGCACCCAGGCATAGTCTGATGCATCTGTGGTTAGGGTCTGGGCAGTGTGGGGTTATGTAAAGGGAAGCCCCTTGTTGTGGTTGCATGCTGCTGCCCACCAAAGGGACTCTTTCCTTAGACAAGGTAGCATACGTAAGATAGTTTTCAGGTCCTGAGAATGTTGGTACCAAAGACTTTTTAAGTACCACTGAAGTTTCCTTATATGCAGGTCTGGCATATGGAATTAGTGGAATGCAGGAGGCCATGAACCCTAGAGGTTGCAGGATATTCCTTGCAGATAACTGAGTTCTGGTGGCCATTTGAGAGAAGTAGCCTGTCAGATAAGACTTGTTTTTCTGGAGTAAGGAATGCCATCTGGGATGCTGTGTCCAAGCTTGCTCCCAGGAATATACATTTTTGACTAAGGACCAGTTTGGATTTTGTTTCATTGATAGTGTACCCCAGGGAGGTTGGAAGGTCCTTTACAAATGTCAGGTGCTGCAACAGCTTTCCCTGTCTGCCTGAATCAGGCAATTGTCCAAGTAGGGGTAAATTTGAATACTTCTCTGTCTGCAATGGGCAACGGCTGGAGCCAGTCATTTTGTGAACACTCTGGGAGCAGTGGATAAGCCAAAGGGAAGTCCGGAGAACTGATAATGCATAGATCCTGCCCTGAAACATAGATATCTCCTGCAGGAGTCCCTGACTGGGGATGTGCAGATAGGCCTCATTTAGGTCTAGGGTGGCTAACCAGGCATCTTTGGAGAGCATAGGAAGAAGCTTCTGTAGGGTGAGCATTTTGAATTTTGGTACCACCAGGAAGGTGTTTAGAATGGATAGATCTAGGATCAGGTGCCCTCTTTTCTGGGTACCAGGAAAAATCTGGAATAAAAACCTTGGCCTATCTGTTCTGCAGGAACAGGCTGAATTGCCCTTATGGAGAGCAGGGACTGAACTTGGTTTTGTGCCTCTGCCCACTGGTTTGGAGGAAATCTGTACCCCTGGAATAATATGTTGAGGACCCATCGATCGCTGGTGATGGAGGTCCAGTTTTTGCATGGTGGGCAGGTTTCCTCCTAGGGGCACGAGCAATTGGGCAGAGGTGAGGGGAGGAGTTGAGAAGTCATTGTGAATTCTTTCCATAAGGGGGTGGCTTAGCACTCCCTGTTTCAGAAGTGGAGGTACTTCATTGTTTAGATCTCTGCATACCCTGAGACTGTAGCCTGGGGGGGGGTTCTGTTTCCTCTTGGTCTAGTTTAAGGTAGCCTTGAGGGGGCTGGAAAGGACCAATGTTTTGAAGGGCAATGTCTACTGAATTTAGGGGCTGCACTTGCAAAAAAATCTTTGACTGTCTGCATTGACTTAGCTTTTTCTTCCATCTTTTTTAAAACCTCTTCTGCTTTGGTGCCAAACAGATTGTCCTTGTTCAGAGGTGGTTCTAATAATTTTGATTTAACATGATCTGGCAAGGTCTGCTCCTTAAGCCAGGCATGCCTTCTAAGTACAGAACCTGTGACTGCTGCCCTGCAAGATGCTTCTAGGGCGTCAAACCCACATTGCAGGCTATGCTTGCTGACTTACCTTGCAGAATGCATAAACTCCTGCAATTCTTTACTTTCTGCACAGTCAGGGAAGGTAGATAATTTTTGCTTACTAAGTTCCATAGTATGTTGCTTGTATTTCAGCATGTGGAACTGGCGATTCAGTGCTCTAATGGCAAGAGCTGCAGAGGTGTATACTTTTTGACCCCATCTGTCTAAAGCTCAGGAATCCCTGTCAGAGGGGGTGGGATTCTTAGCTGTAGTTGCTTTTATTCCTTTAGGTCCTTGGGAGATGACCTCTGGGTCAGCAGTACAGTTTTTGAAAACAAATTTGTACAAGTCAGGGACTCTGTAGTATCTGTTAGGTTTCCTGGAAGCAGGGGGTAAAGTATCAGGAGTTAGACTGAATTTGAATTCCATAAAGACATCATCCACAACATCCAGAACAGGAGGGATAGCTAAGGGTCTGTGCTGTGGTAAATCTAAAAATTCCCGGAGTCTCTTTTTGGACAGAGGATAATTCTAGCATTCCCAATGGAAATGCTCTCTCAAAGTATGTAGGGTTTCACCAAAAGAAAAACCCTCTGGATGGGAGGTAGAAGGAATGGATTCCTCTGCATCTGAATCCTCATAGGAAGATAAGGGCATGTCTTCATAATCAGAAACCTCAGTCTCATCGGACTCTTGGCCAGATAAAGCTGCTGGGGACAAGTCTCTTTCTTTTAGTAGGGGAAGGCTGGCTTCCCCTACTCAGCATGATAAGGTCTTCCACCATTTTAAGCATCTGTGACTGTGGCAAGGAAGCAGGCGCTTGAATTAGGGTTGTCAGTTTTTTAGGCGTAGCTCGTACTCTTGGCCTTAGAAACACATTAGTTTTAGAAAGAACTGAAGATGCGAAAGAAGTCGTCGGTTTGTGTCGAATATCAGTAGTGAGAAGAACCTCCTCAGAACCCGGTGCCTGCACAGCGGCTCCGGACCCATCCAAGGTAGAGACATCTGCAGGTTCCATAGTCAAAAGAGAGTCTTTCTCAGCATACCGGACTCCGAACAGGTCTCGGCAGCGGCCTGCGAATCCATCAAAGTGGGCATCAGGGGCTGCGAAAGCGCCTCACTGAGTACCAGGGAACTGGTGACTAGCCAGTTTTGGACTCTGTCACTGTCTTTACACTTAAGTTTTTTCAGAAGATTGGTAGTCGGATGGCTTACCGAAGCCATTTCAAAATACAGAGATCGAGAACGAAAGCATTTAGCTTCAACAAGGGCCCAACAACGAATAGTGTGGGCGCTGAACAAAGCACAAAACCAGCAGCGAGGTACGTCGTGGTCTGGGCCTTATTAGGTGACGCAGTAAGAATAAAAATCTCGGTGTGGTATTTGCTTTCCACAGGCGAGACAATTGTTAACTTTTTTTGACATTGGTTAGGAGCAAGAAAAAAGGATCCATAACGGGGTACTTGGCTTTAGAAGACTAACTTCAATTTTGGAAATGAAAGCAAACTGCTTCTGCTTTGGGCTCCTCTGCAAGAAAGACTGATGTAATGGTGTCGGCTGCCTGTTTTTATACCATTGATGACCTGACGTCAGTCCTGAAGTGACAGCAACCGACGCGGGAATACTAAAGCCTCTGGTATTAAGGCCGACTGAGGGCTACCCCCTGGCAGGATAACCCAAGTCTGATGACTGCAACAGTGAAACGCGAAGAACATCAGATGGAGTACTGCTTCCAGTTTTGTTACCTATACAGAGATTAAAAAGTTTCTGTGCAGCAGACAAATACCAGGAAAGTAAAAATGCATGCGCTGGAATGCAAGAAAAGGAGAGAAAAAAAGGTCATATATATATACAATGTCACAGAAAATATGGAGGATAAACATTACCAGAACAGGATGGAACACTATAGAGAGATGACAATGAAAGACAAATATCTAGAAAGGGATGCATACTAGAAATAGAAGGGGGGAAAAAGCTTCCACGCCGACAAAGCATTTTACCAAAGGAGTAGTATGATCATTGGATTGTTTTGCCAAAATCTAAATGTGTGTGTGTGTGTGTGTGTGTGTGTGTGTGTGTGTGTGTGTGTGGTGGTGGTGCGGGGGGGCAGAACTTTGATGAGGTATGCTTTATTATTTTTTTAAGCTCAATGTCAAAGTAATGAGTCATTTTTTACAGCACTTTTGTAGTTGGTTATAATTAGAATGGCCAAATTTCTGTTTTGTTAAAATGAGGTTTTCAAGAAGTAAAGTGTACTCAAAATGCAAACTCAGTAATGTTCTGTTTGATCAACAAACTGAAGTGAAGATAAACAAAATGTAACTGCATCTGACAGAGATGAAAAAATGTATGTGGAAGGAAGAGGGATGGGACAACTGTAAGAATATGACTAAACATTACATGACTTTTGATCTTTACATGTTCAGAGTACCATCTGAATAAATCAGAGTAATAAGCAAATGCAAAGATGATGCAGTGCAGTACAGTGGGGGTTAAGGCAAAGAACTTCAAATGGTCTCTACAGGCAAATGTTTGAGTGAGACAATTCCATCTACACCTAGATGACTGAGCAAGCAACTTATTCAGACCACACCTCAAGGCCCACCCCCTAACAAAAGGCACTTGTCTCTAGTTGGTATTAAACAAATGATTAAAAATGAAATGTGAAAGGAATGGTCACCGTGGTGTACAAAAATTTAGAGCAACACTGCTGAAACTAATGTAAGGCATGAGTAATTTCTTAACTCACAAAATGTACTGGATACATTCTCCAAAACAATAAAAAAAAGTAATAAATGGGAAGTTTAGTAGATGGTTCTCTACCTAGCCATAACTCTTCACCTGCAGTGCAATTAAGCCATCTCTGTTAGCATTTTCCTCAGAGAAAACTGCATTTTGTTCCAGTCTTGTTTTACCTACCCTTAGCGTCAATGCTTCATGGTTTGTCTTTTCACAAGAAAAAATTACTATTTACAAAAGATACCACTGTCACTTAAAGCCCCAGTTACCAGACATAGGTTGAACAAGTAAACCTTGATGGAAAATTCCATATGGGGCAAACAGACTTCTACCAAACATGTATCAAATCACTTGGCAAGGGTGGCAGCATCAGGTTAGTCAGTTACTGCAGTATTTAGATACAAGATCAAGCCCGCAGTATATCACAGACAATAACTACTACAACAAAACCTCTTGGCATAACCTTTGCTCTGCTGGTTCCGTTCTTTGGGAAAGCACCATCACAGCTTCTTGCTTCTCATGCACATTTAAGGTCTGAGGAGGAGAGATTGGTTCATACGATTCTGGAACAATATGGCTTCTCTGAGGGGATTTTCCAGGTCTAGAATTACAAAAAACTATATTAGGTAAAACCAAAGCACCAACTCTTGTTCATTACACATTTTTTAAAAAACAACTCCTCAAAATCGGTAGAAATAAAATGATACACTTACCATAACAATGTACATAGGTGATATGTGCCCATCCTCTTCTGAGCCACAGGCTCAACTCAGCTTTGGCACTTTTACTTTACTCAGACCTTCAACTCCTTCCCCCTATTTTTACAACATACCTCCACAAATTTCTCCAAACCTAGACTGCTATTCATAAGGGAGTAAAGGTACATGATTACCTAGCTCTTAGCTAAGGCACATGTACAGGAGAAGATGGATCGTTTGAAGAGGAGGAACACAGATCATCAAGACTTATTGTTAAGAAAAGTAACATTCATATTTGCAATGATCTTGTCCATATTCTTCATCCAACAGGACAGACTCCGTAGCGCCTTGTCCTGGGGGAACCAAGAAGTGATCCTACAAGAAATAACCACAAATCAGATCCACACTTGGACATGACATCCAACTGCAGTGTCTTACTAAGGCATGCTGAGAAGCCCTTGATACAACTACATAAATCTCATAGGAAGCACTTTTTAAAAATAAAGCATGAGAAGATGTCATTCCCCATGTTGAATGAGTAGTGGGCTTAATTAAAACAGATATGCTGCATTTTCCACATCAACATTTAATAGATACACTGACAACCATCAAGATAATGTTGCTTTGGACAACTTGGACTCAATCTTTTTAGGAGCACAGGTAGGTGAATTTTCTGATGGCTTTTGTCCTGTTCAAACAACAATGCTACCTGTGAATATCCAAACAGTGCAGACATTCACTCTTAGAATATTTTAGAAAAAAATGCAGGGAGATTGGCACATTAAGATTAGCTTTGGTGGCTACTTTGAGCAAAGAAGTAGGATTTGCGTACATAGACACACCAGTTTTCATGGAACAAAAAGTGAAAGGTTCTGTGTACACAGCCTGGATCTTAGAAATCCTTCTTGTTGATGTTTCTGCTGCTAAAATATACAGTTTTCTAAGACAGAAATTTGAATTTGCCTGTTGTACTGCTTAAAACGAAGGTAAAGTCACCTCTTCTAACATGAAATTCAGGTCCCAAGGTGGAAAAGGTTCTTTGAAGAAGGGTCTGAGTGAAAATTTCCCTTGAGAAAGGTCTTGCATGTGAGAGCCACTGAGTTCTCACACACCTCTCTGATGAAAAATTATAGTTCTGTACTCATCGTAACTCTGCATCTGTGCTGCCTGTTTTCGGCCCTTCTCAACTGATGGGTCTCATATCCGACACTGGATCTGTCCTCAGCCACTCTGATAGACTTTAGGATCAACAGGTCAAGCTACTCCCCTTAACCACAATCCCTCTTTCCCTTTATTTACCTCAGATCAAGTTTGCCCACTACTCAATTACAACATGATAAAGTCAGTCACTAGCAAATTCTGAGGCAAAAAGCAAAGGTATTTCTAAACAGTAAAAAGACAGAAGACACAGAGAAAAGAGTTCTGGAGCCCACATAGCAAGACTATTAAGGAATATCCTTTAACGGATTACAAGGAGTCAATCAAAAGGAGGGGAGACTGGAGGGTGGGTAGTTGAAGGACAAACAGACAACACAGATGCAGAGTCATGGTGAGTACGTAACTATAATGTCTGATATTGTCTTTTTTGTCCATTCCTCAACTGATGGGACAGTCCCCAGATTCTTCCATTCAAGTACATTTCTCTGCAATATCTAATTTTCATGTTGGATTTGATGGTTCTTCTGATGGTTATTTCTCATAAACTTTGTAGTACAGCAGAGCCAAAAGACACCCTATTCCTAGATAAGATATCTAACTTGTAATGGGCTACAAAGGTATGAGCACTGGAGCCATCTATGGACGCTCTGGACCAAAAAGCAGATGGTGTGGCCATAGCTCTGGTGGAGTGAGCTGCAGGGTGTTTGGGTAATGGCAGTCCTTTACTCTTGTATATAAAGGCAATGCAATCAGAGAGCCATCTGGCCAAGGTTACTTTTGGCACTGCTTTGCCTAATTTAACCTTGGAAAGGGAGACAAACAGTTGTTCTGATTTTCTTTGGACTTTAGTCCTCTGAATCCAAAACTGAATTGTCTAAGTACATCCAGTAAATGCAGCATATTTTCTCTCTTGTGAGAAACACTTGGGAAGACAACGGGTAGATTAATTGACTGGTTAAGATTTGCTTCTGACACTACTTCAGTCAGGAAGGAAGATTTAGTCCAAAAGGAAACTCTGTCCTTGTGAAAAATTAGGTAAATGGCGGAGAAGAAAGTGGTTGGAGCTCTGACATCCATCTAGTTGATGTAATGGCGATTAGGAAAAGTGTTTTCCAGGATAAGTACTTTATACTTCTGCCCTGGCTGAGGGCTTGAAGGGGGGGGGGGGGCTAGAATGACAACTATAAGGTCCCAAAGAGGAATAGGGTCCTTAAAAAAGGTTAATGTAGCAAAGTGCCCTTAAGCAAAGCTTTGAACAATTTCAAAAAAGCTACAGAAGAATGCTTTTTACCTAGGTGAAAATTTGAGATAGCACCCAGTTGCACCTTAACTGTCAAATAACTAACTCTATTGTTGTAGATAGAAGGCAGAAAATCTAGAATCCCTGGAGTTGGTGCAGAAAAGGGGTCTAGATGCCTCTGTTGGGCCCAGATAGAAAATCTTTCCTATTTGCTGTTATAAATATTCCTGGTAGAGGGTTTTTGGGATGACACAAAAACTTGGTGAACAGGGGAAGAAAGTCTGGAGTTGTAGAAGTGGAGAAACCATGCAGTCAGCTTGTGAGACTGTATTGTCCAGGAGAGGCAAACCAGATGGGCGAGACAGAAGGTCCTGAATAGGATCTAGCACACCCAAGGAGGGTGAATCAAATGAAGTCACAGGAAGGAAAACCACAGCTGGCAAAGCCAGAATGGGGCAATAAGGATAACCTTGCTCTTCCATTGTAATGCTTTCTGAATAAAAGTGGGGATGACAGGAGTTGGATTGAAGGCATGTAGTAAAAAGGAGATCCAATTGCGAACTAGAGTGTCTCAGTTCATCCCCCTCTGGAGGGATGAGGGCAAAGTACCTGCTCCACTTGGCAATGAAGGGAGAAGCACAGAAATCAAAGTATGGTTGGCCCCATTTGTGAAAAATCACTTCTGTCAAAGATTCGATGACCGACCACTCATGAGGGAATAAGATGGACTTGCTCAGTCTGTCTTCCTGCACATTATTTTTTCTCAGAATAAGCATTGCCAGAAGGCGGCGGCCAAAAGAGATTGCTCATTGCTAAACTCTCACTATCTCCCAACATTGCGGATAGGACCGGGTTCCCCATTTGTTGATGTAGCAGACCACAGACATGTCTGTCTGATTATTAATCATCCCTAGAGGGAGAACATCTTCAAATTCCTGCAACATCAATAGGACTGCTCTCACTTCTAGGATATATTGATGTGAAGACTGGCATCTGTCTGGGACCACATGCCTTGGGCTGTACTTCCCAAGTAATGCCCCACTCCCAAGTTGGGAGGCATCTGTAGTCACTTTGGCCTTGGGCACAGCTAGAGTAAAAGGTTGGCCCTGAAAGACTTGTGTGAACCCACCATGTTATGTGATGCCTGCAGATGTTCCTGACGCAAATGGGTGACATCAGTGGATGGTGTCTTACTGACCACAGTATTGCTGCTGTCTTTTTTTTTAACACCCTCATGTAAAAGCTAGCCAAAGATACCAATACTATGAAAGCTGCCATCGACCCTGGTAATTGTAAGATTAACTTGGCTGGTGGTGAATGAAGAGAAAGAATGTCTAATGCTTTTCTGAAGTGTCCACGCTTATCTGTGGTAGAGATGCTATGCTTCTGGGTATCTAGATGGGCAATAATGAACTCCAGAGTTTGCATTGGAAAGAGCTGTGATTTGGTATAATTTACAGTAATGGCTAGTTGGAGACATAGGTGGAGCAAGTAGTCCTCGGCTTGCATTAGTAATGGATTGGTGGAATCAGACAGGAGCCACTCATCTAAGATAAGGAAACAAAGACTCCATGCAGTCTCAGGTGAGCCACAACCACTGCTGTGCACTTGAACACCCTGGGAACTGTGGTGACACCAAAGGGCAAGGCTCTGTACTGGTAGTGACCATATTCCAGCTAACACCGTAGATATCTCAAGGAGCATTTGTGTACTTTGACATGAGAGCATGCATCCTGGATATCTATGAAGCACATTCAATCGTCCTTCCACAACAGTGGTAGGATGGACTAAGCTGTGACCATCCAGATCTTCAAAGGTCTTAAAAACTGATTCAGATTGCTGAGATCCAAAATTGGCCTTGGGTCCCATGTCTTCGTTGGCACTAAAAGAATCTTAAGTAAGTTCCAGATCCTTGTTGGTCTGGAGGAGATCAGTTGGATGACTTTTCTCAGCAGCTTTTCTATTTCTATAGCCACTGCTTTCTGCTGACTGGGTGGAACATTGGGAATTCTTTTGTAGTATTTTGGGGGTAGAAGGGAAAATGGTATATAATAACCTCTGGATGTTACACTCTGCATCCAAGTATCTTTGTTAATGGCAATCAAGACTTCTGGGTGTAGAGATAAGCACCCTGGACTACCTCCAGAGTGCAGCTGTCAGGTAACCCTTCAGTGATGCGGAAAGGGCTTTTCAAAGAAGGGTCTTCTGAAGCCCTGATGTTGTAGGCCACCTATGCCATGGGGACAGGTACTTCCATTAGACACCCCCCCCTCCTGCCAAAAGGGGATCTTGCTCCATAGAAGTCCACATTTTTCTGCCACCTCTCTGGTTTCAGGAGAAGTCCTTTGATGGGAAGAAAATGGATTCTTATGGGGGACAAAGTCTTCCCATCTTGTTTGCTCCTAGAGTCAGTCTCCTTTACCTTGGGGCCAAACAAGGTGGATCCATCAAGGGGGCACTGATAAACGAAGACTCAAAGGGCTCCGAAAAATCACAAAGGCGCATCCAGGCATGCCTTCTAACAGTTATTCCTGACCTATTTGTTCCCGCTGAGGCACGAGAAGTCAATCTCATGGAAGCATTGGATATAGACTAGAAGGGTAGCCAGTTGCAAAGAAACTGTCTTTGTCCTACACAGACATGGACCTCAAAAGGGTACTGGAGAACTGTTTGATGACTTCCCTCTGAAATATTCTCACATGTACCAGGTAATTCAGAGTCCTAAGGGAAAGGTCACTAATGCATAGATATGCTTTGCAAATTTGTCCAACACCCTAGATTCTCTATTAGTGGAATGGACATTACAGTTTTGTTCAAAGAGTTCTTTCTTGATGGCTGCTGCAACCACCACAGTATCCACAGGGGGACCCTTGCTCCAGTGAGGCCTATACTTAACTGCCACAAGCTACCTGTCAGGATATTTGGGGATGGGGTCAATGACATTTAGATCCTTCCAAGCCAAGCTGGAGATGAGGTCTACCATCTCATCTGTTCTGGGGAGTACCATAGTCGTAGCTGAGCCTGTTCTGAAAGCCTCTAGGAACACTGAATCCTCAGTCTCAAAAAGTTTTTCTTTGAATGAGACAGCCTCAAGGGGTGACCTGGAGGACCCCTTCCTCATCATCAAAATTAATGTCTTTGCTTAAAGACTCTTGGGAAGAGTGTAGGTGTCTCCTCAGAGGGAGGTTCTGGAGAGGACTTGGAAGTGCCAGCAGAATCCTAAATAAGTACACACTCAAGACTTGACTGGACCAGCTTTCCCAATGGGACAGGATGAAAAGGCCCAGTTTCCACAGAAGGCAGCTGAGCATGTGGTTGACCTGAGGGGCAGGAATAGGTTTTCCCTAGAACTGGACAAGGCTCTCTCCACTACTTTGAAATCTGAAGCCATGGTAGAGCAGAGCCTCTACCTCACTGGACTCGTATAAGCCTGTGTAGGATAAAACCAGATGCCCCGACTCCAGCCTCAAAGCAGAAGTTGGAACCAAGCTGTTTAGTGTCAAAGCTCTGAGAGGGAGGGATGGCTTTGAGAACAATGGAGTGGATACCGGCATCCCAGATCCAGCACTGACTCTACAGCTCAGATATGTTCAGAACAGACAAGATCGAACCCATATGGGTAACAGAAGGTGTACGAGTCAAAGAAGGCCACCTCTTCTTATCTGACACAAACTCATATGTCTAGGGTCTGATATTTCTGAAACCATTGGGTGGATTGGAGTAAGCATCAAAGATTGAGGCTTTGTATTAGAGAGGCTCACTGTTCCGATGAGAGACTGTGCCAAAATAACACCACTGGATCTGGCTTCGGAGAAATTTTCTCATCATCCTATCCACATCTGCTTTTGTTAAGCTCCCAGATGACCCAAGGGAAGACCATGTCGATGATGGATGGGATAAATCTTTGAGGCAGGCCCTGAATGAAGGAAAAGTGCATCCTCAACGCTACTGGCTCTGGAGAAAATATACTGGGAAGCTGAGGTGACTTGGATTTGAATCAAGTCTGTTCGCAGTGAGAGGATGGATCCAATGGTTTAAAATCTTTGCCAGCGTTGGTGCTGTGGAAGTTGATGGATAAGACATTTTAGAAACTTTTTCGGGTAGAGCTGAGCATGAAGAAGTTGAAGGAGGAAAGCGCTCAGAGGAACACTTTCTTGAGCCCTTGCTTTTGTCCTGTACTTCTCCTGAGGATTTCTTGGGAGGAGGATTGGGCTCTAGAAAGAGGAGGAGAAAGAAGACTTTTTATTATCATATATATATATATATATATATATATATATATATATATATATAGATATATATATAAATTCAGACTTCTTTTAGGCGTAGTAATTAATTCTGAGCTAGTAGAAAGGAAATAAAAACTCGGACACTGAATAGATGATTAAGCTTTCGCTCTTATTCAGGTGGAAGAGCTTCATCAGAATAACCTATAGTCAACAATACTTACATTATATGTTACTAGAGTCACATGTAAACAAAAAAACAATGAACTACTTATAACTTATTAGTACAGTAACCAATAGTACAACCAGACAATATTTAAACTGAACAAATGTACAGTGTGCGCACTAAATATGCATGTAGGAGAAATGAATATTCATATAACTGTACAAGTCGTGACTAACAAGTGTGTCAAAGGTCATGGATGGATGCAAACACATTTTGTAGAAAGAAAGCAACTGTCAAAATAGAACAACTGTCAAAATAGAATTAAATCTTCCATTTTAAAGCGCATTTAATATTAACACTTTCATTCAGACCAGGGTATGTTTCAGAATTAAGCAGTAATTGCCATTTAAGTTCTCTTAGTCCTAAATATATTACCCAATCTCCAAAAAAAAGTTAACTTGTTCTAATACTGTGAAGTAAAATTTACTAAAAGAAGCACAAATGCTATGTTTAGCAAGGGCATTATTTAAGTTCTTTGCCCTGATGGCTCCTAGATGCTCCTTAATTCTATCTGAAAGTTTTTATGTAGTTTTACCTACATAAAATGCTTTACAAGATGCACGAATACCTGCATATACTACTGCTGTAGAATGGCAGAAGAAATATTTTGAACTTAATAGTATAA
Source organism: Protopterus annectens (assembly GCF_019279795.1). NCBI lineage: Eukaryota > Metazoa > Chordata > Ceratodontiformes > Protopteridae > Protopterus > Protopterus annectens. Next base: position 789,363,316 of record NC_056747.1, read on the forward strand.
TTACAATGTGTGAATGTGTATTGAGATCCTGTGAAAATGTTAGGGCATACCACACATTTATTACATGAATGCATCCCACCTACCTTTTCATTTAAAAGAACCAAAACCATAAGAATGAGTTTAGAAAACAGAGATTTACATTTTCTTATTGATTCTACTTCTACCTCTCAAAATGGGATGTATGTATATATATATATATATATATATATATATATATATATATATATATATATTTATATATGTATATGTATGTATGTATGTATTAGCAAACCGTCTTGCCAAGGGGGTTGGATACAGGAACTTTCCTGAGCCAGCTCCTTTTTGTGGCTGCTGCCACAACCATGGCATCTACTGGGATCCATTTAGTTCATTGGGGTTTGTCCATGGCAGCACTTAAGATCTTGTCAGCTCACTTGGGAGTGGGCTCTACAGTGTCTGGATTCTTCCATGTCCTGGTGGAAACTAGCTCAATAAGAAGATCTGCTTTGGCAGGGGAGGGGGGCACCAAGGTTGTAGACGGGCCAGTGCTGAAGGCCCCCAAGAGCACTGACCCCTTTGGGTTAGGGCCTTGGGAGGACCATCCATCCCTCGGGTGGAGGAACATTTGGATGTCCACAAAGGAGACATCAAGTAGATATCTGGGGACGCTTCCCCTTCCTCGAAGTCAATGTCTGTAGTGACAGATTCCTGCAGAGAATCCAGCCGTTTCTCTTTAGACCTCTTCTTCCGATGGACCTCCTCAGTGGGATACTCTGGAGAGGTGTCGGAAGAAAAATGAGGTTCCACTGTGGGAGGAGGTTGGGGACTTTACAGCAACAGCTGTCCCGGTGGAAGACAAGAGACCTCAAGGACAGACTCCATGGAGGCAGGGTTGGGATCCAATGGTGGGAGATCTGTAAATCCCCTAGGATGGGCAAGGACACTCTCCACCACCTCAAAGACAAATTGATTGCAAGGATCTGAGAGTCATCCCTCCGAAGTCATTGCAGCAGACTTCTCCTGAACCTTCACCACCCTCCACTCTGAGGGTGAGTTGGAGCGGAGCTATTGCACATCAAGGCTCCAAGGGGAAGCAATGGCTTTTGTAAACCTTGGAGTCAAAGTCAACCCCCCCCCAGACTCGAAGTCTAAGTCAGAGAAGAACTGGGCCATGAAACTGTCAGAGATGAGCATGTCAGGGAAACCACTGGACTCTAACTGCAACCACTCTCACATCCAATGTCTTAGTTCTCGGGGCCATCAGACTTGACAACTGCAAAGCAGGAAGTCAGATCCAAGAAGGAGCCACTGGACAAAAAGGGGAATATTTGCTCACAGATCCAGAAGGGGACAGAGCCAGCAGTATCCCATCTGAATCTGCGCTTGGATAAATTGTCTCAATCTATTCACCGCACGGTCAGACAAGCTCTGGGTTGACCTGACGGAGGAGGAGGATGTAGAAGGTGGTCTGGATGTTGGCTTGGGTGAGGCCCCAAGCCGAAACACCTAGCTCTCGGGATACAGTTTGAGCACGGGGAACCCAGGGAGCAGGGATCACCAATTACTGGATCCAACGACCTCGGATCTGAAGGTTTCGGCACCTTAACAGGATGCTCCGAGGAGGAGTGCTCAGGGGAATGCTTCCTGTGTTCCTTGGCCTCCTTGGGCTAACAGGGGTTCGAGCCCTTTAAGTAATGGGTGTGGAGGGAGCAGAAGGGGGAAGTAAGCCATTCAATACCAACTTGTTGTAGCTTCCACAAGAGCACATGGATTAAAACCACCATACACCTCTAAAGAGCTGTCTAGGTGAGCAGAGCCTAGACAGTAAACACATTCCCTGGGGCATCAGACAAGGGAATCTTATACCCACAGAAACTGCATTTTTTTAAACCCCAAGGGTTCTCGGGCTTTTCAGCCATGATAAACCAGCAGAGACAGGAAAGAAGAGAGACTGAAAAGAGGAACAGACAGAAAAAGAGAGAGACAGACCGGAAACATGGAAGAAACCCATGAAAACTTCACTAACTACAACTTTAAAGTACAAAGTTTTTTTTTTGTTTTTTACATATATACACACACACACATATATATATATATATACACACACACACACACATATATATATATATATATATATATATATATATATATATATATATATATATTTAGGAGGAGTTGGAAGTGGGAGGAAAGGAAGGAAGAGCAATGAAAGGAATGTCAGGAACAGACTTGCAGAACTTTAACGACGACTACACTGGAGGAATGCAATCCCGATGCTTTGTCGGTGAGGTCTCAGATATTCTGGGGGAAGAAGGCATTATGAGATGTTCAGGAGGAGCATGACCATCAAATCTTGAGCCTGGAAAGAGACCGAGTCAGATCTGAGGTTGGATCCAAAACCCACAGGTTGAGGAACGAATGAAAATGACATCAGATCAATGGCTAAGCAACAAAATGCAACAAGGGCAGGGGTGAGGTTCAAGTTTATTACAGTACATATTACTTAAGCATTTCACTTAATGACTAAAGCAACAAAAATAAAGTCCAGTCTAAAAAAAATACAAGAACAATTAAAACAAGCCATAATAAATAATAAAAACATAAATGAAAGTTAACTGTACAATGACGAAGTTCTTCATCATATTCATACCAACAGGAGCGGCCAAAAAAGTCAATACAACACCGAAGACTAAACTTTAAAAGATCCACCCAGAAAAATCGATAAAAGTCCCACAAATGCTGGAAAACTGGCATCAGTACAAGGAACTCAGAAATGTTATAAGTGAGCAAACTTTCACAAAATGTAGTACAAAAAGGTTAACAGCTACTAAAAGTCAGACCTGAAAAAAGGAAACGAAAATCATAACAAGGAACAGTCCAACTACCACAGTATGTAACAAACTTTAATAAAAAACAAATATGAAAGATACATCAAGGATAAGCACTTTTGATGTCCATTGACTGTTTCACAATATATTGAATGACCAATGGATCTTCACAGAAAATGGATAAAATGGATGTATTTTATTTTACATTTGTTTTCCAAGAAATTCCGACTGGAAACAGGTCCTTTTTCAGTGGAGGTCTAAGGGAGAAAAGGTCCAGCAATAAAAATAAGTTATTTTCTCACCATAACGTTCCATCTGAGTAGTTACACTTCATTTTTCTGCAACCTGTAGGTATTCGGATCCATATTGGATACGAGCTGGCAACTTTTCAAGCATCTGCTCCGAGCTCCAAGCTACTTCTCCTTAGCCATAACCCATCACAATCTCCTACCTTCCCTAAGACCGATTTTGCCACTACTCAAGCCGATCAGCAACTCAATTTTACAATAAACCATTAACAGGTTCGCGGGAAGGAGGGTGGGACGGTTGCAGAAAAATTAAAAAGTGTAGCTACTCAGATGGAACGCTATGGTGAGTACATAACTTCTTTATCTGAAGTAGTTAACTTTATTTTATCTGCAACCTGTGGGCCAGAGTCCCCAGCTACTCAACTCCTGGGAGGCCTTCAGGAAGGATATTCCTGAGCACCGCAGAGCCAAATGATGCTCTCCCTCTGGAGATCAAATCCAACTTATAATGAGAAATAAAGGTATGTGAAATTGCCCAAGTTGCTGCCGCACAAATGTCATCCATTGAAACCCTAGACTAAAAGGCAGCAGAAGTGCCATAGAGCTGGTAGAATGCGCTTTAACAGGACCAGGTGGGGACACACCTTTGTCCTTATAAATTTGCAAAATACATTGTGTAATCCATCTAGCTAAAGAAACTTTGGAGATGGCCTTACCCAGAAAGGGTTTAGAAAAGGACAAATAACTGGTCAGACTTACAAAAAGGCTTTGTCCTGTGTAAATAGAAACAAAGTTGTCTATGAACATCTAGCAAATGCAGTTTATATTCGCCCTTATTCTGAAAATTTGGAAAGAAAACAGGCACGTTAATTGTTTGATTAATGTTTGATTCAGAAGCCACTTTTGGTAAGAAGGAAGGGTTTGTGCAGAGAGAAACCCTGTCTTTATGGAAGATCAAGTAAGGAGGCACAGCAGACAAAGCTTGAATCTTAGAAACCCTCCTAGCTGACATAATGGCCACTAGGAAGGCTGTCTTCCATGATAAGAACTTTAAATCTACTGATGCTGCAGGTTCAAAGGGGGGAGCAACTAAAGTCTGCAGAACTAAGGTAAGGTCCCAAGGGGGAACGGAGTCCTTAACTGGAGGACGTAAAAGAAAGGTACCTTTAAGAAAAGCCTTACACAGTCTAGAAGAAGCCAGGGCATTCATGTTTTCGCCAACGTAGAAATTCGAGATAGCACCCAGTTGCGCTTTCACAGTGGAGGAACTAGTCCATTGCTGAAAAATATTGGCTAAGAAATCCAACACTGCAGGAACAGGAGCTGTTAAAGTATCCAGGTTTCTCTGAGAATCCCAAACAGAGAATCATTTCCATTTGCTGCGGTAAATCTTCCTAGTTGTGGCCTTATGGGAAGCCACCAGAATAGTTCTCACTGAAGATGAAAGACTGGGAGTCCTGGCAATACAGAGAACTGGAGCAACCAAGCTGTCAGCTTGAGGCTGTCCAGGTTGGGCGGACAAGTGCCCAAGGGATGGGAAATCAGATCCGGGCAGGGATCCAGAATCCAAGGAGGAGCTAGAACATGAGACCAGAGGAAGGGGAACCACACCTGACAAAGCCAGAATGGGGCAATGAGGATAACTTTGCACCCCAGTCAGCAAGCTTTCTGAAGAAACTTTGGAATGAGAGGTAACGGTGGATACGCGTACAGTAACTTGGGAGGCCAAGCATGCACTAGAGCATCGCTGGGGGCATCCCCTGGTGAGGTGATCAGAGCGAAGAACTCACTGCACTTCACGTTGGAAGGAGATGCGAAGAGATTGCAGCAATGCTGACCCCACGCATGGAAGATCTCCTCTATCATCGATTGTTTCAGAGACCACTCGTATGGCATTAGAATAGCCCGATACAATATGTCCTTTAAAATGTTGGAGCGTCCCAGGATGTGCATTGCAATCAGAAACTGACTGGTGGAGATTGCCTACTCCCCACACTCTCATGGCCTTGCGACACAGAGGGTAAGATTTGTTTCCTCCCTGTTTATGTACCAGACAACAGACATATTGTTTGACTGAATTGCAATCGTCCCCAGAGGAAGAACAGTGTGGAAGGCTTGCAACGCTAAAATCACTGCCCTTATCTCCAGAACACTGATATGCAATCTGGTCTCGAACTCGGACCACGTGCCTTGGACTGTCCTCCCCAGATAGTGCCCCCCACCAGAGCTGGGAGGCATCCGTGGTCACTGTGGCTTGGGCTGTGAGTGAAACGAATGGGCGTTCCCATAAGATCTCCGGCGATTGGAGCCACCAGAGAAGTGAGGCCCTGCAGGCTTTGGTGATTTGAACTGGATGTTCCCTGGGGGGATCTAGCAAAGACCACTGTACAGCTAGAGTCCATTGAAGAACACGCATGTGAAGACGCACACAGGGAAGGATCGAGATTGCGGCAGCCATAGAACCCAGGGCTTTGAGAACGTAGCCCGCCTTTGGTAACCTGGGACCAAGAACTACTGATATATGGGCCCGTAGGCTCTGGACCCTGTCTGGAGTTAGGAAGACTTTTAGTTGAAGGGTGTCCAGCCATGCCCTGATAAAGTCCAAGATCTGCACCGGGTCCAAGAGGGACTTGGACACATTGATAGTAATCCCTAGCTGGACTGCAAGATGAAGGAAGGAATCTCTGGCTAGGCAAAGAAGACACTTGGTAGAAGCAGCGAAGAGCCGGTCATCTAGGTAAGGGAATACCTGAATTCCCTGAAGCCTCAGGTCAGCCACTATGACTGCCATTACCTTGGTAAACACCCTAGGGCCTGTGGTGAGACCGAAGGGTAGGGCTCTGAACTGGAAATGGCTGGCTCCCAGCCAGAAGTGAAGAAACCTCTTGGAGCTTCTGCAAATCTTGATGTGGTAAGTAAGCGTCCTGGAGGTCTATCGAGCACATCCAGTCACATTCTTGACGATAAGGTAGAATGGACTGTAGGGTGACCATCCAGAATTTCGGCTTGGCAACAGCCAGGTTTAAAGCAGACAGGTCCAAAACGGGCCTGGGGTCCCCCATCTTTTTTGGCATTAAAAAGAACCTGGAGTAAATGCCTACTCCAGACTCATCAGGAGGGACCGGCTCGATGGCTCGTTTGTAAAGCAGCTTGGAAATCTCCAGTGCTGCCGTCTCCCTTGAGCGGGTGGGACATCTAGGAGGTGCCTTGGTTGGACAGGAGCAGGAGGGGTAACAAACGGGATGGTGTAGCCTCTGGATATTATTTGAAGCACACAACGATCTACAGTTATGGACTCGCAAGCGGTTGGGTGCAATGATAATCTTCCCCCGACTGCCTCCAGAGTAGCACAGTCGGGCAACCCCTCAGGGCTGCTGCATGGGCCTGTTTGAGAAGGGCTCCCTGGACCCAAAGTTCCTTGGACCCCCTCTGCCTCTAGGGGACAAGTTGTACTGAGAGTCCCAGGAAAACTGTGATTTTTCGGAATCACATCTTCTTTTGCCCTCTTTGATTCCTGGAAAAGGAAGATTCCTAGAGAAGCGGACTTTGATGGCAGGCAAAGTCTTCCTGTCCTTTTCGCTCTGGACAAGGGTGTCACTTATGGTCTTCTCAAAAAGAGAACCATCGAAGGGAGCATTTGTGAAAGACGCCTTGAAGGGGTCCGCGAATTGACACAGTCTGAACCAAGCGTGTCGCCTCATAGCCACGCCAGTCCCAGCCTCCCTAACCGCTCCTTCCGTAGCATGGGAAAGGAGACGCATAGACATGTTTGATACTGATTTCAGAGTCAACATTTTTGTAGAGAACAGACACTTGTCCTCCAGCGACAAAGACTCTAGGAGCAACTCAGCTAACTCTGTGACTAGGTCTCGCTGCAGTCGCATGACGTGTGCGAAATAGTTCAGCACTTAGATGGAAAATGTCGCTGAAGAATACACTCACTTCCCAAATCGATCCACCACCCTGGACTCCTTGTCCGGAGGGTGGACTAAGGAACTCTCCTGGGCCAGTTCCCTCTTGGTGGCTGCTGCAACCACCACTGCATCCACAGGGGATCTTTTATACCAGGCCTGTCTAAGGGTGGAGAGAGAATCCTGTCCGGGAGTTTTGGTATTGGCTCTGTGGTGTCAGGCTCCTTCCATGCCAGCGTGATAAGATCCACTAAGGGATCTGCAGGCAGGGAACACCCAGGACGTAGATGGGCCTGTACCAAAAGCCTCCAGGAACACTGATTCATCCGTAAAAGGTTTTGGGGCTGTCCAACCTCCATTCTGGTGGAGGATTTCCATGATGTCTCCAAAGGAGACATCCTCAGGAGGTGACCTGGGGGAACTTTCTCCATCTAAATCAGTGTCTTCTGTCAAGGACTCGGGGGAATCCAAGTGCCTCCTTTTACACATGTGCTTATGGGGACCCTCTTCAGTGGGACTTTCTGAAGAGGGCTCGTGAGCCACGGGGGGTTCTTCCAGGGGAAACGCCTGGGGGTCCTTTTGCACGGGCTGTCCCTGGGGTAAGCTGAAGTGAGTCATAACCGAATCTAAGGGAGTCTGGGTGGAATCCAAGGAAATAGGTTGGGGTCTTGATCCTTGGGAGAGAACCCTCTTCACCACATTGAACGCTGATGGACAACATATCTCCTTAGCACCCAACAAGGAGGAAACTCTCGCTGGGTCCGCCGTGAAGATCGGGGCCGAGGCTGGAGTAGCCGGAGTTCCGATGGAACGGCTCGGATCTGACAAAGTTGGAGCTCAAGACACTTCCATTCCCTCAGATCCGACTCCCCGTCCATGGCACCGAGAGTTGCTCGGATCTGAACTAGTCTGATCCGAATGAACTGAAGGTAATCTCCGGAGTCGAGGTTGGAGGAATCATCAGCTCCGGACCCCCAGCTCTGAAGATCCTTGGATTCCAAAACCCCGAAACTGCAGGCCGGATCTTGGAAGGAGAAACTGGATTAAAGAAGGGCATGGAGGTCCCCCCTCCAGAGGGAGAGGGGCCTGGCAAGACTCCCATCTGGATTTGGGTCCGAATAAATCTCATCATCCTGTCCATATCCAAATTCGATAGACTCAGAGCCGAGCGCGAAGAGGTGACAGACTCGGATCTGGCTGGTCTTCGCGATGACCTAGATGAAGGCTTCGGATCCAAGGGCTCAGTCGCCTCTGGGGAGAATCTCTGGGAGTGGAGCTGAGGAGACATAGGTCTCGTCACTTTAGAAGGCAGGCTAGGGAAGGGCTCCCATTCTGGAGACCGTTTACAGGGCCTATCCCCCCCTCTTGTCTTGGTCCTTGTCTTTCTTCCTGTCTCTTCCTTCGGCCTCCCCTTCAACAGGTCTAGTAGGAGGGTAGAGTCCCAGCCTGAGGGGGAGGTTGGCCAGCTGCTGCAGGAACTGAGGCCGAAGTGTCCACAGAGGAAACAGGTAGAAGGCCTTTTGCCACCAGTTTGGCCTTCCGTTCTTTCAAGGCCTTGGGGTTAAATCCGGCACACACATTGCACTGTACAGATAGATGGGGAACACCCAGGAAAACAACACACAGAGTGTGACCATCGGCCGGAGAAAGCTTATGGCCACACTGTGTGCATTTCTTAAAGGTAGGTTTTGGCTGATCAGCCATACTACAAACACACACAGCTAACCTACTTACGAATGACACACCAAGAGCACTTGCATCTAAGGGGTTGGGAAGGCCTGCACCTAAACTGCTTTACAACAAACTTTTTTTTTTTTTTTAAACCGACGAACAAGCGTTTGAGGGAAGAAAGGGAACTAACTGAAAACACACACTCACTACCCTTTAGAAAAACAACCAAAAAAGCACTTACAATAACCTATGTTTGGAGCAACAGAGATCACGATGCTACTGCACGAAGCGGCAAACGAGATCTGAGGAAAGGTAGGAGATGGGTTATGGGTAAGGGGGAAGAGCTTGGAGCTCGGAGCAGATACTCGAAAAGTTCCCGGCTCGGATCCGATATGGATCCAAATACCCACAGGTTGCAGATAAAATGAAGTTAACTACTTCAGATCAATCATTGTAAAAGTTGCAGAAATAGAAGAAAATTCCAGTAGTATTCACAATCAGCAAAAGTAATACGTTGAGCAGTACAGCATATATTTGTATTGCTCAACATGAATATTAAAAACTCAGATATACACTGTATTGTATTACAATGTATATCTGAGTTTTTAATTTTCATGAGCTTTTTTTGCTTACGATTGGTTACAACTATGTTTAAATAGAAGCAAGTGTATTTTTAATTGACGTGAAGAAGAGTTTTAACTAAAAAGCGCTTATCCTTGATATATCTTTCCCATTTGTTTTTATTAACATTTATTTTACAGACAGCAGTAGTCGGACTCTGTTCCTAGTCTTGATTTTCATCACCACAAAACCATTCAGACCCAATCATTACCTCTGTTCCACTGAAAACACTGTCCACGGAAATGCACACTCAATTGTTATTTAACAAAGTTGTTTTTCTTTCGGCTTTTCCTGGTTAGGGGTCGCCACAGTAGAGCTCCTGTCCGCTAATGATTGGCAGTAGATTTTTATGGTGCAGAGGTGCCAGCTCGACACCCAACCTTCAACGAAGGCACGCCCATTCACGCATGTCCTTCGAATGGTACTTGACCGCGGGGAGGACATGCAGACTCCACACAGAAGGCACTCCAGTAGAGAATCAAATGGGAGAACCTCTTGCTGTGAGGCGACAATGCTACCACTGCGGCTTAATTGTTATTTAAGCACCTGGAATCCCACAAAACCATCAAAACAGTCACAAGAAACACACAAGGCATGAAAACAGTTATGTACTCACTATAACGTTCCATCTTTATTGCTGATCTTCATTCATTCTTGATCAATGGGGCTCTTTTCCGATCTTTGGAACCGGCTCGGCCGCTATACGGCTTGCGCCAGCCAAAAAACTCTGACGCTAAGACACTACCCACAATGCTCCTCTCTCCATTATCTTAGATCAGGTTTGCAGTCAAAGACAGACAGAAGAACATACAATATCCAAGGTCAAACCTATAGGTTGCCAGGACAAGTGTCAGATTCTCCAGGAAATCTACAGGAGAGGGAAGGAGGGTGGGATGTCAAGAATGAATGAAGAATGCCAACACAAATGGAAAGTTACGGCGAGTACATAACTTCTTTATCTGATGATGTCAATCTTCACTCATTCTTGACCAATGCTACAGTCTCTCTAGCTACTTTAGGTCCTGGGTGGCCTTATGGAAGGATATTCCCGAGTACCATAGAGCCAAAGGATGCTCCTCCCCTGGAGAACATATCCAATTTGTAATGAGTGATAAAGGTATGAGGCATAGCCCATGTTGCAACTGCGCATATCTCGTCCATGGAAGCTTTTGAATAAAAAACAGCTGACGTGGCAATTGATCTAGTAGAATGTGTTCTTACAGGTGCAGATAACCTGTGGTTGCTATGATTATAAATGAAGGTAACAATCTCTTCATCATCTTGACAAGGTAACTTTTGAGATAGGTTTTCCCAGAGTTGGACCTGAAAAGGAATTGGTCCAATTTGCTAGACTCTAGTCCTGTTACAGTAGAAACATAATTGTCTATAAACATCCAGTAAATGCAACAAATAGTCACCTTTACTGCACAAATTGGGGAAGAAAATGGGCAAATCAATAGTCGGACTAATATTAGATTCTGAAATCACCCTTAGGATGAATGGAGGGGTTGGTCCTTAACGAAAGCCTAACCTTATGAAAGATCAGATATGAGGGTTTCACACAAAATGCTTGAATTTCAGAAACTCTCCTGGCAGAAGTAATGGCTACTAGGATAACAGTTTTCGATGAGAGAAATTTCAGATGGCAAGTTACTGCTGGTTCAAAGGGAGGTAGTACTAAAGACTGCAAAACCAGGGTCAGATCCCACAGAGCTACAGAATCCTTGAATGGGGGCTTTATATGTACGGCATATTTTAGAAAAACTTTGCATAAGTGATGGGAAATTACGGAACGGTCATTGTCGCCATTGTGAAAATTAGAAATGGCTGCTAAATTAACTTTAATGGTGGAAGCAGAAGCTCCCTGATCAAAAGGGGAAGCTAAAAATTCCAAAACTTTCTCAACAGGTGCTGAAAAAAGGTCTAAATTATTCTTACAGGTTAAAATTGAGAATCTCTTCCATTTGCTGAGTTTCCTGTGGATGGTCTATGGAAAGACATAAGAATTTGTTGTACCAGGGAAGTTATGTCATTCTGCCTGGCGACTAATGGAATTGGAAGAACCAAGCTGTCACAGCTTGGGAGTGTGAAGGCTGGGGTTCACCAGTCCCTGTGGGTGAGACAGCAGATCTGGAACTGGGTCCAGAATCCACGGATGGTGAATCAGGTGAGGCCAAAGAAAAGGGAACCAGACTTGTCAGGGCCAAAAAGGTGCAATGATGATCACTTTGCTTCTCAATCTTTGGGCTTTCTTCAAGAAGAGGAGAATGAGGGGAAAACTGGGTAAAGGAGTACAGGAGACCTGAGAGCCAATCGAGAAGGACAGTGTCTCTCTCAGACACCCCCTGAGGGGGGATTAGGGCATAAAAGCTGCTACATTTATTGTTCATTGGGGAAGCAAAGAGTTTGCAGCAAGGCATCAACGAAAAATTTCCTTTGCCACTTTGGCATTGAGAGAGCACTTGTGAGGCAGGATAATGTATCTGCTCAGTTTGTCTGCTATCACGTTGGAGCTCCCTGGGATATGTACTGCCACTAGGAAGTGGTTGGAGGATATTGCCCATTGCCACACATAAGTTTCCCAGCACAGGGGGAAAGATCTGGTTCCACCGTTTGTTGATGTACCATACCAGTGACATGTTGTCTGACTGAATTGCAACTGTCCTCAGAGGGAGGACAGAATGAAAGGCTTGCCATGCTAAGAGCACTGCCCTCAATTCCATGATACTGATGTGCAAATTAGCTTCTTGCCGAAACCATTTGCCTTGGACTGTTCTTCCCAAATAATGCCCCACCCAATCTGGGAAGCATCCATGGCCACTATGGCCTTGGGCTGAGGAGGAATAAAGGGATGTCCCAGGAGAACATCTTTTGACTACATCCACCAGGATAGATCATTTTTGCAACAACCTGTTATTAGACTGGGATAAGTCATCGGATGTGTCAGTATGGATCATTGTGAAGCCAAGAGCCACTGAAGAAGCCTCATGTGAAATCTTGCCAAAGGTACCAAGGTGATGGTCAGTGTTATGGATCCTAAAGCTTCGAGGACAGGAACAGCAGGGACTTTGTCTTTGGATATAAAATATTGTACTTGAGACCTTATCTTTGGTAGTCTGTGAAAAGGGAGAGAAGCTGCACAAGAGATTGTGTCGAGGCAAGCACCTATGAACTTGAGGTCTTGTGTGGGAGTCAGCTGAGATTTTTCTCTATTGACTGGGATGCCCAAACAATTGAATAGGTGTAGCATGAAGTTTGTGGCTTGAAGCAGTAGATGCCTGGTGAGAGCAGTGAGAAACCAGTCGTTAAATAAGGAAACACCCAGAATCAGTGTAGTCTCACGTGAGCTGTGACTGCTGCCATGCATTTGGTGAACACCCTGGGGACTGTGGGCAGCACTCTGAACTGGAAATGACTGGCACCTAGCCAAAAGCTAGGATACCTCCTGCAGCCTTTGTCCATTTTTATGTGGTAATACACGTCTTCCACACACATGCACACCCAATCATTTTCCTCTAGAAAGGAAAGTATAGACTGGACAGTGACCATCCAGAATTTTGTCTGCTGAGCAAACTTCTTCAGAAGGCTGAGGTCCAGTATTGCTCCTTCAGAAGGCTGAGGTCCAGTATTGCTCTCCACTCCCCTGTCTTTTTTGGCTCTAAAAGAACCCTGAGTAAAACCCGGATCCTACATGGTCTGGTAGGACTTCTTGAATGACATGCTTTTCTAGCAGCTTTTAATCTCTGAGGCTGCTTGGTCCCTCTGATTGGGTGGAACACCAGGAATCCATGTTTTGATCTTGGGAAAAGAATAAAGGGGATATGGTAACCTCTGGTAAGGATCTTCTGCACCCAAGTATCATTAGTTACTTGTCACCAGGTTGTTGAGTGTGGTGAAAGTCTTTCCCCGACTGCTTCCAGAGGTAAGCAATTGGGCCTCTTTTCACAAGCACTGGTAGGGTTGTCCAGAGAAGTCGTCTCCGGAGCCTTGATTTCGCAGACCACATGTGCCATGGAGCCAGCGTCTTCCTTTAGAGCTTCTCCCCAGCCCAGAGGGGAGCTAATGCCACGTGTGTCCTGGAAAGGCCCTTGGGACTTCTTCAACCACATCTTTCCACTCCTCTGATTCCTGGAGTAGGATCGCTGAGGAGTAGAAAAACAAATGCTCACAGCAGAAAGGGTCTTTCCATCTTTTTCGCACCTGGCCAGTGTCTCTGACTTTGGGGCTGAACAAGGATAATCTGTCAAAAGAAGCACTGTTGAAGGAAGACTTGAAAACCTTATGGCAATGTCTGAACCCACTGCTCTGGCCATCCCTTTGGCTGCATGTGCAATAAGCCACATGGATGAGTTTCAGATGGACTGCAGGGTGGCCAGCTGACAGGCAACTTTATCCTGCACCTCGTCAGACACTGCTACAGTGAAGGTATCCAATAACTCCTTAATCAGAGCCCTCTGGAGTCTAGTAAAATGTGCCATGAAATTCACGGACCTTAGGGCAAAGGTCGAGGAAGCACATACTCGCTTTTCCAAATCTGTTCATTGTCATAGATTATCTGTTAGGTGGGTGGACAGTGGTATTCTCATCTTTGAGTTCATTCTTTGTGGCCGCCGCCACCACCACCACCATGGCATCTACTGCTAAACCCTTGGCCCAATATTGATCTTCAGGGGCTAAGATTTTGTCTGGTCCCCAGGGAATTGGCTTTGTGGAATCAGGGGCCTTCCACACCCACTGCACGATCAATTTAATGAGATAGTCAGCGGACAGGGTCACCCAGAAGGTAGATGCGGGAGCACCAAATGCTTGCAAGTACTTCTCAGAGGTGGGGTCTTTGGGCTTCCAGTTATTCCTCTGTTTGAGAATATCCAGGATGTCTCCAAAGAAGACATCTTCAAGGGGTGACCGGGGGGGGGGGGGGAGTTGCCCTCCCCGTCATTAAAGTCTGTGTCTTCAGTGACGGATTCTTCCAGGGAATCTAAGTTCATCTTCTTTAGGGGTGGTTCCTCAGTGGGAATCTCTAAGGAAGACTCCTAAGAGGAGGGGCCCTGTACAGGGCTAATTTGCAGCTTTGGTGCTCGATGTCTTAATCTGGAGGATGGTGGCAGCTCTGGACCAGAATGTATGGACATATGACACTCTAATGTAGAAGGGGCCAGGTGGGATACCACAGAGGCTAATGCTTTCTCCATAACTTGGAAGGCAGGCCCCTCAAAGAGGGATGGGAGCCTGGAACAGAGGAAAACAAATTACAGTTGTGTACACTTAGCATAAATGTAGGTGTTGAGTGTATTCACTGTTGCAGTCATTACATTTGGGTTATCTGCCTGCAGGTAGCCATCAGCCTGCCTGAATACCAGAGTCTGAGATTCCTGTGTTGGATGCTTTCTCTTCTTCCATGATGCTAGGTCATCAGGGGTACAAAACATGCAGCCGACGCCACTACATTACTTTTTCTTGCCCCAGATGTCGGGTGCCCCCATAATGGGAAGCAATTACATGTAATGTTACACCTCAAACAAAAAGCAAATATACCAGAAAGCTCAAATATACCAAACAAGAAGGAAAGGAAGAGCCAAGAGAAGCCAGTGGGCTGGAGGGAGGATAACCAGGACTGCAACAGTGAATACACTCGAACATCTACATTTACGATAAGTGTACACAACTGTACTATGTTCTTCGTGTTTCACTGTTGCAGTCATTACCATTTGGGTTGATTCCCAAAGCTAAGGAAAGGAGGAGGAAGTTAGAGAGCACTGGGGCCAGTGATTAAGACCTGCAAAACTGCAGTGGCAAAACCAGCTCTGGATTTAGAAAAAATAGGCATGTGGTAATGCTTAGTGAAGGTATGTACAGAGCTCCAGGTAGCAACTTCTAGGATGTCCCTGGTAGGGACTCCTCTGAGAAAGGCTGTAGAGGTAGATGCAGCCCTGTTGTAATGTGGTGTAATCACATGTGGGGTAGGTTTTCCATGGTGCTTATAGTAGAAATTAATGCAATGGGCTATTTAGAAATGGTTTGTTCTGAAATGGCCTTCCCTCTGCCCCTGCAGCAAAGCCAACTAGCAGCTGTTCAGATTTTCTGAGAGGATTAGTCCTGCCCAAATAAAATCTAAGTTGTCTGTGCATGTCCAAAGAATGCAATATTCTTTCTCCTTTGTTTTGTGGATTTGGGAAAAAGGTAGGCAAATGAATGGATTGATTTAGGGCCACACTGGACACCACCTTGGGCATAAAGGAAGGATTGGTCCTGGGGGAAACCCTGTCTGCATGGAAGATAATGAAGGGCCTGTAATTCAGACACTCTTCTTGCTTAAGTGACGGCTAGAAGGAAAGCTGTTTTCCAAGAAAGGAATTTCAATTCTGCAGTTGTAGCTGGTTCAAATGAAGGGAGAGTGAGCTTCTCCAATACAAAGTTAAGGTCCCAGGCTGGAGTAGGGACTCGCTTGGGGGGGGGGGTCTTAAATTTTTAGCTCTCCGAGGAATTGCTTTAACAGGGGTGAGAGAAGAGAGGTGGTTCAGTATTATAATGTGCTGAAATGGCAGAGGCATGAATTTTAATTGACGAGAAGGATAAGCCCTTGTGGAGCATTTCTGTTAAGTACTGAAGAATATGAGGTAAGCTGGGCACCATAGTGTCCATCTCCTGAGTCTGTCTCCAGGAACAGTATCTTTTCCACTTTTCAGCATAGGATTTTCCAGTACTAGGTCTCCTTGCTTCCAGAATGACATCTAGCACCTGCTTACTGAGGGATGCTACTGGACAGCGCAAGGAATTAGCCCGGCTGCAAGGTTTAAGGTTTGAAGTTGTGTGCGCAGAATCTGGCCCGCCTTGCTGGGACAGCAGGGAAGGTGTCTGAGGTAGGTGCCATGGATCCAGCAGTATCAAACTGCGCAAGAGGGGGTACACTACTGCTGGCAAGGACAGTCTGGTGCAATCAGTACTGACCTTGGTTTGTCCTGTTTGATCTTTAGCAGAACCTTCGACAGGAGAGGCAGAGGGGGAAAGGCATAAACTGAGAGGCTTTCCCAGGTAAAGGACAGGGCCATCCACTTTACAAGTTTGAATGTGGGGAGTCCTTATGCAGAATTTGTCCAATTGGTAGTTCTGAGAGGAGGCAAACAGGTCTATCTCTGGAGTCCCCCATTTGTTCCGCAAGAGGTTGAATATTTTTGGTTCCAGTTTCCATTTGTGCGGGTCCATGAGATTTCTGCTTAGGTCGTCTGCCAGTGAATTTAGCTTGCCTGGCAGGAATTCAGCTTGTAGGTGCACTTGGTAGCTCAAGGCTGTGTTCCACAGAGCCATGGCTAGTCTGCAGAGAGGGTAAGAGTGGGTTCCCCAAGCTTGTTTATGTACCACATAACTGTGGCGTTTGTCTTTACCAACAACTGTCCTGGAAGGATGTGGTCTTTGAAAGCTGTCAGGGAATTCTGTACAGCTAACATTTATTTTTGATTGATATGCAGGTGCATCTGACTCGGGTTCCATTTGCCCTGAATGCACCACCCTGCCAAGTGAGCCCATCCATGTATAGTCTGATGAGTCTGTAGTCAGGGTTTGGGCGGCAGGGGGTAGACAAAGGGAGCCCCTTGTTGAGGTGGCAGGCCTCTGCCCACCAAAGGAACTCTTTGTCTTTATACAAGGAATGATAGGAATCACTGATTCCAGGTCCTGAGAATGTTGACACCATAGGCTTTTTAGAGGGTCTACTTCACATTGTCGTAAGCTGACAATATCCAGTCTGATACTGTCGGCACGACAATATCGAAAGTGAAGAACATCAGGCAAGTAAACGGAAATCTCCATAAGGGGAGATTTCTGTTTACCTCATTGTAGTGCGGTCTCGGAGTTGGTATATTTAAGTAAGGGAGGTGTGGGGGGTTTAGGGGGGCTTGCCCCCCTGCCTACACCATTTAGGTTTTTTTTTTTTTTATTTGTTTTTTTTTTTACGTTATTCGATGTTTTACTTAATCGATCAATAAAGTAAGACCTTTATTGATTCGATTAAGTATACTTTTGATAACGTGATATAGACGCATATTAGATACCATTGTAGTTTCCTCATATGCAGTCTTGCATATGGAATTAGTAGAATACAAGAGGCCATGAACCCCAGGGCTTGCAGGATTTTACTTGCAGATAACCGAGTCTTTCTGGCCAGTAGTTTGAAGTAGGCTGTCAAATAAAAGTACAGTTTTGTGTACACTTATCATAAATGTAGATGTTCGAGTGTATTCACTGTTGTAGTCATTACATTTGGGTAATCTGCTGGCAGGTTGCCCTCAGTTGGTCTGATTAACAAAGTATTGGGACCTGCGTCGGTTGCTGTCCCTTCTACCATGACATCAGGTCATCAGGGGTATAAAACATGCAGCCGACACCATTTTCAGCAGTTTTTCTTGCCCCAGATGTCAGGTGCCCCCAAATGGGGAACAGAAAATAAATATATATATATATATATATATATATATATATATATATATATGCATGCAATTTAGAACACAAAAAATATACCTCCAAATAAAAGCAAATACACCAAAAAGGCTTTTAAGCATAGTAAAAGAAAGAAGAGGTATAGTAAGAGAAAAACGGGGCTGGCGGGTGGGTAACTAGGACTGCAACAGTGAATACACTCAAACATCTACATTTATGGTAAGTGTACACAACTGTACTATGTTATTCGTGTTACACTGTTGCAGTCATTACATTTGGTAGAATCCCACAGCTATGGTTGGGAGGATGGAATTATACAGCATTAGGAGCAGCTATACGACCCTGCAGGACAGTAGTGGCAAAGCCTGTTCTGGATTTAGAGAAGAGAGGTAAATGGTTATGTTTGGTGAACGTATGAACTGAGCTCCAGGTAGCAGCTTCTAGAATGTCTCTGGTAGGAACCCCTCTGAGAAAGGCTGCAGAAGTAGACGCAGTCCTGGTGGAATGGGATCTGATCCCCTTGGGGACAGGTTTACCATGGTGCGTGTAGCAGAAACTAATACAATGGCTTATCCATTTTGAAACAGTCTGCTTTAAAATAGCCTTTCCCACTGCCCCTGCAGCAAATGCCACCAGTAATTGCTCAGATTTTCCTAGAGATTTTGTCCTGTTTAAGTAGGATCTTAGTTGTCTGTGTACATCCAATGAATTCAGAAAAAGACCACTTCACAATACCTCCAAAGAATGCCTGGAACACACCAATAAGTGCCAACGAATGCAGGATCTGCTCACCCTTGTCCTTATTCTGTGGATTTGGGAAGGAGGTTGGCTGATGAATGGTCTGATTAAGAGCCACTATATACCACTTTAGACATAAAGGATGGATTGGTCCCGAGAGCCACCATGTCCGGGAAAAAGATAAAAAAAGGCTCCACTGAAATAAGAGCCTGTAGTTCTGAAATCCTTCTAGCTGAAGTGACTGCTAAAAGAAAAGCTGTCTTCCAAGAGAGAAATTTTATGTCTGCAGTAGCAGCTGGCTTAAAAGGAGGTAGGATGAGTTTTTCCAACACAAAACTGAGGTTCCATGCTCTCCTGGGAGGTCTTAAATTTGTGGCCCCTCTTGAGATACTGCTTTAACAAGGGATGAGAAAAGAGGGGAGGCTCTGTGTTGTAATGAGCTGAAATGACAGAGGCATGGATTTTTATGGAAGAAACAGATAGGCCCTTGTGAAGCATCTCAGTTAAATATTGCAGAATCTGAGGAATATTGGGCATTGCTGTGCTTATTTCCTTGTGCTCGGTTCCAGGCACAGGATCTTTTCCATTTATCAGCATAAGATTTTCTAGTACTAGGCCTTCTAGCCTCCAAAATGACATCCATCACAGGTTTGCTGAGAGATGTAACTGGTGAAATTAGTTGATTAGCCATACTGCAAGATTCAGAATTTGGAGCTGAGTGTGTAGAATTTGATAGTTCTGCTGAGAGAGTAGATAAGGTGTCTGAGGCAGGTACCACGGAGGAAGGTGTGACATATTGTGTAGGAGCGGGTACCAGTGTTGGCGAAGCCAGTCTGGAGCAATCAGAATCATTTTTGGGTTTTCCTGTCTGACTTTTAGTAAGAACTTGGAGAGCAGAGGCAGAGGGGAAAGGCATAGACTGATAGGTTTTCCCAGCTGAAGGACAGAGCATCCACTTTCTAAGCTTTTTTGTGATGAATTCTTGGGCAGAATTTGTCCAATTGATAGTTTTGGGGTAAGGCAAAAAGATCTATGTCTGGGTTCCCCATTTGCATGTCAACATGCTGAAGATTTGTGGATCCAGTTTCCATTCATGTGGGTCCATAAGATTTCTGCTTAGTTCGTCTGCCAGCGTATTTTGCTTTCCTGGCAGGAATTGAGTTTGTAGATGTATTTGATAAGTCAAGGTCGTGCTCCACAAAGCCATGGCTAGTCTGCAAAGGGGGTAGGAATGGGTACCCCCCTGCTTGTTTATGTACCACATGACTGTGGAGTTGTCTGTCTTTATCAGTAGTTGTCCTGGATGAAGATAGTCCTTGAAGGCCGTCAGAGCATTCTGTACAGCTAGCATCTCTTTATGGTTGATAAGTAGGTGCATTTGATTTGGGCTCCATTGGCCCTGAATGCATCTCCCTGCCAGATGCGCCCCCCCAAGCATAATCTGATGCGTCTGTAGTCAGGGCTTGGATGGCACAGGGTGGAATGAATGACAGTCCCTTGTTTTGGTGACAGGCCTCTGCCCACCATAGGAACTCTTGCTGCAGGCAAGGAATGATAGGAATCATTGTTAGCAGGCTGTGATAATGTTGACTCCATAAGCTTTTTAGGTACCATTGAAGTTTCCTCATATGCAGTCTTGCATATGGAATTATTAGAATGCAGGAAGCCATGAACCCCAAGGCCTGCAAAATTTGTCTTGCAGATAACTGGGTTTTTGTGGCCACTTGTTTGAAGTAAGTCATCAATTGAATTTGTTTTTCTGGCGTAAGGTAAGTCATCTGGGCAGTTGTATTCAAGCTTGCACCCAAGAATGTAATTATTTGAGAGGGTACAAGTTGTGATTTCTTTTAGTTTATGGTGTACCTTAGACAAGCTAGAAGTGTTTTTACAAACGCCAGATGTTTTAGAAGAGTGTCCTTGTTTTCTGCCTGAATTAGACAATCGTCCAGATAGGGATAAATCTGAATGTTTCTTTGTCTGCAAAATGCAATTACTGGCGTCAGGCACTTTGTGAAGACCTTGGGCACAGTAGATAAGACAAAGGGCAGTGCAGAGAACTGGTAATGCAAATAGCCTGCTTTGAAGTGGAGGTATCTTCTGCAAGATTCCCTGATTGGGATATGCAGGTAAGTCTCTTTTAAGTCTAGAGTTACCAACCAGGCATCCTTGCCTAGCACAGGCAGTAGCTGTTGTAGAGTCAGCATCTTGAATTATGGAATGCCCAGAAATGTATTTAGAATAGATAAGTCCAGAATTGGACGCCGTGGTTTGTCTTTTATGGGTACCAGGAAAAGTCTTGAATAAAAACCTTGTCCCATTTCCTTTTCTGGTACTGGCTGAATAGCCCCCATATTCATGAGGGACATAATTTGTTTCTGGGCCTCTGCCCACTGATTTTGAGGCAAATCTGGTCATCCATTTGGGATTGGCAACATGTGGAAATGAAATCTGTATCCCTGGTATACTATATTTAAAACCCACTTGGCCTGGGAAATTAGTTGCCAGTTTCATGCATGAAGTGCCAGTTTTCCCCCTCAGAGGGGCTGCCAAAGGATAAGTGCTAGGTGATTGCAGAGGAAAGTCACTGAGACTCTTTACAATAGGAAGGTGCCTTGCTACTTCCAGATTTGGAGGAGGAGGCACCCCGTTGTTTTGTTCTACAAGTTCCTTGTGACTGAAACCTGGAGCCTTTGGAGTGTCTGGGTTTGACCTGAGCGGCTCTGGTGGGTACTGAAAAGGACCAATTCTTAGTAGGCCAGTGCCTACTGACCTAGGTGGCTGCACTTGTTGGAAATCTTTTACAGTTTGCATAGATTTAGCTTTATCTTCCATCTTTTTCAAAACTTCTTCTGCCTTATTACCATATAGACTGCTCTGTTGTAAATGAGCATCCAACAATTTTGCTTTAACATGATCAGGCAGATTTTTCTCCTTGAGCCACGCACGCCTTCTTATCAGAGATCCAGTTACAGCGGCCCTGCAAGAGGCCTCCAAGGAATCAAAACCACATTGCAAAGTATGCTTTCCAACTTGTTCAGCTGAATACAATAAATCCTGCAACTCTATTTTCCACACAGTCAGAAATCAACATAATTTTCTGTTTAAGCAAGCCCGTGACATGCTGCTGATATTTAAGCATAAGAAATTGACAGTTTAAAGCCCTGATTGCCAAGGTTGCAAACGTGTAAACCTTCTTACCCCATCTATCCAGCGCCCTGGAGTCTCTATCAGAAGGGGCAGGATTTTTAGCAGTAGAAGCCTTAACGCCCTTGGGACCCTGAGAAATGGTTTCAGGGTCAGCAGTAGAGTTTTTACAGAGGAAATTATGGGAGTCAGGAACCCTGTAATATCTGTCTGGCTTACTAGGAGTCGGAGGCAGGAAATCAGGAGCCATGCTGGATTCTGAGAAAACATCATCAACAATGTCTAGAACAGGGAGGTATAGCCAAAGGCCTATGCTGAGGAAGGAGGAGGAAATCCCCAAGCTTCTTTTTAGATTCTGAGAAATCCTGACTCTCCCAGTGAAAGTGTTCCCTTAAGGTATGCAAAGTTTCTCCAAAAGAAAAATCCTCAGGAGGAGAAGCAAAAGGGATGGAATCTTCTGCATCAGAGTCCTCATAAGGTGGAATAGATAATTCCTGATCAGAAGAGGAATCAGAAAAAATAGAAACCTGATCTGATGATTCATAGTCAGTGCCTTGCCTAGGCCTCTTAGCAGGAGGGGGATGGGAACCCTTGAGCAAGGTAATTAAATCTTCAGCAATTTTGATCATTTGTTTTTTAGGCTTAGGGGGCCTGTGCATGTGGGCCAAGTGTAGTTTTTTTAGACACAGAAGTTGATTTTGGCCTAGGTTTTGAAGATGGCGTCGGTGAAAATACCCTCAGAAGCCGGTGCCTGCTCAGCGGCTCTGGATCCATCTAAGGTAGAGACATCCACGGGTTCAATACTTAAAAGTGTCTCGTGGCATACCGGACTCCGAATGGGTCTCAGTAGAGGCCTGCAAATCAAAAGCAGTGGGTATCAGTGGCTGCGAAAGCGCCTCACTGAGTATCGGCAAACCACAAATTGGCTAAGGAGAAGCTTCGTCGTTGGTTTTGGACCTCGACGGTCTCTTTCTTTGTGTTTTCTATGTATTCCAGTAGTCGGATTGCTAACGGACGACATTTCTGGATAGTTAAATCTTGAGCCAAAATATTTTTATGCAAAAACATACTGACGCTTAATAGTGCTTGATTAAATTTAGCACAAAACCGACAGCAAAGCACGTTGTGGTTAGGGCCTAGGCAAGGAATACAGAACAAATGAAAATCCTTATGAGGCATTTGCTTCCCACAAGCAATACAATTATTAACTTTTACTGACATCTGTAAGGAGCAAGAAAAAGTTTCCCCAATGGGGTATTTAGCTTTAGGTTGAAGACTTTGGTTTTGAAACTTGAAAATGATAATTTCAGGAGTCGGTCGACCGGAACTTGTGAACTACTACTGCTTTGGGCACTGCGCAGCAATAAAGACTGATGAAAATGGCATCAGCTGCATGTTTTATACCCCCTGATGACCTGACATCATGGAAGAAGGGACAACAACCGATGCAGGACCCAAGACCTTGTTAATCAGGCCGACTGAGGGCAACCTGCCAGCAGATTATCCAAATGTAATGACTACAACAGTGAAACAAGAAGAAAGTACAGTTGCGTACACTTACCATAAATGTAGATGTTCCAGTGTATTCACTGTTGCAGTCATTACATTTGGGTAATCTGCTGGCAGGTTGCCCTCAGTCGGCGTGAATTCCAATGTCTTGGGTCCTGCGTCGGTTGCTGTCTCCTCTTCCAAGACGTCAGGTTGTCAGGGGTATAAAACATGCAGTCGATGCCATTTTCTTTAGTTTTTCTTGCCCCAGATGTCAGGTGCCCCCAAAAAGGTAGCAAAAATATGTATATGTATATGTGTATATATATATATATATATATATATATATATATATATATATATATATATATATATATATATATATACATATAAATAAATACATGCATCAAAATAAACTTTACCTTCATCTACAAGCAAATACACCACATAGGTTGTAGAAGATAGAGAAGGAAAGATAAACTCCAGAATGAAAGGGGAATGGCGGGAGGGTAACCTGGAATGCAACAGTGAATAAACTCGAACATCTACATTTATGGCAAGTGTACACAACTGTACTATGTTTTTCGTGTTTCATTGTTGCAGTCATTACATTTGGGTAGAATCCCAAAGCTATGGTTGGGTGGCTGGAGCTAAACAGCATTAGGTACGGCTATAAGGCCCTGCAGAACTGCAGTGGCAAAGCCTGTCCTGGACTTAGAGTAGAGAAGCAAATGATAATACTTTGTAAAGGTGTGCAAAGAACTCCAAGTAGCAGCCTCTAGAATGTCCTTGGTTGGTATTCCTCTGAGAAAGGCTGCTGAAGTAGCTGCAGCTCTGGTAGAATGAGACCTAATGCCGTTGGGCACAGGTTTACCATGTTGTAAGTAACAGAAATGAATGCAGTGGCTTATCCACTTTGAAATAGTCTGCTTTGAAATAGCCTTTCCTTCTGATCTTGCAGCATATGCCACTAGTAATTGCTCAGTTTTTCTTAGAGCTTTAGTCCTGCTCAAGTAGAATCTTAGCTGTGTGTGTACGTCCAAAGAATGCAGAATTCTCTCCCCCTTGTTCTGCAGATTTGGATAAAAGATTGGCAGATGAATAGTTTGGTTAAGAGCCACATTGGAAACCACCTTAGGCATAAATGTAGGATTTGTCCTCAGAGACACCATGTCTGGATAAAATATGATAAAAGGCTCTACAGCCATGAGGGCCTGTAGCTCTGAAACTCTTCTTGCTGAAGTAATTGTTAGTAACAGAGCTGTTTTCCATGATAAGAACTTTATATCAGCGGTAGCAGCTGGTTGAAATGGAGGCAGGGTGAGCTTTTCCAACACATAACTGAGGTCCCATGCAGGTATTGGTGATCATCTAGGAGGCCTTAAACTTTTGGCTCCTCTAAGATACTGCTTTAATAAAGGATGAGAAAAGATTGGTGGCTCTGTATTTTAATGAGCCAAAACAGCAGAGGCATGGATTTTAATTGATGAGAAAGATAGGCCTTTGTCAAGCATCTCAGTCAAGTACTGTAATATCTGAGGAATATTTGGTTCTGCTGTATCAGTTCCTTGTGCTTGATTCCAAGTACAGAATCTCTTCCATTTATCGGCAAAAGATTTTCTAGTACTAGGCCTTCTGGCTTCCAAAATGACATCCATCACAGCTTTACTGAGAGGTGCTGTTTGTATAACTACATGATCAGCCATGCTGCCAGGTTCAGTGTCTGGAGTTGATTGTGCAGGATCTGACTGTTTTACTGGCACAGTAGTTGAGGTCTTTGAGTTAAGGTCCAAGCTGGGTATCGAGACAATTTCCTTAGGACTGGGTACCAGTATTGGCAGGGCCAGTCCGGGGCAATTAATATCATCTTTGGTTTCTCTTGTCTGACTTTTAGGAGGACCTTGGGAAGAAGAGGCAGAGGAGGAAAGGTGTAAACTGATAGGTTTTTCCAACTGAAGGATAGGGCGTCCACTTTCCATGCTTGTCTGTGATAAGTCCTTGTGCAGAATTTTTTCAACTGATATTTTTGAGGACAGGAAAATAGATCTATGTCTGGGCTCCCCCATTCCCTTGTTATCATGCTGAATACTTGTGGATCTAGTTTCCACTCGTGAGGATACATGAGGTTTCTGCTTAAATCATCTGGCAGAGTATTTTGCTTTCCTGACAGGAATTGAGCTCAAATATGTATTTGGCAAGTCAAAGCTGTGTCCCACAGTGCCATGGCTAATCTGCAAAGGGGGTATAAATGTCTGTCTTTATCAGTAATTGTCCTGGATGAAGTAAGTCCTTGAAGGCTGTTAGGGCATTTTGAACAGCTAGCATCTCTTTCTGGTTGATATGTAGATGCATTTGTTTTTGGGGTCCATATGTCCTGAATGCATCTTCCCACCATTTGGGCCCCCCAGACATAATCTGATGCGTCTGTTGTTAAGGTTTGGCTGGCAGGGTGTAGAGTGAAGGTCCGTCCCATGTTTTGGTGACATGCCTTTGCCCACCATAGAAAATCCTGTTGAAAGCAGGGAATGAGAGGAATCATTGTTTCCAGACTGTGACAATGTTGACTCCATAAACTTTTTAGGTACCATTGAAGTTTCCTCATATGCAGTCTTGCATATGGAATCAGTAGGATGCACGATGCCATGAAGCCCAAAGCCTGCAGAATTTGTCTTGCAGATAACTGGGTTTTTGTTGCCATCAGTTTTGAAGTAAGTAGTCAGTTGCCTTTGCTTGTCTGGCGTGAGGTAAGCCATCTGGGCAGTTGTATTCAAGCTTGCACCCAGGAATGTTATCTTTTGAGAGGGTACCAGCTGTGATTTCTTTTCGTTTGTGTACCATAGGCATGATAGAAGCCTTTTCACAAACACCAGGTTTTGAAGAATGTCCTTGTTCTCTGCTTGAATGAGACAGTCGTCCAAGTAAGGATATATTTGAATACTTCTTTGCCTGCAAAATGCAATTACTGGTGCCAGGCACTTTGTAAAGACCCTGGGTGCAGTAGATAAGCCAAAGGGCAGTGCAGAGAATTGGTAATGCATTAAGCCAGCCTTGAAGCTGAGGTATCTTCTGCAAGATTGTCTTATTGGGACATGCAGGTATGCCTCGTTTATGTCTAATGTCATCAGCCAAGCATTCTGGCCCAGCATGGGCAGAAGCTGCTGCAAAGTCAGCATTTTGAATTTTGGAATGTCCAGGTATGTGTTCAAAATCGATAAATCCAGTACTGGCCGCCACGCCTTGCCCTTTCTGGGTACCAAGAACAGTCTTTAGTAAAAACCATGTCCTTTTTCCTATTCTGGTACTGGCTGAATGGCCCCCATAGCCATGAGGGACATAACCCGTTTCTGTGCCTCTGCCTATTGATTTTTTTGGCAGATCTGACCAATCGTTTGCCATTGGCAGAGTATGGAAATGGAATTTGTCCTGAGTTATTAACTATCAGTTTTGAGCAAAAAGTGCTAAAATTCCCCCTAAGGGTGCTGCCAAAAGATAAGTGCTTGGTGCAGATAGAGGGAAGTCACTGGGACTGTTTTCTGTAGGTTTGCGCTTAATCTCCTCCAGATTTGCTTTGACCTGTACGAATCTTGCGCCTGGTATCTGGAACCCTTAGGGCGTCTGGATTTGCCCCTTTGAGCTCTGTCTGACACAGGAAAGGACCAATTTTTTCTAGGCCAGTGTCTACTGAATCTTGGTGGCTGCACTTGTAAGACGTCTTTTACAGTTTGCATATACTTAGCTTTGTCTTCCATTTACTTTAAAACCTCTTCTGCCTTAATACTAAACAGAGCATCATGCTGTGAAGGTGCATCTAGCAATTTAGCTTTAACATGATCAGGCAAATTTTGTTCCTTTAGCCAGGCATGCCTCCTAATCACAGATCCAGTAACTGCGGCCCTGCAGGAGGCCTCTAAGGAATCAAAACCACAATACAAAGTATGCTTTCCAACCTGTTCAGTTGCATGCAATAATTCCTGCAATTCTTTATTTTCTGCACATTCAGAAGTCAACATAATTTTCTGTTTCAGCAATCCCGTAATATGTTGTTGATACTTGAGCATATGAAATTGATAGTTTAAGGCCCTAATTGCCAAGGTTGCAGATGTATAAACCTTTTTTCCCATCTATCCAGTGCCCTTGAATCTGTCGGGGGGGATAGGGTTTTTTGCTGTTGAGGCCTTAACTCCCTTTGGACCCTGTGAAATAGTTTCAGGATCAGCAGCACAGTTTCTAAATAAAAATTTACGTGAGTCAGGGACCCTGTAAATATCTGTCAGGTTTGCTGGGAGCCGGAGATAAGGAGTCAGGGGTCAAGCTAGACTCCGAAAACACATCATCCACAATGTCTAAAACAGGGGGTATATGGCTAAAGGCCTGTGCTGAGGGAGAAGAAGGAAATCCCTGAGCCTATTTTTTTGATTCTGAGAAATCTTGACTCTCCCAGTGAAAATGCTCCCTCAAAGTATGCAAGGTTTCTCCAAATGAATAATCCTCAGGAGGTGATGCAGATGGTATAGATTCCTCTGCATCTGAATCCTCATAGGGAGGTATAGATAATTCTTGATCAGAAGAGGAATCAGAAGAAATAGAAACCTGATATGAAGATTCATAATCAGTGTCTTGCCTAGGCCTCTTATCTGGAGGGAGATGGGTATCCCTGATCAAGGTAATAAGGTCTTCAGCCATTTTGATCATCTGTTTTTTTAGACATACAGGCCTCGCACGTGGCTCATGCATCGGTTTTTTAGTTTTAGAAGTTGCTTTTGTCTTTGGATTTGCAGCTGTGGTCGGTTTGATATACAAATATTTTGGCTTGAATACACTCTCAGAAGTTGTTGCCTGCTCACCGGCTCCGGACCCACCCGAGGGAGATACATCCATCGGTCCAATACTTTGAGTATCTCGCGGCATGCCGGACTCCACATGGGTGTCGGTAGGGGCTTGCAACTTGAAAGTAGCGGGTATCAGGGGCTGCAAAAGCGCCTCACTGAGTACCGGCGAACTGGCGACTGCCTTAGGAGAAGCTTTGTCGGTTTTGGACCTCGACAGTCTCTCTCTCTGTCCTTTTCTTTGCGTTTTTTATGTACTCCGGCAGTCAGATTGCTATCCAACGATATTTCTGGGCAGTTAAATCTGTTTCCAAAATACTTTAGGCAAAAATATACCGATGCTTAATAGTGCGTTAGTTAAATCTAGCACAAAACCGACAGCCAGGCATGTTGTGATCAGGGCCTAGGCAAGGAATACAGTATAAATGGAAATCCTTATGAGGTATTTGCTTCCCACAAGTAATACAATTATTAACTTTTTCTGACATCGGTATGGAGCAAGAAAAAAGTTTCCCCAACGGGGTACTTCACTTTAGTGAAGACTTCGGTTCTGAAACTCCAACTCGAATATTTCAATATTCGGCCGACCGGCACTTGCGAAATGCTTCTGCTTCGGGCACCGCGTGGCAAGAAAGCCTAAAGAAAATGGTGTCGGCTGCATGTTTTATACCCCTGATGACCTGACGTCATGGAAGAGGAGACAGCAACCGACGCAGGACCCAAAACTTTGGAATTCAGGCCGACTGAGGGCAACCTGCCAGCAGATTACACAAATGTAATGACTGCAACAGTGAAACACGAAGAACATCATCTTGTTTCTCTGGCGTGAGGTAAGCCATCTAGGAAGTTGTGTTCAAGCTTGCTCCCAGGAATACAATTTGCTGGCAAGGTACTAGATGAAATTCCTTTTCATTTATGGTATACCCCAGCAAGGTTAGAGGTTTCTTTACAAATGCCAGATGTTTTAATAGCATGTCCTGGCTTTCCGCCTGAATTAGACAATCGTCCAGTGTTGGGTATATTTGAATATTTCTCTGCCTGCAAAATGCAATGGCTGGAGCTAGACACTTTGTGAATACCCTGGGTGCAGTATATAAGCCAAAAGGAAGTGCAGAGAACTGACAGTGCATGGAGCCTGCTCTGAAGCATAGGTATTTACTGCAAGATTCCCTTATTGGAATGTGCAGGTAAGCTTCCTTTAAGTCTAAGGTTGCCAAACAGGCATCTTTCCCAAGCATAGGAGGCAGTGTGTTAGCATTTTCAGTCTTGAGTAAAATCATTGTCCCCTTTCTTCTGCTGGGACAGGTTGAATAGCCCTGATATGTAGGAGAGAGAGAACCTGCTGTTGGAGTCTCTGCCCACTGATTTAGGGGTAGGTCTGGCCAACCGTTTGGGGTTCCTAAGGTGTGGAAGTGGAATCTGTATCCTTGGAAAACTATATTTAAAACCCATTTGTCCAGGGTAATGAGTTCGCAGTTTTTTGCATGCAGGGCGATCTTTCCCCCTAAGGGAGCAGGCAAGTTGAGCAGGGCTTGGCAGGGTTAAGTTTAAGTCATTGTGACAATTTTCCATAGGGGGGGTGTCTTACTACTTCCAGCCTTGGAAGTAGGAGCCCCCCACTGCTTAGGCCTGTGTGTACCTTGAGACTGTAGCCTAGGTGATCTGCTGTTCGTAGGATTGGACTGAGAAGGTCAGGACAAGACTGGAAAGGACCAATTCTTAAAAGGCCAATGCCTACTAAATCTGGGAGGCTGTAATTGCAGGAAACCTTTAACAGTTTGCATGGATTTAGCTTTTTCCTCCATCTTTTTAAGAACTTCTTTGGCTTTGTTGCCAAACAGGCGGTCTTGGCTTAAGGGAGCATCCAGTAATTTAGTTTTAACATGATCTGGCAAGTTTTGTTCCTTAAGCTAAGCATGCCTTCTAATTACAGACCCAGTGACAGCAGCCCTGCAAGATGCTTCTAAAGAGTCAAAACCACATTTCAAAGTATGTTTACCAACTTGTTCAGCAGAATGCATTAAATCCTGTAATTCTTTATGTTCAGCGCAGTCAGGAATCATATCATTTTCTGTTTAAGTAGTCTCATAATATGCTGCTGATACTTTAATAACATATGAAAAATACAGTTGTGTACACTTACCATAAATGCAGATGTTCGAGTGCATTCACTGCTGCAGTCATTACATTAGGGTAATCTGCTGGCAGGTTGCCCTCAGTCGGCCTGAATAACAAGTCTTGGGTCCTGCGTCGGTTGCTGTCTCCTCTTCCATGACGTCAGGTCGTCAGGGGTATAAAACATGGAATCTATTTTGTTGCCACTAAAAAATGTCGTCATACATTTACATCTAGCACATGTTATTTTAGTATACAAAATGCATTTATTTTATGCATACCCTAGCACATTCCACTTCTTGACTTTTGTCATATTGCAGAGATGTTATTAAATTACTGTAGTTGCACATTCAAATCAACAAGGTTTAACACCTGTAACTACATAACTCAGACATCATCGTAGAGGCTACTTCTTGTTGCATGTAAAATTTCAGTTATTTTGAATGCAGTTACATATTAAACATATTTAACCTTATTTAATAAACATTTCTGCATCAATAGGTCACATCAACAATTAAGCTCTGCAGAGTAATAACTTTTTTTTTGTTTTCTGCACTTAAAATAAATTTCCAGTGCCCTAAATTCAAGTTCCAGACAGACTGGGTAGAACGGATAATACACTATTGCATATACTGCTGCTGAAGATAAAACCAAAATATTTTCATTTAATGATACAGTAAGTGCCAGCTTGAATCAACAGTCATTAACTGTAGGTTTAGACAGTTTAAAAGATTTTTTTGACTCACAAACTTTTAAACATCGTTTACAAAGCTGCATATACCCATCACTGCAATTTATGTAAATTAAATTTGTATTTAACTGCATAGGTTGTGATGCTGA
Organism: Protopterus annectens; assembly: GCF_019279795.1. NCBI lineage: Eukaryota > Metazoa > Chordata > Ceratodontiformes > Protopteridae > Protopterus > Protopterus annectens. The sequence continues at coordinate 789,394,158 of NC_056747.1, forward strand.
CAGCAGAGACAGCAGAATGCAAGTGTGACATGCAAATTGTGAAGACAAGACTCAGACTCTTTAGTATCAAAGGTCTAGTATCAACCCCAATAATTTTAGCAGATGCATCTTTACTCCGGTTATATTTAAGTACACATCTGTCTTTTCTCCTGAAAGAGCTACTTACATAATTTAAATTTAAAAAAGTTACCTGATATGAGCAACTTTACTATTTCTTCAGAAAGTACAGCTCAGTCAGGAACTTAACACATCTGCAGATGTTCAGGTATATTTAATGAACCATTCATCATTTCTGGGAGACCCAACTTCCAGTGCTTTGTCTTCAACCTCTTGGTTTTGTTTGACTTGCTCCACCCTTTGATGTTAGGACATCAATGGTACAAGACAAGAGCCAGTAGAAGACATCTGAGTAAGTCTATATGGTGAGCACAGAGTTATTAGTCCAGTGTGCCTGCCTACTTCCAGGGATGGACGACAGGTAGGAGAATCTCTTTTTACGTTAATAGAAATTTTGTTGAATTTTTGTAAATTTCTGAAAGTGACAACGACACTGAGGTTTCTAGTTAGCAGATAGTTTGTCTTTTCGGCTTTTCCCAGTTAGGGGTCGCCACAGCGGAACTCCGTTCCGCTAATGATTGGCAGTAGATTTTTATGGTACCGAGTTACCAGCCTGACGCCTAACCTTCTGCGAAGGCATGCTCATTCACGCATGTCTTTCGGAGGCCACAACTGCGAGGAGGACATGCAGACTCCACGCAGAAGGCATTCCAGCCGTGAATCGAGCACAAGAACCTCTTGCTGTGAGGCAACAATGCTACCGCTGTAGTTAGCAGAATAATGAAGTATAATGAATAAATCCCATACACAGATTTTCATACTTTTTTTTTTTTTTTTTTGCTTAAGTCCACGGTACAATGTGGACAGTTGTTTGCACTGTACAAGGTTAGTACAGATGAAAATCTACTGTCAATCCAAATATCTGAATCACTCAAATAACTTCCTAGGTCATGTAATGCCACTGCACTGATCAAGACCTCCCCCAAGGTGATGGTTAGACCCCTTTCAATCAAGAGGTCCCTGCAGAAATGTAGGGGAAACTTTTTTTTTTAATGAATGTACCATCCCAGACAATGAAAACACAAACTCTAACTTCCCTTACAAACTACAGCCTCTGTATATTTATTACACATTACATACAGATCAAAGAAAAAACAATGTACAGGTGGTGTTCACAACAGCACAGTGAACTGCTATCCTTCAAAAAGTTCACAACTCAAAATAAAATGAAATGCAGCTTTCAAATCCCAAGATATGGGAGCTTTAAGTGTGGCCAGAGCCAAACTGATCAAAGGTATCAAAGAGGTAAAAAGATCTTATGGCAGAAAAATCCAAAGTCACTTCAGGGACCAGAAGGATACCAGGCAACTATGAAAAGGAATTCAAACCATCACAGACTACAAGCCTACATCAGCTTCATGTGATGATAGTATTGGGTTTCTGAACCAAATGAACAAATTCTTCAGTAGGTTTGATAATGACAACAAAACAACAGCATGCAGAATCCCTGAAGACAAGGATGCAGTGGTGCTGAGATTCAATACAATCGATGTCACCAGAACCCTAAAATGTGTCAACCCGAGGAAAGCAGCTGGCCTTGACATCATCATGGGCAGGGTACTAAGGGAATGCATGGTGGAACTGGCTCCAGTAATCACTGACATCTTCAACACCTCACTCTATCTAGCCAGTGTTCCGAACTGCTTCAAGGAGATGACTATCATTCCTCTACCCAAAAAAACACAGCCAACACCTCTGAATGACTATGGACCAGTTGCTTTAACCTCGATGGTAATGAAGTGCCTGGAGAGCCTGGTCAAAGATCATATAGCCTCAGTCTTATCTGTGACACTGGACACACTGCAATTTGCACACAGGACAAACTACAGGACATGGGATGCCATCTCTCTAGCTATCCATGAAACACTTGACCCACTTAGAAGGCAAAAACTGCTATGGAAGACTGCTATTCATCGATTTCAGTTCTGCCTTCAACACAGTCATCCCTCAGAATCCAATATCGAAGCTACTTCAACTGGGCATAGACTCATTTATGCAACTGGATGCTGAGCTTCCTTACTGAAAGGCCTCAAAAGGTTCGTGTGGGAAACAACAGCTGTGGAAGTATCATCCTGAACACAGGAGTACCACAGGGGTGTGTCTTAAGCCCTCTACTTTTCACTCTGCTGACACATGACTGCATAGCCGCACATGAGATGAACAGAATCATCAAATTTGTGGATGACACCACTGTTATAGGCCTGGTCAAAGATGGAGAGGAGGAGGCCAACAGGAAAGAGACTGATCAACTACTGGTCTGGTATGACAGCAACAATCTAGCATTGAATGTCAGCAAGACAAATGAGCTGATTGTTGACTTCAGAAGATCTCAAGTACCACACAAACCTCTAGTGATGAAAGGGATGACAGTGGAAAGGATCAAGAGTACAAAGTTCTTGGGTGTTCATATCACGGAGAACTTATCCTGGTCAGTCCAGCATAGTCAAAAAAGCTCAGCAACGCTTGCACTTTCTAAGGAAACTTAGGAAGGGAAAATTACCAAGCTCCATACTTGACCTTTTATAGGGGCACCATTGAAAGTGTCCTGACCAACAGCATTGCAGTCTGGTATGGGAGCTGTAACAATCAGGATTGGAAGTCTCTCAAGAGAGTTGTAAGGTTGGCAGAAAGAATCACTGGCACCTCCCATACACCTCTGGAGGATCTACACAAATGCCGGTGCATTAACAGGGCCAAAAAGATTTACAGCGATCCAACACATCCTGCCAATGGTCTGTACACTCGCCTGTCCTCAGGCAGGAGATACAGAAGCATGCACTATAAGACCACCAGACTAAAAAAACAGTTTCTTTCCACTCTCCATTAGACTGTTGAACTCTTGGGAAAAACGAACCCTGACGTCTGTTACATAACCAGCCTATCAAGGGGCTTATTTTATGGATGTGCAATAACTAAGTTCAATACCAAGGTAGCTCATCTACACACTGAAGGACTGTAAAATGCAATATACAAACTGTGCAATAATTCAGTCTATTCATAGATATGCTGCTATTGTTTCAATTTTTCTTTGACAATTATTACCTTCATATTGTTCCTTGTCTTCCCTGTCTCCTGTTCTGGGATGGGTGTGGGTCACTGCTGTCCTACTTTACTTACAAATTGATACTTATAATTCTACTGTGATAAAATAAATTCTCTGTCTATATGTGCAACTGTTTCCTGCACTGAGAATGAAGCATTGTAATTTAATTCAGCTACACTGCTGTGTAGTTCTGAATGACAAAGTTTTCTTTGACTGACTAAATTAAACTGCATGATGAATGCAAAGTGTTCAGACTGCCAGACACAACCTCAGCCTCCTATATTCCCAACAAACAAAGCCCCCCTCCACCACAGGTGACAGACAGCCTTTCATATAACTGGGGGATCCTGCAGAAAGGTAATGGGACTTGGTTGTAGGGAAGATCACCTGCTATGGCTCAGATAACCGGGGATCAATTAGTGGCTCTGGCACTCACAGCCAAAATGAGGCAGGATAGAACAATGAGGTTGTGTATGCTCACCACTCTTTTTTGGTGGGGGGACAGGAATATGCTAGGAAGGAGTATGGCCATTCTGTTGCTAGGATTCCAGAAAGGACAGTGGAGTACGTAGAATGCAGTGAGGGGAGGGCAGGGCTTGAAGGAGGTGACATGCATCTGCTGAGGTAGTGTGGCACGGTGTAGTGCTCCCCTACAAGCTCCATGAGACTTGGGTCCAAGACAGACAGAAGAGACTTGTTAACACTGAGATAGGGACTTTTGCCTCATAGCTTGGAAACCCAAGGGCAGGACTGGAAATGACAAGGGGAGGGCGTGTGTGTGTGTGTGCGCGTGTGTGTATATATATATATATATATATATATATATATATATATATATATATATATATATATATACACATAAATATATCTATATACATATATAAAGATGACCCCCCTCCCAAAAAAGATCATTTATATGCAAACAACTGATTGCTCAGTTTAAAGTTTTTTTTAAATTACAATCCACTCTGCTACATGCCCCATGAGGAGCTCAGTGTCTCTCCAACCTAACACCACTCAAGTATTCAACTGCGGTACCACCTTGATCATTCTTATAAGAAAAGCGCAGTCCTGGTCTGAACTGTCTGCAAACAGCTAAAGTTAACTTTGAGTATGTGTCTACCTGTTTGAGCTAATATTCATTATCCCCTGGAGAGCACTCAGCTTTGGCTTGTAAGCACCACACACACATATACACATCTTCCATTTTCTCTCTTATTCCCTTCTGTTAGTAAATAGTATCCATAACTGATAAATACTGTGTTTGGTAATTTAAACTGAGACCACAGCAGCCTACTGATACAAGGTTATCTTGTTTTTCCACCTGAGAAATGGTTAAGAAATTACTTACAGTTTCAGAGCTGTCCTTAGTCAATTCTGATTTGTTTCTTAAACACAAACGTGTCTTTGATTTGGCTCATTAGCAGCAGTATAAAAGAACTGCCTGCTCACACCCTTGTTCTCCCCCTCCCCCTTCCATGTTTATTACCTTAAGCCAATCCCAAAGTTAATAAATATTACCTGTGGCAGGCACCATTTTTAAAACTACAATCCACTCTGCTACAGGCCCCATGAGGAGCTCAGTGTCTCTCTAGTAAGTGTTTTACAACTGTATATGCTTATTTATGTTGAATTGTGTTAGACATCTAATATGATTTATGCTTTATTTCTGGAAGTACAATGGCATGCTAGCATTTTGTTTGTCTGCACCAAGTTGTTTTTAGTATAATAGTATGGTGTATTTGCATAGCTGCACCTTGTTCACTAATGTTATTCATGTATATGTGTTGTGTGTAGACAGCTCATACTGGTGTCTAATTATTTCTACATAATTGTGCTGTTACTGGTGGACAGAATCAAATTAGAGACCCAGGACAGAGTGCTGCTCGCTATATTTTTATCTGTGACTGCACAAGTGTCAGCTGAGGTCCCTTCTCAATGATGTTTTTCCAATTGGCTCAGTATCTGCATATACTAGTAGTTGGTTCAAGACATTTTCCTGCATGCAGTAGCTATTTGCTCAGTTTGTTTTTTGTAATCTTTATAATATATCTTTACCATCTCAAAAGTACTTACTCCTCTCTGTGCATTTCTTTTCTAGACCTAACAACACTCTTAAGTATTCAACTGCGGTACCACCTTTATCATTCTTATAAGAAAAGTGCAGTCTGGGTATGAACTGTCTGCAACAGCTAAAGTTAACTTTGAGTACGTGTCTACCCCCCCCCCCCCCCCCACACACACACACACCATTTTCCATTTTCTCTCTTATTCCCTTCTGTTAGCAAATAGTATCCATAACTGATAAATGCTGTGTTTTTGTTAAACTGAGACAACAGTAGCCTACTGATACAAGGTTATCCTGTTTTTCCACCTGAGAAGTGACTTACAGATTCAGAGCAGTCCTTAGTCAATTCTGATTTGTTTCTTAAACACAAACTTGTCTTTGCTTTGGCTCATTAGCAGCAGTACAAAAGAACTGCTGCTCACACCCTTGTTCTCCCCCTCCCCCTTCCCTTTTTATTACCTTAAGCCAATCGCAAAGTTAATAATTACCTGTGGCAGGCACCATTTTAAAAACTACAACCACCCTTTGAGCACCTCATGCTCGGCTCTGCCATAAAACTTGTTAAAACTGCCTGAACTGGGGTGCAGCTCATAGTTTGTGGAAATACAGGGTACCTACCCGAGTCTCCACATTCACTATCATATGTTCATTTATCAGTTTACTCTGTTACCTGATAGTTGCTCTTATGAGGGTGCTGGAAACAAACAGGGTCTCTGCACGCTTCGCTCCCCACCCTGACCCCTATTCCCTTCCGCCCCAGTGATCCTACCTTTATTACACTCACAAACCCCTCCCATCTTTCCAACAGCCAACCACAGCACTAAACCCAACACTACCTCCTCCATCTTCCCACTACTATCACTCCTCCTCAGCTAACATGTACAAGCATACCTTACCTATGCTCACTGCATGCACTCTCCTTGCATATCTTATATCCTACCAAAACTCCATCATTCCACCACGCAACCACTACCACTGTACTACTACTCACACCACCACTCATGTCCCCTCCCACCAACTCGAGAATCATCCCTATGCACCCCCCCCACATATTCTAGCAACTATATTACTCAAACATAAAGCAACCGTACAACTTAACATAGTAACCCTCCCACCATACCCATTACCCACAGAGCACAATCATAAAGTTTCCCTAATAAACAAACACATTCAAAAACTGAGAAAACTAATAACCTCATGCATATCAAACCTAGCCCTAAGTGGAGACATCCACTCCAACACTGGCCCAACCATCTCCAACCCCAATCCTCATAATCAGACTAGAAACCACAACTTCTCCCATATCACAGCCAATAGAAAGTCAAGTGACTTCCTTCTACTAAGCCTACACATTAGAAGTATATCCAACAAAGTCCATGAACTCCATGCCACCACAGACTTATACTCCCCAAATATAGTCATCCTGACAGAAAGCTGGCTAAAACCTCACATTGCCAGTGAGCAAATCCTCCGTACCGGTTACGGCATACTAAGAGTAGACCGGCTAAACAGGAAAGGAGGCGGTGTAGCTATAACATTTAAACAGCATCTAAACATCCAGATCTTAAAATCATCAGCTCCACAAATAGGCAATGAAGAAATAATATATACCAACCTCAAAATAAACCAAAACAAAACCATCAACATAACTGGATGCTACTTCCCACCTGGTCAAAACATCCCTCCACTAGAAAACCTCCTCAGCTGGTCTACCCACCATCTCCCCCAAGAAACTATAATTTTAGGTGATTTCAATATTGACTGGCAATCCTGTTCTGGCAACCATCCAACCCATTATGTAAACCTTCATGGCTTCACCCAACTAGTTCAGTCACCAACTAGGACAAATAAAAACACCAGCAAGTACACTACCCTGGATTGGATACTAGACTAGTCAGTAAGAGCCCCCAGTTATATATAACAGGCTGCTTATCGAATAGCCTCAGTGATCACTCCCCAACATTCCTACTCAAAAAAATACCTATACCAAGCTAAACCTGTCATCTACGTAAAAAACTAAACTTTAACCCACTCACATTCATCTCAACCCTCAAAGAATGTAACTGGCATCCTCTAAAGTACCTCAGTCTTGATGATGCAGTTGAATTTTTTAATACTACCTTCCTGAGCATCCTTAATTACCATGCCCCCATAAGACTTTCCAGAACCAAAGCAGAACCCTCCCCATGGCTACACAAAACCACTAAGTCAGAAATGAAAAAATGGGGATAAAGTCTGGGAGCACTGGCACAAAACCAAAACCCCCTCAACTAGACAAATTCCTAGAACTACGCAATAGAGTCAAAAAGCTAATAAAACAGGACAAATTCCAATACTACCAGTCTGCCCTAGACTCCTCCCAACACAGCCCCAAACAATTCTGGTCCTCCATAAACTCCATCCTCCACCCAGGTAAAGTCAGTACCCCTCCTCCTAACATCCCTCACTCCGCCGAAAATATTGCTACCTCTTCCAACACACACTTCACACAAACCATACTATCACTAGCTAAACACAACCCCCCTCCCCTCCAACCCACAACTTCAGCTAGTAATCTCCCCACTGCCTTCTCTTTTTTTCCTGCACCTACTTCCAACATAAAAAACTCTTAACTAAACTTAAGCCCACCAAATTAGCAGCAGGCAACCTCCCAAGTGAATACCTATAAATTGCAGCTGATGCTCTGGCCTACCCAGTATCCATCTCGATTAACCGATCTCTGTCAGAAAGTTATGTTCCCACACTATGGAAAGTATCACATATAATTCCCCTCCACATAGGCGGCCCCTCCACAGAACTAACCAATTACCGCCCCATAGCTATTCTCTCTCCACTCTCCAAAATACTAGAGAGATGCATTCACTCTCAGGTCTCAGACTACCGCCTTACTAACAACCTCCTTTCCAATACTCAGCATGGTTTCCGACCAAACCATAGCACCATCACTGCCTTACTCTCCCTTACTAACACTATCCTTCACCATAAAAACAATGGCTATCTCTCCTCTGCTACTTTCCTAGACCTATCTAAAGCATTTGACATGGTCCCACACAAACAACTCATCTCTGTCCTCAATAAAGTACAGTTTTGTACCTACCATAAATGTAGATGTTCGAGGATCCACATTGCTGCAGTCCTAACCATTGGGTAGTCCGCTGTCCAGTCGGCCCAAATACCAAAGTATATGGCTGACGTCGGTCAAGGCGCATTAAACTGATGTCAGGACGTCAGGGTACTAATGCGCATGACCGACGTCATATCCTCAGTCTTTTCTTGCCCCAGATGTCAGAAGACCCTAAAAAAGACAAGGCTCAAACCAAAACACCAAAAAGCCCTGCACCAAACATATATACAATATATACAATAATATATATATACTCACACCACCACCCCTAAACAAAGAGGGGAAGGAGGGAGGGTAAATTGGACTGCAGCAATGTGGATCCTCGAACATCTACATTTATGGTAGGTACAAAACTGTACTATGTTCTTCATTCCACATTGCTGCAGTCCTAACCATTGGGTAGAATCCCAAAGCAGAGGTAAGGGAGGCTGGCAAATCATAAGGAAGCAGGAGCTGTCAACATGCCTTGCAAAATAGCTGTGGCAAAACCAGCCCTAGATTTAGAGTAGAGAGGAAGGTGGTAATGCTTAGAGAAAGTATGCACTGAACTCCAAGTAGCTGCCTCCAAAATATCCTTAGTTGCCACCCCCCTTAGAAATGCTGTTGAAGTGGCAGTAGCCCTAGTGGAATGGGGTCTAATCCCAGCTGGAATTTCCTTGCCATGATGGGAATAACAAAATGAAATGCAAAACCCAATCCACTTAGAAATAGTTTGCTTAGACACAGGCTTGCCCTGAGAACTCAAAGCAAAAGAAACAAACAACTGCTGAGACTGCCTGAAATCCTTAGTCCTGCTTAAATAATAACGTAACTGCCTATGTACATCTAAAGTGTGTAAAATCTTTTCCCCATTATTGTGGGGAACTACATCAAAAGTAAGCAAATGTATAGTTTGGGTTAAAGCCACACTAGTAACCACCTTAGGCATAAAGGAAGGATTAGTACGTAATGATACCCTATCCTTATGGAAAATCAAAAACGGCTCTACTGCCATAAGGGCCTGCAACTCAGAAACCCTTCTTGCAGAAGTAATAGCCAACAAAAAGCAGTCTTCCATGACAAGTATTTCAATTCAGCAGTAGCCGAGGCTCAAAAGGTTGTAGAGTAAGTTTCTCCAACACAAAATTGAGATCCCAAGCAGGAGTAGGAGCTCTACGTGGGGGTCTTATATTCTTTGCCCCTCTAAGAAATTGCTTGAACAAAGGATGCGAAAACAATGGTGGGTCACAATCATAGTGAGCTGAAATTGCAGCAGCATGAATCTTGATGGAAGAGAAAGACAAACCTTTGTCCAGTAACTCAGTAAGATATTGAAGAGCCACACTCAAATTTGGCTCAGTAATCTCCAAATTGTTTGCTGCACTTCAAAACAAAAATCTCTTCCATTTTTCTCCGTACACTTTCCTTGTACTAGGTCTTCTGGCTTCCATAATCACATTTAAAACTTGCTGAGGAAGCTGAGACCTGCTGTCTTTCAAAACAGAATATGCCAGGCTGTTAGATGTAGAGAGTGAAGCTTGACATTGAGCAGATGACCGTCCCTCTGAGACAACAGGTGTGGAATCAAGGGTAAAGGCCATGGAGGCTTCCTTACCAGACTCCTCAGTAATGGGTACCAGTACTGCCGAGGCCAATCTGGAGCTATTAAAATCATCCTTGGCTTGTCTTGTCTGACCTTTAGAAGCACCTTTGGAAGAAGAGGCAGAGGTGGAAAGGCATACACATGAAGATTTTTCCAACTGAAAGAAAGAGCATCCACTTTCCAAGCTGTGTGATGAAATCCTTTCGTGCAAAACTTTGGCAGCTGGTGGTTTAGTGGAGAAGCGAACAGATCTATGTCTGGAGTTCCCCATGACACTGTCAATGTTTGAAATACATGAAGATCCAGTTTCCACTCGTGGGGATCCATGATTTGTCTGCTTAATACATCTGCTAAGGAGTTCTGTGCTCCCGGCAGAAACCTTGCCTGAAGAGTTAGTTGCAGACTGAGCGCAGTCTCCCATAAAATCATTGCTTGTCTGCACAATGGGTAAGAATGTGTTCCCCTTGTTTGTTGATGTACCACATGACAGTTGTGTTGTCTGTTAGAATCAACACCTGCCCTGGAAGAAGTAACTCCTTGAAAGCAATTAATGCAAACTGAACTGCTAACATCTCTTTCATGTTGATATGTAGATGCTGTAGTCTGGCAGGCCACTTGTCTTGTATCCACTTTCCATTTAGATGAGCTCCCCAAGCAACATCTGAGGCATCTGTCGTTAGAATCTGACTTGCCTCTGGCGGGTCACAGAGAGTCCCTTGTTTAGGTGACATTCCTGAGCCCACCACAAAAATTCCTTTTGAATGCAAGGTATTATTTGAATGACAGTGTCCAAATCCTGGCAGTGCTGTGTCCACAGATTTTTGAGATACCATTGTAGCTTCCTCATATGCAGTTTGGCATTGGGAAGCACCAGAATACAAGATGCCATGAACCCTAAGGCTTGAAGGACTGTCCTTGCAGTCAGCCCGGACTGAAGAGATAGATGATGGAAGTAACTGGAAAGATTCTTTTGTTTGTCCGGGGTTAAAAAGGCCATCTGGGCTGCTGTATTCAGTCTCACACCCAGAAAGCACATGTCTTGAGAGGGTACTAGACTGGACTTTATTTCGTTCACAGAATACCCTAGGCATCTTAGCACTGCTATGACATATTCCAAATTCTGTAGAAGATCTTCTTTTTCTTGAGCCAGAATCAGGCAGTCGTCCAAGTAAGGATAGATTTGGATTCCTTTTAGCCTGAAGTAAGCTATCACTGGAGCCAGAACCTTTGTGAATACTCTGGGCGCAGTAGATAAGCCAAAGGGCAATGCAGAGAACTGATAATGAGAATTTCCAGCTCGAGCAGATACTTCCTGCAACTTAGTCTTATTGGCACATGAAGGTAAGCTTCCTTGAGATCTAAAGTTACCATCCAGTGATCTTTGCCCAGCAGAGGTAAAAGCTGTTGTAACGTCAACATTTTGAACTTGGGAATGTCCAGATAAGTGTTGAGGATAGATAAATCCAAAATTGGTCTCCACGTGTTCCCCTTCTTTGGTACTAGGAACAGGCGGGAATAAAATCCTAGGCCTCTTTCTGGTACAGGAACTGGCTGAATGGCCCCTATTTGGAGTAACAAAGAAATTTGCTTGTGAGCCTCTTTCCTTTGTGGAGGAGGAACGTCTGGCATGCCTTTGAAAGGGGGCAAGGTATGGAAATAAAACCTGTAACCGTGGTGAATGATATCCAAAACCCATCTGTCTTGAGTAATTAAATCCCAATTTTCTTTGAAAAGAGACAGTCTTCCTCCCAAAGGAGCTGCCAGTCGAGAATGCTCTGGCAGCTGAAAAGGCAGGTCATTGGGTCTGTTTACGAAAGGACTGACCCCTGCCCTCACCAGAAGTCTGAGCAGGAGAACTCCCTGTTCTAGGCCTAAAAGAACCTTGAGCTCTGCCCCTACCACGTCTAGACCTACCCCTAGACTGGGAATCATACGCAGGATATGTCCATCCCTTAGTAGGCCAATTTCTGCTAAACTTTGGAGGCTGCACCTGTAAAAAATCTTTGACAGTCTGCATAGATTTAGCCTTGTCCTCCATTTTCTTTAAAACTGCTTCCACAGGCGAACCAAACAACACATCAGACTGTAAAGGAGCATCCAAAATCCTTGTCTTAACATGCTCTGCTAAATTCTGATCCCTCAACCAAGCGTGCCTGCGAAGAACAGAACCAGTGGCAGCCACCCTCGAGGAGGCCTGCACAGCATCAAAACCACATTGCAAAGAATGCTTACCCACTTGTTCAGACACATGAACTAAATCTAGCAACTCTTTACACTCAATACCTTCCGTAGAGCATCCACCTTAGATTTCAATTGTGAAAGGAGATAATTCTGATATTTTAGCATGTGAAACTGACAATTCAACGCCCTCATGGCTAAAGTGGAAGTAGTATACACTTTCTTACCCCATCTATCCAAAGCCCTTGCCTCTATCAGAAGGAACAGGATTTTTAACAACAGAGGCCTTAACACCTTTAGGCCCCTGAGAAACAATTTCTGGGTCTGCCCTAGGACTCTTAAAAAGATACTTATGAGCTTCAGGCACCCTATAGTACCTATCAGGTTTAACAGGGGCAGGAGGCAAAGAATCAGGATTCAGGGAAGCCTCTGCAAAAACATCCTCCACCACATTCAACACAGGAGGTATAGCTAAGGGCCTGTGCTGGGGTAAAAACAAGAATTCCCTAAGCCTCTTCCTGGAATCAGAGAAATCTTGGCCTTCCCATTTAAAATGCTCCCTCATGGAATGCAGAGTCTCTGAAAATGAAAAATCCTCAGGAGGAGAAGCTGAAGGAGTGGAATCATCCACATCAGAATCAGAATAATGAGGAAACTCCTGCAAGTCTTCAGCCGAAGACTCAGAAGCCTCTGAACACTGTTCAAAACTCTCAAACTCAGGCTCCACCCTAGGCCTCTTATCAGGAGGGGGCATAGAACCTCTAATCATAGTAATCAAATCCTCTGCCATTTTAAGCATATGTTTCTTAGGCACAGAACCTGAAGTGCTAGGAGAAGCCCCCACTGAAGCTAAACTTGGCCTACCTCTCAAGGAAGTCTTGGAAACAGAAGGAGAGGCTCTAACTGCCTTAGGAAGAGAGGAAAGAACAGCTACCTGAGAAATCCCATCAGCCTGGCCTACCTCCTGAGAGGGCACATCCTGTAACAGTAAAGTCTCTGCCTGAGACTCCACAGAAACTCCTGGCAAAACCTCTGGCTCCACTGAGCCTTCTAAAGAACCGGCGTCCGGGACTGCCGGTTCTTCAACCCTAGGCTTTGCTGCTTTGTCCTTGCGCTTTTTGGATGAAGCGGGCGGAGCATCCGACGGCATTTTATAATTACAACGCTTCCCAAACACTAACCTGGCACAGTCTAACCTTCTCTTAATAGTGCGTTTGTTAAATCTAGCACAAGAGCGGCATCCAACAACGTCGTGCTCAGGCCCTAAACAAGGTATACACAAAGTATGGTAATCCCTATGAGGTATCTGTTTCCCACAAGAAATACAGTTATTCACTTTTTCTGACATCCGGTTAAATACTGAGGCAAGAAAAAACCAAAATGTTCTCCAACGGGGTACTTAGCCAACTTTGATTCGGTCTGAAACTCCGACTTCAGAAAATTTAAGAACGCCAACCTGCACTCGCAAAACTGCTTCTGCATCGGACCATGCGGCAAAAAAGACTGAGGATATGACGTCGGTCATGCACATTAGTACCCTGACGTCCTGACATCAGTTTAATGCGCCTTGACCGACGTCAGCCATATACTTTGGTATTCGGGCCGACTGGACAGCGGACTACCCAATGGTTAGGACTGCAGCAATGTGGAATGAAGAACATCCTATCTTTCTCTCAGTCACCAACTGGTTTCAGAGTTACCTGTCTGACCGCCAACAATCCGTTGTATGGCAGAATGACATATCTCCCCAACTACCTGTCTCTATAGGGGTTCCCCAAGTATACATCAATAATCTAGCCTCTGCCACCAAACATGGCACACTCATACAATACGCAGATGACTCAACCATCATCTGCTCAGCCCAGTCCCTACACAAACTGCAAAAATTCACAGAGGAAGCCTTTTCCTCTGTTGAAATTTGGTTATCTGAAATTTGGTTATCTGATGCCCAATTAATACTCAACCCAAACAAAACTAAACTACTCATCTTCCAACCCACCAAACATACTCAAAACAACTCTCACTTTATCACAGCAAAAGACAACACCACTATACACCCAACAGAACACACCAAATTGCTAGGAGTGGAAATAGACAAACTAAAATTTGACATTCACATATCCATGACCATAAAAAAAGTCCACAAAAAAATAGGAGCGTTATACAGAAATAAGCAACTTCTCACCAAAGCAGCAAAGATTTCAATAGCAAATTTCCACCTTATCTCAACCCTACTTTATGCCTCTCCAATATATACCAACCTAAGGCAATGAGATCTAAACAAGCTAGGGACCTGCTACAACAAAATTACCAAATTCGCCACTGGGACATCCAACCGTAGTCACCACTGTCTCTCACTTACTGAACTGGGCTGGCTTGAACTCCCTCACCTCCTTCAATGGTATCAACTCACACTCGCCCACAAACTAGTAAACCATCCACTAAATGTCCCATCCCTCCAGAATCTACTCCAACCCTATCACACCACCAGACCACTAAGATCCAGCAACAAAAATCACTTACAGATCACTAAAGCCAATAACTCTGCTGGTGAAGCACTATTCTCTTGTGCCATAGCCAAATTATGGAACTCTCTCTCACCCACAATTACCTCCGTACCACCATGCACCCACTTCAAAACTTTACTAAAACTGCACCTAAAAACATGCTGGCTATGCCCTTGCAACTCCCACTCTAATATGACCCACCCCATCCAACCACTACCTTTCTTTCCACCCCACTAACTACCTTGATTATAGCAAGCTCAGATGCTCATAAGCCTACTACTTATTATACAGCAGGAACTTCTTATTGTAACAATTGTTAATGTCTGTTATGTACTTTGCAGATAAAGATTCTAGTTGTCTACTGATGTACTATGTTCATCTGTTACTATGCTTGTAATTAATTGCTATGTTAATCAAATTGTTAATCACTATGTAAATCCAATGCAACTACTGTCTTTATAATTTAACTGAGGAGCTTTTCTCCCTGAGCCTCCGCTGAAAATGGACCTACGTCCAGACAGACACTCCCAGTCAACAAATGTAAATAAATAAATAAAAATAAAGTTACATCAACAAAGCCTAGACTGGGGGAATGGCTAACACAGCATCTCACTTCTAGGTTTAAAAATTAATTTACATCTATTTTAATTATCCAAATAATAACTTTGTTTCTACAATTTGTTGCAGTTGGGCTTGACAACATTTTTTAAACATCAGATTCACAAAGATTTTATGAAAAAAATAAAACGGAATTATATTAGCACCTGCAATTATGTCAGTTGACGGGTGCCAAAATAACAAAAAATGCAATGTCAATAAGTTTAAGAAGCTACCAACCAAAACTTAGCCTTGCAATAAACAGTAGCGATGCTGAAAGTCTTGAAAGATATGTATTTACAGAGTCTGTGCTTTCTACCCATACATTACATATAAAAGACAGGGCTTCTTAAGGTTTACTTTTTTGGTCAAAGTGACATTCAACGATGAGTTCAGTGCAGAATGCAAAAAAATATATATTAAATACACACACACACACACATATAATATATATAATATATATATATATATATATATATATTTATAATATATATATATATATATATATATATATATATATATATATATATATATATATATATACACACACACACATATATATATATATATATATATATACACACACACACACACACACACATACATACACATATACACACACACTTGCAAGTGCACATGCACAAAAGGAAAAACACATTGCAGACAGTGAAACATTTAATGATTAACAGTAGAAATGAAGGAAGGAAGCAACAAACATCAAATCCGGCCAAACCTGAATACAGTTGTGTTGCATACAGTTTCTGACATCTGCGATGACGAGCTGCATTTCCAAAGACAGGGGGATCTTGAGAAGTCTAACAAAGTTTGGTCACATAGCCATGCATACTGGATGGAGCTGTTCTGCAGAACACTGCCCTGAGAATTAAGTGCTCTTAAGAAATAAACTATGAAGTTTAGAAATGTTGAGCACCACATGGACTAAGCTATGCACCAACGAATCAAACCAAATTCCCAGACATCTGAAAGCGCACTCTCAATTAACATACAATCAGGATCATGAATACACCATTTAATCACTGCAGACTCTAGCTTAAAGCCTGTCCAAAACATCCTGCATTTGATTTTATTCACTCTTCTACCTCCAACATAAACAGGAAATGTATGGAAAATACTCCTACAGTTCTATGTTCAATAATGGGGAGGACAAAGTTGAAATGCAAATAAGGTCATAAAAATAAGGAAAAGGATTAGACCTAGAAAGGTGCCTTGCAGGCATTTAATAAAAACAAAAATCAATTAACTTAAAACAGAACCTTAGAGTGTTATTAACAAGCAAGTTAACTTTTCTACTGGAAGGGAGTCATACCCACGTTATAAATGTCATATGTTCAAGATAACATTCAAACAAGTTACAAACAGCATCACAAATTAAACATCCTAAATTAGTCAAGAACAGAAAACTCACAAAATTAAAGGTTTAGGAATGTCTAAAGCCAATGACTAAATAATCCAGCACCCTTACTTTGGTAACTATGCCATAAAAAATTCATAATATACTTTCATCACCAACTTGGTTTATGAAGCCTTGAAAGGAAGGGAAAGTAAAGTTGTGTACACTTAACATAAATGTAGATGTTTGAGTGTATTCACTGTTGCAGTCATTACATTTGGGTTATCCAGCTGGCAGGTTGCCCTCAGTCGGCCTGAATTCCTAAGTCTTGGGTCCTGCATCGGTTGCTGTCACCTCTTCCCTGACGTCAGGTCGTCAGTGGTATAAAAGATGCAGCCAACGCCATTTTCTTCCGTTTTTCTTACCCCAGATGTCAGGTGCCCCCAAAAGGGTAGGCTAAAATATGTAAATAAAACATACATGCACCCAAATAAGCTTTACCCTCATCTATAAGCAAATACACCACCTAGACTGTATAGATTAGAGAAGTAAAGATAAGTTCCAGCAAAAATAAGGGGGATGGCGGGTGGGTAACCTGGACTGCAACAGTGAATACACAACTGTACTATGTTCTTCGTGTTTCACTGTTGCAGTCATTACATTTGGGTTGAGTCCAAAAGCTATGGTTGGGTGGCTGGAGCTAAACAGCATTAGGAGTGGCTATGAGGCCCTGCAGAACTGCAGTGGCAAAGCCTGCCCTGGATTTAGAATAAAGAGGCAGATTGTAATGTTTTGTAAAGGTATGCACTGAACTTCAAGTAGCAGCCTCTAAAATGTCTTTGGTTGGTACTCCCCTGAGAAAGGCTGCAGCTCTGGTTGAATGTGGCCTAATGCCCTTAGGCACTGGTTTGCCATGCTGTGAGTAGCAGAAACTAATGCAGTGACCTATCCATTTTGAAATAGTCTGCTTGGAGATAGCCTTTCCTTGTGATGCTGTGGCATATGCCACTAGTAATTGTTCTGTCTTTCTGAAAACTTTAGTTTTGTCCAAGTAGAATCTAAGTTGCCTGTGTACGTCCAAAGAATGCAGAATTTTCTCCCCCTTGTTCTGTGAATTTGGATAACAAGTTAGCAAATTAATAGTTTGGTTAAGGGCTACACTGGATACCACCTTAGGCGTAAATGTAGGGTTTGTTCTCAGCGAGACCCTGTCTAGATAAAAAAAGATAAAGGGTTCCACAGCCATGAGAGCCTGTAACTCTGACACTCGTCTTGCAGAAGTTACTGCTAGGAGCAGAGCTGTTTTCCAAGATAAGAACTTTATATCCGCAGTAGCAGCTGGTTCAAAAGGAGGTAAGGTGAGTTTTTCCAAGACATAATTGAGGTCCCGTGCAGGTGTTGGCGTTCTCCTTGGAGGCCTTAAGTTTTTGGCTCCTCTGAGGTACTGCCTTAATAAAGGATGAGAAAAGAGTGGTGGGCTCTGTATTGTAATGAGCCGAAATGGCAGAGGCATGGATTTTAATTGATGAAAAAGATAGGCCTTTGTCCAGCATCTTGGTTAAGTATTGCAAAATCTGAGAAATATTTGGGACAGCTGTATCAGTTCCTTGAGCTTGGTTCCAAGCACGAAATCTCTTCCATTTCCCAGCACAGGATTTTCTAGTACTAGGCCTTCTGGCTTCTAAAATGACATCAATCACAGCTTTACTGAGAGGTGTGGTTTGTATGGCTACATTATCCGCCATGCTGCCAGGTTTAGGGTCCTGAGTTGGCTATGCAGAATCTGATTGTTTTGCTGGGACAGTAGATGAGGTATTTGAGGTAAGGTTCAGGCTGGGCATTGGGACAAGTTCCTTAAGCTCGGATACCAGAACTGGCGTGGCCAGTCTGGGGCAATCAGAATCATTTTTGGTTTCTCCTGTCTGACCTTTAGGAGTACCTTGGGGAGGAGAGGCAGTGGAGGAAAGGCATATACTGACAGGTTTGTCCAGTTGAAAGATAAGGCGTCCACTTTCCATGCTTGTCTGTGATACGTTCTTGTGCAGAATCTTTTAGTTGATTGTTGTGAAAGGAGGCAAATAGATCTATGTCCGGGCATCCCCATTTCTTTGTTATCATGCTGAAGACTTGTGGATCCAGGTGCCACTCGTAGGGATCCATGAGGTTTCTGCTTAGTTTGTCTGCCAGAGTATTTTCCTTTCCTGGCAGGAATTGTGCCTGCAGATGAACTTGGTAAGTCAATGCTGTGTCCCATAAAGCCATGGCTAGTCTGCAAAGGGGGTAAGAATGAGTGTCCCCCTGCTTATATACCACATGACCATGGTGTTGTCTATCTTTATCAGTAGTTGTCCTGGATGAAGTAGGTCCTTGAAGGCTGTCAGGGCATTTTGAACAGCTAGCATCTCTTTTTGATTGATATGTAGATGCTTTTGGTTTGTTGACCAGGTGCCCTGAATGCCTTTTCCTGCCATGTGTGCCCCCCAGGCATAATCTGATGCATCTGTCGTTAAGCTCTGCCTGGCTGGAGGTAGTGAGAATGGCTGTCCCTTGTTTTGGTGACAGGCCTTTGCCCACCATCGAAACTCCTGTTGCAGGCAGGGAATGAGCGTAATTGTTTCCAGGCTGTGGCAATGTTGTGTCCAAACACTTTTTAGGTACCACTGAATTTTCCTCATATGCAGTCTTGCATATGGAATTTGTAAGTTCCAGGATGCCACAAAGCCCAAGCCTGCAGAATTTTTCTTGCAGATAACTTGGCCTTTGTTGCCATTTCCTTGAAATAGGTAGTCAGTTGTCTTTGTCTGGAGTGAGATAAGCCATCTGGGCAGTTGTATTTAAGCTTGCACCCAGGAATATTATCTCTTGAGAGCGTACTAGTTTTGATTTCTTTTTGTTGACTGTACCCTAGGCATGTTAAGTCTTTTCACAAACGTCAAATGCTGTAGTAGAATGTCCTTGTTCTCTGCTTGTATAAGGCAGTCGTCCAAGTAAGGATATATTTGTATTCCTCTTTGTCTGCAGTAAGCAATTACTGGTGCCAGGCACTTTGTGAAGACCCTGGGCGCAGTAGATAAGCCAAAGGGCAGTGCAGAGAATTGGTAATGCTTTGAGCCAGCCTTGAATCTGAGGTATCTTCTGCATGATTGTCTGATTGAGACATGCAGGTATGCCTCTTTTAGGTCTAAAGTCACGAGCCAAGCCTTGCTGCCCAGCATGGGCAGAAGCTGCTGCAAGGTCAACATCTTGAATTTTGGTATATCCAAGAAAGTGTTTAAAATAGATAGGTCCAGTACTGGTCTCCATGCTTTGTCCTTTCTGGGTACCAAGAACAGTCTTGAGTAAAATCCTTGTCCCTGCTCTTGCTGTGGTACTTGTTGAATAGCCCTCATTGTCCATGAGAGCTGCAACTTGTTTTTGAGCCTCTGCCCATTGATTTTTTGGCAGGTTCTGGCCAACCGTTTGCCCTTGGCAGGATATGGAAGTGAAACTTGTAGCCTTGTGACACTGTCTAGAACCCATATGTCCTGGGTTATAATGTGCCAATTTTGAGAAAAAAAGTGCTACTTTTCCCCCTAAGGGTACTGCCAGAAGATAAGTGCTAGGTGCAGCCAGGGGGAAGTCATTGGGACTGTTTCTTGTATGGTTGTGATTTGTCTCCTCCACTTTTGGAGGTAGAAGCACCCCACTGCTTAAACCTGTAGGAACGTTGCAGCTGTGATCTGCCCCTTTGAGGTCTGTCTGAGACTGGAAAGGACCAATTCCTTGTAGGCCAGTGTCTGCTAAATCTAGGTGGCTGTACCTGTAAGAAATCCTTGACCGTTTGCATAGATTTAGCTTTGTCCTCCATTTTCTTTAACAACTGTTCTGCCTTAACACCAAACAAGGTATCATGTTGTAATGGAGCATCTAATAATTTGGCTTTAACATGATCAGGCAGATTTTGTTCCTTTAACCACACATAAAACCTGATGACAGAACCCGTAACAGAGGCCCTGCAGGAGGCCTCCAGAGAATCAAAACCACATTGCAAAGTATGCTTTCCAACTTGTTCAGCTGCATGCAATAAATCCTGCATTTCTTTGTTTTCTGCACATTCAGAATTTACCATCATTTTCTGTTTAAGCAGTGACATGATATATTGCTGATATTTGAGCATATGAAACTGGCAATTTAAGGCCCTTATAGCCAAGGTAGCAGATGTGTAAATCTTTTCCCCCATATATCCAGTGCCCTAGAATCCCAGTCAGAGGGGGTAGGGTTTCTTGCAGTGGAAGCCTTGACCCCTTTGGGACACTAAGAAATAGTTTCTGGGTCGGCAGTAGGGTTTTTTGAAAATAAATTTATGAGAGTCAGGGACCCTGTAGTATCTGTCCGGCTTAACAGCAGCTGGAGGTAAGGAGTCAGGGGTCAGACTAGACTCTGAGAACAGATCATCTACAATGTCTAACACAGCTGGAATAGCTAGAGGCCTGTGTTGAGGTAGTAAAAGGAAGTCTCTGAGCCTCCTCTTAGATTCTGAAAAATCTTGGCACTCCCAGTGGAAGTGCTCACTCATGGTATGCAAGGTTTCCCCAAAAGAGTAATCCTCAGGATGAGAAGCTGAAGGAATTGATTCTTCAGCATCAGAATCCTCATAGGGATGAAAAGAATATTCCTGATCAGAAGAGAAATCAGAAGAAATGGAAACCTGATCTGAAGATTCATAGTCTGTCTCTTGCCTAGGCCACTTATCGGGAGGGGAATGGGAACCCCTGATCAAGGTAATTAAGTCTTCGGCCATTTTGAGCATCTGTTTTTTGGGCATGGAGGCCTGTCCATGTGGCTGGTGAACTTGTTTCTTTGCCTTTAAAGGTGTTTTAGTCTTTGCCTTTGATGTCGGTTTAATATATAATTGTTTAGGTCTGAATACACCCTCAGAAGCTGATGCCTGCTCGGCGGCTACGGACCCATCTGAGGGATTAATCTCCGAGGATCCAATACCTTGAGTTTCTAGTGGCCTGGCTGACTCCACATGGGAGTCAGTAGCGGCCTGCGACTCTAAAGTAGTGGGCGTCAGGGGCTGCGAAAGCACCTCACTGAGAACCGGCGACTTGCTTAGGAGAAGCTTCGTCATCGGTTTTGGACCTCGGTTGCCTGTCTGTTTCTTTGCGTGGTGAACTCCGGTAGTCGGATGGCTATCCGACGACTTTGTATAATTAAATCTTCGCCCAAAATAGCTTAATGCAAAATCGTTCCGATGCTTAATAGTGCGTTGGTTAAATCTAGCACAAAAACGACAACTAGAAACGTCGTGGTCAGGGCCTAGGCAAGGAATACAGTAAGAATTAAAATCCTTATGAGGTATTTGCTTCCCCACAAGAAATACAATTATTAACTTTTTTTGACATCGGTCTGGAGCAAGAAAAAAGCTTCCCCCAATGGGGTACTTAGCTTTTAATGAAGACTTCGGATCTGAAACTCGAACGCGAAAATCTCAGGAGTCAGCCGACCGGCACTTGCGAACTGCTTCTGCCTCGGGCACCGCGCAGCAAGAAAGACTGAAGAAAATGGCGTTGGCTGCATCTTTTATACCCCTGATGACCTGACGTCAGGGAAGAGGCGACAGCAACCAACGCAGGACCCAAGACTTTGGAGTTCAGGCCGACTGAGGGCAACCTGCCAGCAGGATAACCCAAATGTAATGACTGCAATAGTGAAACACGAAGAACATCCAAATATGCAGTACAGGGTATCCCAGTCTCAAATGCTGATCTTAAATACAGACATAAAAGTAAGACAAAATGTGCAATTGTAAGGCAGACTTTTACCCAGGTGTGATCTTTAACTTCTAAGCAACTGTAAGAATATTAGTATCCCTACCTTGTTCTAGACTTATCACTGAAATTTTCAGGAGAAACTCTAAACGTTGATCGTTGCTGGTGGACCTGCAGCGATGATTGAGACTCGGGACTAAACCGGGAGATCTTGGATCTTACTGGTGCAGCATTAGTGGCTGAATTAGAAGTCTGGAATGTAGATGTGGCTGGCTGCTGATTAGCCTGAGAGAGGGCATGACTTCTCGCAAAATCCTGGGTGATGATGTGCTGTGAATAACAGAAATACAGCATGTATGCCAAAATTGCAGTCTGGTGATCATGAATTGCAATGTAATACAGTCTAGCAACCCACTACCAGCATCTATACACAAGGTATACACAGTATACCAACCATACTACTGAGGATGAACTGAACTATAAAAGCTCAACTGTTTTCCTTAAGAGAAGGAGGGTATACAATAAGAAATACAGTCATGAATGAACACTGAACTCACCTATCAATAAGCTCAAATCTCAGTGATACTTTTTGTGAAATACAGTTTCAAGACAATACAAGACTATTATTCTTGCGTTATTACAGTTTAAACCAGATGACAATATATAGTAATCATCCTTTTT
The DNA here is from genome assembly GCF_019279795.1 of Protopterus annectens. Classification (NCBI taxonomy): domain Eukaryota; kingdom Metazoa; phylum Chordata; order Ceratodontiformes; family Protopteridae; genus Protopterus; species Protopterus annectens. The sequence continues at coordinate 789,417,159 of NC_056747.1, forward strand.
GTCTATGTCTCAACAAAAATGGCTGGAAGAATAGTACAGTATAAAATCAGAGAAAGAAAAAAGCAAGAATATGGCCAATGAATTGCTTAGTGGCCTATGTAATATACAAGACAAAACAATTAAAATTTATTTGCCTTCATTTATCAGAAAATCCAACTAGACATTGACCCCCTTTTCAGCGTAAGCCCAGGGACAGAAACACCAGGACTACAATAATACATGAAGCAGAATCATAAAAACAGAAACTAAATGCATAAAATAGAATCACGAAATAAGCAAACACATCTGTGGGCACTCATTCATGGCAACTTGTACACCTCTCTCTTATTTACTTACTGAGCAAAACAGAAGAACATAGAGGGGGGAAGAGCAGAATGTAAATGTGAAACCAGACTCTAAAGAATGCTAGCATGTTGTAAGCGAGTGTTAGAAAGTGTATATAAAGTGAGTATAGTTAATTCCATTAGGGCTTGAGTGAGTGAGTAAAGGAATAGTTGATACTGAAGAGCCATTTACAAAACACTTTCATTGTGTACAATTTATTCAACACAGGAGACTCCTGATTATTAAAAGGCTTGCCTATGGCTAGAATAGGTGTTGAGGTCAGTGTGGGAGGGAAAGTAAAGGGAGGAGAATGTTTGGATTATCCTGGTGTGTCACAAGAACATAAATTTGTTAGGTGGACTTTCAGCTATATTTTTGAATAAAGAGAGGTTGTCACTGACCCTTAGGTGCACTACCAGGGTAAACAAATATAACGAAGTACACAGCACTCAATTCCAATGGCCCATTGTATGATGACTTGTCCTGGTCAACCCAACCGTCACCCCTACAGGCCAAAGTAGAATGAATGAGCCAAGTGGGTGACCAGGGAAGAGCAGATGGTCAGTGGGAGGTGAAAGGAAAAGACAACAAATGTACTGGGACTTGAATCCTCCTTGTTGTAAGACAGAACTAGTTCAGATTTGGTTACCATATTGTGCATTGGCTGCTGAACTGTTAACTACATGTAGGCCTAGTAAGGATTTGCACATAGATTGCAGACATCTTGTTGGTATGTATGGTGTAGGACAGTTTTTAAACTGGGACATCTGTTTGATTTATAGATTAGTTTTTGGAGGGCTATGCAACGAAGAGTTCTACGAGGAAACCTGCATGCAGACTTTGTGGTTTTATTGTAGCAGTCATAACAGTAGAAACAGAGTGCAGATAAGCAAGTATGAGTGAGGTATAAAGTAGAGCTGGAGCTAAGTGGACAGAGGCTATAGTTTTTCTGCTCTCTACAGTGACATTTATGTGAGATACTGGGGCAACTGGGTATGGACATATTTCTCAAGGATTTTTGAGATGGGTGGAAAGATGGTAACGTGATAACAAATCTTCAATGTTACCAGCTTTATAAAGTGGTAAGATGTAGGATCTTTTCAAAATGTCTGGAATGATCTGCTGGATTGACTTGTTGAATAGAATGAAAAATGGGTAGGCTATGTCTCCTGTCAACGTTTTAAGACACTCTTCTGGAAAGCTGTCTGCATCCAGAGATGTGTTTTTTTTTTTTTTTTTTATTTCTGGAGCACTTTGATTGTCTTCTACTAAGATTGGTTTTAGGGCAAAACTTTTTGTGGGGGGGAGACACATTCTGCTGGTCAGACAGGTTTGGTGGTGGTGTCATTGAGTCTACTGATGGTTTGGATAAACTGAGTATTGAAGTTGGCTGCAATAATTTCTAGGGTGAAGGCTATGGGTAGGAGGTAACTGTTTTAATTTATTCACCGATTTCCACATGAACTTTTGGTTGTTTTAGCTTACATTTTGCAATTTAAGGAAAACGTTCACCTTGTCTTCAGTTACTTTCTTTTCAGTGAGACTTTGAAGCTGTTTAAATATTTGGTAGTCCTGCTGTGTTTTAAGGGGTCTATTTTAGTTCACTGAATATTTAAGCTGTCAAAATTCATATGATCAAGCTAAATGGTCAGCAATTTAAAATACTGAAAAACAAATATGGAAAAAACAGTGCTACACGGAGATTGTTGAGCAGTGGGTATCTGGTAATGTGCCCTTTTCACCACTGTAGTGCAATCTTGGATTTATAATAAGCAGAAGGGCTTACACACCCATCCCCTCCACACACACACAAAAATGCTATACCTCTATTTCTCATCATTTTTTTTTTTTTTGTTGAATGCTTAAGCTATGAGGCAGGGTTTATTTTTACTTATCTTATTATAGGAGCCACTTTGTTTAGAATACTAAGAAATGTTTGGCTAAACTGTAGTGTTGCTTTAAGTGGAAGATATTTAAGGAGATTCCAGTTACATGACTTTAAGCCCTCTACAAAATAAATTTTCCTTCAGTTGTGTTGTATGCCATACATTGCTGAAATGGTATTGTTTTGAGGTGGTTAAAATGTGCCTAGTGGCACAGATTAGGAGGTGATCACTAATGGCGTTCCTGTGGATGAAAATTTAGTGGGATTAGACATTAGTGTCCAGTTTAAACTGGTGGGCTTAGTAGTATTTTTGTTACGTCTGGTAGGAGTGTTGATGAGTTTGGTGAAGCCATACAGATTTAGAGTGCTGAGGTCTATGTTGAAATCTCCCACAACCATAGTTTCTTTTGAGATACTGCTGGTTATCCAGGACAGTACATCTTTGACAGTGGACAGGTTGTTCCTGAGATAATGTAATGGTAATGAGGCAGATGCTTTTGTGTGTAGTTTAAGGAAGGTGACAAGCAGTTCTGCATTATTAAACTGGGATAAACTGTGAGCAAGGGGTTAGCATACAGAGTTGGAGAAAATTAGGAAGACACATCCACCATTCTGCCCTTCCTAATAATTTCTGCTTACATTTTTTATACATCAAAAAGTGAAAGAACATACAAATAAGTTGATAAAATCCGAGCTGCAAAAATGCCTAAGAAACTAATATCCATCTCTGAACTAATTGCCTTGGTGAGGGATGACATTACAGCAAGATGACCAAAGTATACGGTCATCTATATTTCCAGCAATAATCAACAGCTCCTACAGCAGGATCTCCAAGCATTCCCAGGCTAAACGAATGATATAATACCTTTCAATATGCTAACTCCCAAAAGACCACGAACAAACTGTTGAAGCACAAAATTCACGAAAAAAGAGACCACAGCAGAAGTCCGTGAAAATAAGAATTGATGCAAATGTGACGAAAATGTTTTCCAATTGGTACAAAATAAAGTTAGAACTCTCTTTATTACACGAGCACTTTTATATATTTTTATATATACAATGATACATAAATTTGTTTAGGATTAAGATATTTATTACTGTAATTTATATAAGAAAGTGAGTTGTGAGTCATATGGTTACATTGGTTATAAAGAGTTGGTAGCAGCAAAAGAAAGATTTTAGTACTTGTTGCTTTAAAGTTAATAAGGAAAACTATGACATCATTGATTGCTTTATTAATTGTATATTTAAAGGATAATTAGTGTAACCTTTTGTTTGTCTGAGGAAGGAAGGATACTAAGCCTTCCGAAAGTGCTTGTGTAATAAAGAGAGTTCTAACGTTATTTTGTACTCATTGGAATACATTTTCGTCACATTTGCATCAATTCTTATTTTCACGGACTTCTGCTGTGGTCTCTTTTTTCGTGAATTTTGTGCTTCAACCTTTCAATATGCCCTAGGTCTGCCCCAGACTACTACTATTAAAAAAGTAAAAGTATGTACAGAGGGACCAAGTAGTTGCTAGAGATTGACCCTTTCCAAAAAGCCACAAGTGAAGTCAAGGCTCTGGCAGAGTGCACCTTGGCCCTGCCTGGAATAGATCTGTTATGGTAAGTATAACAAAAGGTAACAACCTTATACAGCCATTTTGAAATAGCCTGTTGTGACAGAAATTGTCCCTTCTTACCTTCACCAGAAATAAACAACTGATGCGAAGATCTGTAGGATTTAGTTCTGTCAAGATAGTACCAGAGTTGTCTGTTGAAATTCAAGATGTGGAGTATCCTTTCTCCCTAATTTTTAGGTTCAGAAAAGAAAACGGGGAGATGGATAGCTTGGCTTAAAGTAAACTCAGATACCACTTTAGACATAAAAGGATTAGTTCCCAAAGAAACCCTGTCCCTATGGAAAATGAGACAGAGCTAACTCACCTTAAGAGCTTGCAACTCAGACACACTTCCTGCAGAGGTCAAAGAAACCAGTAAAACTGTTTTCCATGTTAAGAACTTCAAGTCAGACAGATTAGCTGATTCAAATGAAGCAATCTTTAGCTTCTCTAACACAATACTGAGATCCTAAGGAGGAGCCACTGGTATACTTGGAGGCCTTTTATGCAAAACCCCTTTCAAGAACATTTTGATGTAAGACTGTTTTGAAAGTGGAGGTTCCATGGGCAGACGTGCTGAAATAACTGCTAAACGAACTTTAACAGAGAAATAAGAAAAGCCATAGGATAGTAATGCACACAAATATTGTAAAGCCAGAGAACAACTACCCTGAATGGATGCAAGTTATGTTGTTGGCACCAATTCAAACTTTCTGAAAGAAAAAAGTGGCCAGGGTGGGACAGGGTCACAAGGTCTATTGAACAGTGATTTAGACCTGCTAGACTGTTCTTGGTTTTGGGAGGTTTGACACTTTTCTTCAGAACCTTGTCATTTTTTCTTAAACGTCTGATTACCTAAATTTGCTGAGACTGTTTAATCTGTTTTTTTGCCAAAATTGGATGACGAGATAGAAAATACCTTGGACAATTCAGAAAAGGAGATATGAAAATCTTGGAGATTACCTGGATCAGCTTGCCCCTTTCATCACACATTTTATCACGTCTGCTGCTGATGGGGCAAACACAATCTCTATCCAAGGAAGAATTTAAAATCTCATTTTTATCATCTGGAATTTTCTGGGAATTCAGCCACTGAAACTTCCTTAATGGGACAATCCTGGAGTCTAAAATTCTGACCGAAAGAAAAGTACAGTTGTGTACACTTACCACAAATGTAGATGTTCGAGTGTATTCACTGTTGCAGTCATTACATTTGGGTAATCTGCTTGCAGGTTGCCCTCAGAAGTCTTGGGTCCTGCATCGGTTGCTGTCCCTTCTTCCATGACGTCAGGTCATCAGGGGTATAAAACATGCAGCCGACGCCATTACATCAGTTTTTCTTGCCCCAGATGTCAGGTGCCCCCTAATGGGGAGCAATTAAACATGAAAACACAAAGGTATACCTCCAACAAAAAAGCAAAAACACCAAAAAGGCTTTTAAGCATAGTAAAGGAAAGTAGAGGTATAGCCAAAAGTTGTTAGGGGGCAGGAGGGAGGGTAACCAGGACTGCAACAGTTAATACACTTGAACATCTACATTTATAGTAAGTGTACACAACTGCACTATGTTATTCATGTTTCACTGTTGCAGTCATTACATTTGGGTAGATTCCCAAAGTTATGGCTGGGAGGAGGAGTTTAGAAACCATTAGGGCCAGCTATAAGGCCCTGCAAGACTGCAGTGGCAAAGCCAGCTCTGGATTTAGAGAAAATTGACGAATGATAATGCTTGGTGAAAGTATGTTCAGAACACCAGGTAGCAGCTTCTATGATGTCCCTGGTAGGCACGCCTCTGAGAAAGGCTGAAGTAGTAGATGTAGCCCTGGTGGAGTGAGGTCTGATCCTCTGGGGGATAGGTTTTCCACAGTGCTTATAGCAGAAATGAATGCAATGGCTTATCCATTTAGAAATGGTTTGTTTTGAAATAGCCTTCCCCTCTGCCCCTGCAGCAGATCCTACCAGCAGTTGTTCAGATTTTCTTTGAGTTTAGTCCTGTCCAAGTAGAATCTAAGTTGTATGTGCACATCCAAGGAATGCAGTATCTGTTCCCCTTTGTTCTGTGGATTGGGAAAGAAGGGTGGCAAATGAATGGACTGATTAAGAGCCACACTGGATACCACCCTTGGGCATGAAGGAGGGATTGTTTTCTGAGTGACACCCTGTCCGCATGAAAGGTGATGAAAGGCTCCACTGCTATAAGGGCCTGTAATTCAGATACCCTTCTAGTTGAAGTGATTGCTAAAAGGAAAGCTGTTTTCCAAGAAATAAAATTTATGTCTGCAGTAGCAGCTGGCTCGAAAGGAGGTAGAGTGAGTTTCTCCAATACAAAGTTAAGGTCCCAGACTGGGGTTGGAGCTCTCCTGGGTGGTCTCACATTTTTGACCCCTCTGAGATACTGCTTAAGCAGTCGATGAGAGAAGAGAGGAGGTTTCTGTGTTATAATGAGCTGAAATGGTTGAGGCATGGATTTTAATGGAGGAAAAAAAAGACAGGCCCTTGTGAAGCATCTCAGTTAAGTACTGTAAAATCTGAGGTAAACTGTGCGCTGCTGTGCTCAACCCTTGAGATTGGTTCTGGGCACAGAATCTTTTCCATTTTTCAGCATAAGATTTTTCTAGTACTAGGCCTCCTTGCCTCTAAGATGACATCCATCACAGGTTTGCTGAGGGATGGTAAGGGACTAGAGTTTAAGCAATTAGCCAGGCTGCAAGGTTCAGTGTTGGAAGCTGAGGGTGCATAATCTGGTTCTCCTGCTGAGACAGCAGGGAAGGAGTCTGAGGCAGGTGCCATGGAGATAACCGTGACACACTGCGCAGGAGAGGGTACCAGTACTGGCGCGGCCAGTCTGGAGCAATCAAAATCATCCTTGGTTTGTCCTATTTGATTTTAGTAGTACTTTGGAGAGTAGAGGCAGTGGGGGGAAGGCATAGACTGATAGGTTTTTCCAGCTGAAGGACAGAGCATCCACTTTCCAAGCTTGTTTGTGGGGAGTCCTTGTGCAAAATTTGTCCAATTGGCAGTTCTGGGGGGAGGCAAACAGGTCTATATCTGGGCTCCCCCATTCACTTGTCAACATGTTGAAAATCCTTGGTTCCAGTTTCCACTCGTGTGGGTCCATGAGGTTTTTGCTTAGTCCGTCTGCCAGTGTATTTAATTTTCCTAGCAGGAATTGAGCTTGGTGTACTTGGTAGCTCAAGGCTGTGTTCCACAATGCCATGGCTAGTCTGCAGAGGGGGGTAAGAATGTGTACCCCCTGCTTGTTTATGTACCACATAACCGTGGTGTTGTCCGTCTTTACCATTAATTGTCCTGGAAGAATATAGTCCTTGAAGGCTGTCAGACCATTCTATACAGCTAACATTTCTTTTTGATTGATATGCAGGTGCATTTGACTTGGGTTCCATTTGCCTTTAATACACTTCCCTGCCAGGTGAGCCCGCCATGCATATTCTGATGCATCTGTTGTTAGGGTTTGGGCGGCACGGGGTGGTGTGAAAGGTAGTCCCTTGTTTTGGCGGCAGGCCTCTGCCCACCCAAGGAACTCTAGGTGTAGGCAAGGTATGATAGGAATCATTGTTTCTAGGCTGTGAGAATGTCGACTCCATAGGCTTTTTAGATACCACTGTAGTTTCCTCATATGCAGTCTTGCATATGGAATTAGAAGAATGCAGGAGGCCATGAACCCCAAGGCTTGCAGTATTTGTCTTGCAGATATAGCAGGGTTTTTTGTGGCCACTTGTTTGAAGTAGGTTGTCAAATGAATTTGCTTTTCTGGCGTAAGGTAAGCCATCTGGGAAGTTGTATTCAAGCTTGCTCCCAGGAATGTAATTTGTTGACAGGGTACCAGTTGTGATTTCTTTTCATTTATGGTGTACCCCAGATAAGTTAGAATCCTTTTTACAAACATCAGATGACTCAAAAGTTTGTCCTGGCTTTCTGCATTAATTAGACAATTGTCCAGGTATAGGTATATTTGAATACTTCTTTGCCTGCAAAATGCAATAACTGGAGCTAGGCACTTTGTGAATACCCTGGGCGCAGTAGATAAGCCAAAGGGCAGTGCAGAGAACTGATAGTGCGTGTAGCCTGCTTTGAAGCGTAGGTATCTTCTGCAAGATTCCCTGATTGGGAAGGGATGTGCAGGTATGCTTCTTTTAAATCTAGTGTTGCCAACCAGATGTCTTTGCCTAGCAAAGGAAGTAATTGGTGAAGAGTCAGCATCATGAATTTTGGAATCTCCAGAAAGGTGTTTACAGTAGACCGGTCCAGGAATGGACACCATGATTTGTCTTTTCTGGGTACCAGGAAATGTCTGAAGTAGAAACCTTGTCCCTTTTCCTCTTCTGGTACCAGTTGAATAGCCCCCATGCTTAAGAGAGAAAGTACTTGTTTTTGAGCCTCTGCCCACTGATTTGGGGGTAGGTCTGGCCACCCACTTGGCATTGGCAACGTATGGAAGTGAAATCTATATCCCTGGGACACAATATTTAAAACCCATTTGTCCTGGGTAATGAGTTCCCAGTTCTTTGCTTGAAGAGCAATCTTTCCCCCCAAAGGGGCAGTCAGACGATAAGTGCTTGGAAATTTTAAAAGGAAGTCATTGAGACAGTTTATCACTGGGGGATGTCTTGTTATTCCCAGATTTGGAAGTGGAGGTCCCCCACTGCTTAGTTTCTGAGAGTCCCCTGGGACTGAAACCTGGGTTTGGCTTGAGAAGACCAGGAAGGGGCTGGAAAGGACCAATTCTTAGAAGGCCAGTGCCTACTAAATCTAGGAGGCTGAACTTGTAAAAAATCTTTAACAGTTTGCATAGATTTAGTTTTATCTTCCATCTTTTTAAGAACTTCTTCAGCCTTGTTCCCAAACAGGTGGTCCTGATTTAAAGGAGCATCCAACAATTTAACTAACATGATCAGGCAAAGATTGCTCCTTAAGCCAAGCATGCCTTCTAAGCACAGACCCAGTAACAGCAGCCCTGCAAGAGACCTCTAAAGAATCAAAACCACATTGCAAAGTGTGTTTTCCAACTTGTTCAGCAGAATGCATTAAATCCTCTAAGTCTTTATTTTCCACACAGTCAGGAATCAACATTATTTTCTGTTTAAGCAGTCCAATAACATGTTGCTGATATTTTAACATATGAAATTGGCAGTTTAAAGCTCTAATTGCCAAAGTTGCTTAAGTATAAACCTTTTTTCCCCCATCTATCCAGCGCCCTGGAGTCTCTATCAGAAGGGGTAGGATTTTTAGCAGTAGAAGCCTTAATGCCCTTGGGCCCCTGTGAAATAGGCTCTGGATCTGCAACAGGATTTTTGAAAAGGAACTTATGGGACTCTGGGACCCTTTAGAATCTGTCAAGTTTAATGGGAGAGCAGGAGTCAGGGAATCAGAGGCCAAACTGGATTGCGAGAAAGCATCATCAACAATGTCTAGTACAGGAGGAATAGCCAAAGGCCTATGCTGAGGTAGGAGAAGGAAATCCCTAAGCCTATTTTATGAATCAGAAAATTACTGGCTTTCCCAGTGAAAATGCTCCCTTAGAGTATGTAAGGTTTCCCCAAAAGAAAAATCCTCAGGAGGGGAAGCAGAGGGAATAGAGTCCTCTGCATCAGAAACCTCATAAGTAGGTAAGGACAAATCCAGGTCATCAGAAGAGTCAGAAAAAAGAGAATCCTGATCAGAAGATTCATAATCAAGCTCAGCCCTAGGCCTCTTAGAGAGGGGGGGGGGGGTTGGCTACCCCTGATAAGAGTTATTAGATCTTCAGCCATTTTTATCATTTGCTTTTTAGGCATAGAGGCCTGAGCATGTGGCCTGGGCATCGTTTTTTTTTTTAGACATGGATTGAGATTTAGGTCTTAGTAAAGGAGGAGGCATCGATTTAATATGCAAGTCCGTAGGCCTGAATACACCCTCAGAAGCCAGTGCCTGCACAACAGCTCCCGACCCATCCAAGGTTGAGACATCCGCAGGTTCCATAGTTGAAGTATCTCGCGGCATACCAGACTCCGAATGGGTCTCAGTAGAGGCCTGTGAATCAAAAATAGCGGGTATCGGGGGCTGCGAAAGCGCCTGAGTACCGCCGAACTGGTGACTGGCTTAGGAGAAGCATCGTCAGCAGTTTTGGACCTCGGCGGCCTGTCTCTGTCTTTATCTTTGCGTTTTTTCCAGAATCCTGGTAGTCGGATGGCTAACAGACGACATTTCTGGATAATTAAATCGAGAACCGAAATATTCAGAGGCAAAAATATATAGACAACAGATAGTGCGTTGATTAAATAAAGCACAAAACCGACAGCAAGGTACGTCGTGGTCAGGGCCTAGGCAAGGAATACAGTACCAATGAAAATCTTTATGAGGTATTTGCTTTCCACAAGTAATACAATTATTAACTTTTACTGACATCGGAAGGAGCAAGAAAAAGTTTCCCCAACGGGGTACTTAGCTTTTAGTTGAAGACTTCAGGTCTCGAAACTTGAAAACGAAAATTTCAGGAGTTGGCCGATCGGCACTGGCAAACTGCTTCTGCTTTGGGCACCGCACGGCAAGAAAGACTGATGTAATGGCATCGGCTGCTTGTTTTATACCTCTGATGACCTGACGTCATGGAAGGGATAGCAACAGACGCAGGACCCAAGACTTTGTTAATCAGGCCGACTGCAACCTGTAAGTAGATTACCCAAATGTACTGACTGCAACAGTGAAACATCTTGTCCTGATACCTCCCAGTTTTCACCACCCACTTACCACATCACTATCAACCCTACTCTTGGTTTCAATTTACTTTATGCAAACTTGTTTTCATACCCTGTGGGGAACATAATTAACATTAATTTTTGTGCGTGTTTGTGGTGGGTGTGGCTAAGCAAGTGTTTACTTTTTCTAAACACATCACAAAGTTTATTTTAATTGTGCAGGTCTTTATTTCCTTGTGGTATTGTATGAAGAAGTCAGGAGTGTCAGAAAAGTATGTAAGAGAGGTACAGGATATGTATGTACGAGGGTAGTGTGACAGCGGTGAGGTCTGCGGTGGGAGTGACGGATGCGTTTAAGGTGGAGGTGGGGTTACATCAAGGATCAGCTCTGAGCCTTTTTTTATTTGCAATGGTGATGGACAGGTTGACAGATGAGATCAGACAGGAGTCCCCGTGGACTATGATGTTTGCAGATGACATTGTGATCTGTAGTGAGAGTAGGGAACAGGTGGAGGAGACCCTGGAGAGATGGAGATATGCTCTAGAGAGAAGAGGAATGAAGTCAGCAGGACAAAGACAGAATATATGTGTGTGAATGAGAGGGAGGATAGAGGAATGCTGAGGATGCAAGGAGTAGAGGTGGCGAAGGTGGATGAGTTTAAATACTTGGGGTCAATAGTTCAGAGTAAAGGTGAGTGTGGAAGAGAGGTGAAGAAGAGAGTACAGGCAGGATGGAGTGGGTGGAGAAGAGTGTCAGGAGTGATTTGTGACAGACGAGTACCTGCAAGAGTGAAAGGGAAGGTCTACAAGAGGGTAGTGAGACCAGCTATGTTATATGGGTTGGAGACAGTGGCATTGACAAAAAGGCAGGAGTTTGAGCTGGATGTGGCAGAATTAAAGATGTTAAGATTTGCACTGGGTGTGACGAGGGTGGACAGAATTAGGAATAAGTATATTAGAGGGTCAGCCCAGGTTGGAAGGTTTGGAGACAAAGCCAGAGAGGCACGATAATGAGAAGTTATGTACCTACCATAACGTTCCATGTTAGTTGTCTTCTCTCTCCTTCTTTCTTGCTGGATGGGTTCGGAGCCGATCCTCGACTCGGCCACTTACTAAAGCTCGAGAGCTAATTTTACCGGCTCAAGGCAACCCTATATCCCATAATGCAAGGCGATGACTACCCAAATCTCGTTTGGTAGCTAAGGAAATTATGCAATATATTCCTCCAACTGGAGAGGAGGAGAAAGAGGTAATAATAATAATCCCCCGAAAAAGACCAACCTGATCTAGTGACACTAGTAAGCTGATTAGCTGGAAAATTGGATCAAGACTCTTCAAGGAAGAGGAACAGTCTTCTCGGTCTGACCAGGCTAGGGGGATGGTGGGCGGGACGCAAGAAAGAAGGCGAGAGAAGACAACTAACATGGAACGTTATGGTAGGTACATAACTTCTCAATGTTAAGTTGTCAATCTCGCCTTCATTCTTGCTGGATGGGACCACGTCCCTAGCACCTCTATCCTGGGTGGCTCAATGGAACAGACTCTTGAGAACGGTGGAACCAAAATTTGCTCTGTCTCTGGAGGCCAAGTCTAATTTGTAATGCGAAACAAAGGTATGAGGAGAGGCCCATGTGGCTGCTGCACAAATAGTGTCTATTGGAAGTCTAGCCTGAAAAGCTGTAGATGTAGCTAGTGCTCTGGTAGAATGGGCTTTTGGCCTAGAAATCAACTCTTTACCTCTGAGCTGATAAATGCATGTAATCACCGAAGACAGCCATCTAGATAGGGTTACCTTGGATACTGGAAGGCCTTTCCTGTTCTCTGCATAGGATAAAAACAGTTGATCAGATTTCCTAAAATGTTTGGTTCTGTCCAGATAATATCTGAGTTGGCGGTGAACATCGAGATAATGTAGTTTTTGTTCCGCTCTATTAGAATAATTTGAGAAAAAAACTGGAAGATCAATAGATTGGTTTAAGTTTGTCTGCGATGCCACTTTGGGTAAGAAAGACGGATTAGTCCTTAGAGAAACTCTGTCTTTGTGGAAGATTACGTAGGGAGGACGAATGCAGAGGGCATGAAGTTCAGATACTCTCCTGGCAGAAGTAATGGCGACTAGAAAGAGTGTCTTCCAAGAAAGAAATTTCAATGAACAGGTAGCCGCAGGTTCGAAAGGGGGAAGAATCAAGGATGTTAAAATTAAATTTAGATCCCACTGTGGTGGGGGGTCTCTAATCGGAGGTTTACGTAAAAATATACCTCTAAGAAATGCCTTGCAAAGTTTATGTGACATGATGTTGTGGTCCAACAAGCCGATATGAAAATTTGAAATGGCTGCCAGCTGAACTTTTATTGTGGAGGAAGAAGATCCTGAATGAAAAATCTCGGCTAGGAAGTCCAAGACCGAATGAATCAGAGCAGTAAAGGGATCTATGTTCCTAGCGTTGGCCCAGAAGGAGAAACGTTGCCATTTACTAGTGTAAATCCTTCTGGTGGAAGATTTAAGGGAAGCTACTATGATATCCCGGACGGGATTAGAAATCATAGGAAGCCTGGCTAGGGATGGAAGTGGAGCAACCAAGCAGTGAGGCTGAGAGAAGGTATGGATTGGTGCAGCTGCCCCGAATGGTGGGTCAGAAGATCTGGAACCGGGTCCAGATGCCATGGCTGTACCAAAAGATAACGATGTAGGAACAGAAACCATATCTGTCGAGGCCAATAAGGGGCAATGAGAATCATCTTGGCTCTCAAGGCGGTTGCTTTCTGAATTACTTGTGGTATTAGAGGGAAAGGAGGAAAGGCATACAGAAGTCCCCGGGGCCAATCTTGGATTAGAGCGTCTCTGGGGGGATGGCCTGGAAAGAAGTTGGGGCATTTGCTGTTTTGAGGGGTAGCAAAATGATCGCAGCAAGGAAGGCCCCACTTCTGAAAAATCTCTTCCATCACAGATTGTTTGAGAGACCACTCGTGAGGCATGAGAATAGCTCTGCTCAACCTGTCCGCTGTGATGTTGGATTTCCCGGGGATATGCGTTGCTATCAGAGACCGCTGAGAAGAGATTGCCCACTGCCAAAGTCTGAGTGCCTCTCGACACAGTGGATAGGACTTGGTTCCACCCTGTTTGTTGATATACCACATTACGGACATATTGTCCGTTTGGACTGCAATAGTTCCCAGGGGAAGAGAGTTGTGGAGGGCTTGCAACGGTAAAAGCACTGCTCATCTCCAGGACATTTATGTGCAGGTGGCATTCGAAAGGTTGCCAAGTGCCATGGACCATTCTGTCCTGATAATGCCCCCCCACCCGATCAGGGAGGCGTCCGATGTAACCGTGGCGACCGGGGCGGGAGGAACAAAGGGTCTGCCCTGATGAACTTGACGGGACCATATCCACCAGGTCAGATGCCTTTTGCAAATTGGAGTTATTATGATCCTGTGACGCATGGGAAGTCGTTGAAAGGACCATTGGGTGAACAGCATCCATTGTAGGAGACGCGGGCAAGGGGAAGAAGTGCTATGGCTGCCGCCATAAGACCCAATACTCTCAGAGCAAATCTGGCCTGAATTTTGTCACTGTGAAGAATCACATGGATGTGGTTTTGAATATCCAAGATCCTTTGGTCTGTTAACTTTGCTGAAAGTTGTACAGTGCCCAATTTGGCGCCTATAAAGGTAATAGATTGACAGGGCGACAAGGCAGATTTTTCGAAATTTATAGAAATCCCTAGCTCTCTGCAAATGTGAATGGTGTAATCTCTGGCTTGAAGAAGTTGATGCCTGGTGGTGGCAGTAAGGAGCCAGTCGTCTAGATATGGAAACACCTGGAATCCTTGACATCTCAGGTGAGCCGTAACCGCTGCCATACATTTGGTGAACACTCTGGGGGCTGTAGTGAGTCCAAATGGCAGGGCTCTGAACTGGAAGTGACTGGTCCCCAGCCGAAAGCGGAGAAACCTTCTGGAGCGCCTGTGAATTTTTATGTGATAGTACGCATCCTGAAGGTCTACCGAGCACATCCAACTGTCCTTGCCCAGAAAGGGTAGAATGGACTGAAGCGTGACCATCCAGAATCTTGTTTTCTTTACAAACTTGTTTAGTTTGCTGAGATCTAATATTGGTCTCCAGTCCCCCTGTCTTTTTTGGTACTAAAAAGAACCTTGAGTAGATTCCGGATCCTATTTGGTCTGCTGGGACTGGCTGGATGGCTCTTTTTGCTAGCAGTTTTGATATCTCTGGTACTGCTAGTTCCCTTAGACCGGGTGGAACATCTGGAAGGATTCCCTTTTGCTGAACTGGGGTTTGAATAAAGGGAATTTTGTAACCCTCGGATATGATCGACTGTACCCATTTATCTTGAGAAAGGGAAAGCCAGGCTTTTGGGTACAGCGATAATCTTCCCCCGACTGCCTCCGAAGGTGGACAATTGGGCAACATCTCAGGGATGCTGGAAGGGTTTGTCAGAGAGAGGCTCCCTGCTACCCTGATTCTGCGGACCCCCTCTGCCCCTTGGGCGGTGTCTGTTGTTACCCCCTCTGCCTCTGGGGGTAAACTGACCTCGTGCGTCAGGCGTGACTCCTTGAGATTTGCGGAACCACATTTTCCCTCCCTTCTGACCTTTTGGGTAAGGTCTTGAAGGGGTGGAGAAATGGACTCCTACGGCAGAAAGAGTCTTGCCATCTTGTTCGGATCTAGTCAAGGTGTCTTTCACTTGAGGTCCGAACAAGGTCGAACCATCAAAAGGAGAGTTTGTGAAGGACGCCTTGAAGGGGTCTGCAAAATTACAAAGCCGCATCCAGGATTGACGCCTTAAAGCCACTCCTGTGCCTGCTGCCCTACTCGCTCCATCGGCTGCATAAGAAATGAGCCGCATGGAGGAGTTAACAATGGAGTTTAAGATTCCTAGCTGTGAGTTAATTTTATCCTGGGACCCAGCAGCTGACGGAATCTGTAAAACTTCTCCCAACTCTTTAAGAACATCTCTTTGAAGGCGGGTGAAGTGACACAAGTAGTTCAGCGACCGCATGGCAAAGGTCGCTGAAGAAAAAATCCGCTTGCCATACCTATCCATAGTCCTGGAATCCTTGTTAGGAGGATGGACAGGTACTGAAGGATCAGCTAGTTCCTTCTTGGTGGCTGCAGCCACCACCATGGCATCAACCGGGACACCTTTTGTCAAATATTGCCTATCAGGTGGGGCCGTGATGAATTTAGAAGGCCTCCGAGGAATGGGTTCCACCGAATCCGGGGCCATCCACGCCTTCCGAGCCACCACGTCCATAAGAGGGTAGAAAGGCGGAGACACCCAGGAGGTGGAGGGTCGAGACCCGAAAGCCTCCAGGTATACCGACTCGTCCTCGGAAGGATGAAGGGAAGGCCAGTTCCCCCTCTGCTTAAGGAGTTCAAGGATGTCTGAGAAAGAGACATCCTCAGAGGGGGACCTTGGGGATCCCTCCGACTCATCCAAGTCAGTATCGGATGTAATAGACTCGGGGGAGTCTAGATGTTTCCTCTTACATGTCCTCTTACGCGGAGGTTCACCTGACGGGTCAGGAGAAGCCTCGGAAGAGGAAGATATTCCCGGTGGGGAAACCTGAGGCGTTTAATCTCTGGGTCCGGGAGCAAGAGAGTGGGAAGAGACGTCAGCAGGCACTGTAGTGGGAGGAGCTGATGGAACTGACCATTGACTAAGCCCTGGGGCTAGTACACTCCTCATCACCTCGAAGGCTCCCCCGTCAGAGAGGCCAGAAGGCTCCCGCTCTGAAGAGATAGGAACCCCAGGCCGCACCGACAGGGATGGCTCCGAGGCTGATGTCGGGGCTCAGCTCACCAGCGCCAAAGCTCCGAGAGGGAGAATGGGGTCGGACAAGGGTCCGATGCCACTCGCCCCCTCGGAGCCGACGAGAGAGACCAGACGCCCAGATCCCTCCAATGAAGGTATCAAGGAGGAGATCAGAGCAGAGGACGACGGAGCCGAAGGGGGGGAGGGGTGGTATCGGCTCCGAAGTCACAACAGTCACGGCTCCGAGGAGCTCTGGCTCCGAGCTCTGTAAGAGAGTCGAAGGAGGAATGTGAGGTGGATGTGTAATAGCTACCGTCTGTTGAGACGGGCTATGGAGCATTTGGGCCAATGCCTGAGACTTTAATAGTCTACTCACCACTCTCTCAAGGTTGTGGTCGGACAGCCTGGACGACCGAGAAGACCGGCTCCGATGGCTCCGCTCCGAGGGAAGGGGTGATCTTGGAGCCGAATGTATCGACTCCAACGAAGGGGATCTTGATCTCTTTCTTGAGATAGGTGGAGCCGAAGGAGCCGAGGATACGTCGGCTCCAGCCGGAGCCGACACTGAGTGCCCAGATTTAGTGGTATCGGCACCAGATGGAGCCAATACTGTAGCTTGTGACATAGAAGTATCGGCTCCGGCTGGAGCCGATCTCGTCACAGAAGACGAACCAGTAGCCGATGGCTTAGGGCTTGGAGCCGAAGGCTTAACTGGTTTTGAGGGCTTCCCCGGAGTCTACTTAGTCGGGGAGCTCTCAGGCTTTAATAAGCCCCTCAGTATTAATTTATTTCTGCGCTCCTGCAGGACTCTTGGGCTGAAGGCATGGCAGACAGCACAAGAGTCCTGCAGGTGCAGAGGTCCCAGGCAGTAAACACAAGAAGTGTGACCATCTGTCAGAGACATCTTCTGACAGCACGAGTCACACTTCTTGAAGCCTGAGACCTTTGTGAAAATTCGACATAACTGTGTCGAGGAAACACTAAATGACAAAAAACAGAGACACACACACAATAAACACCCAATCCAATAAAAAATTAAAACAGGGATACAAACACACTCAAACACCACACAGAATCCCTGACAAAAAATTAGGAAAGGGGAAGGCTTAAGGCCTAACTTAGGGGAAGGGATAAATAACTGGAAAAATAGGGAACACTAATGGAAATAGGGTTAAACTAATCGTTAAGAGTTTACACAACAACAGTAGTGACTAAAACTAAAGGGGGGAGACTGAAAGTCTGAAATTTGAAAAACTTACCAGGAGCCGGTAAAAAGCACCTCAGTTTAAAGCGGCAAACGAGATCTGGGTAGTCATCGCCTTGCATTATGGGATATAGGGTTGCCTCGAGCCGGTAAAATTAGCTCTCGAGCTTTAGTAAGTGGCCGAGTCGGAGCAGAGGATCAGCTCCGAACCCATCCAGCAAGAATCAAGGCGAGATTGACAACTTAACATCGTTTGTTTGGACATGTGCTGAGGAGGGATACTGAATATATTGGAAAAAAGATGCTAAGGATGAAGCTACCAGGTAACAGGAAAAGACGAAGGCCTAAGATAAGGTTTATGGATGTGGTGAGAGATGTTATGCAGGTGGTTGGTGTGACACAGCAAGATGCAGGGGACAGGAAGAAATGGAAACAGGTGATCTGCTGTGGCGACCCCTACATGGGAACAGCCAAAAGAAGATGATGATGATGATGATTTATTCTGCACAGCATAACTGCTAGCAGTGTTGTCAAAAGAGTACAGTTTAGGGAATTCATACTAAATCTTAGCAATCTATTGCTTTCTTTCCTCTTACTCTGTAGTAAAACAATCTCAAAATTAGTATGTAAAACTCATTAGCATTCGGAAATCTGCGAAAAATAAAATATGTAATGAAATGAACAGAAATCTTTGTTTACTAATGTTTTAGCTTTGCATTGCTCATATGCTTTCTTGCAAGGTAACAACAAGGTGAGGACATAGAACTCCCGAAAGGCTACTTTTCTCTGAGGCTAAAAAGCACAGGTTAAACAATGAATGACTCCGTGAGAGCTGTTGTGAGTACAACTGCAATTTGAAATGGAATTTCCCAACCTCACAGCAAGAGGTTCTCCGGTTTGATCCTCGGCTGAGGTGCCTTCTGTGCGGAGTCTGCATGTCCTCCCTGTGGTCACGTGGGTTTCCTCCAGGTGCTCCGGTTTCCTCCCACATCCCAAAGATATGCTGTAGGTGGACTGGACACTCTAAATTGGCCCTAGGCATGAGTGTGTGCCTTCTGTGGAAGGTTGGGCGCCGGGCTGGCAACTTGACACCGTAAAACTCCACTGCCAATCATGAGCAGACAGGTGATCCGGTGTGGCGACCCCTAACCGGGAAAAGCGAGAAGAAGAAGACTAAGACCATTAAAACTTCCTCTAAGCACCCGTCCCCCCAAACCCTGCAGCCAAAGCTGGACATGCTCAAAAAGCCACACTGAAGACGTAAACGAAGACCAGAATTAAAACAAAAAATCTCCAGGACCATCCTTTTAAAATAGCGCTAGTGGCTATTGCGCTGGTAGTAGTATTAACATGGTCATATACACACACACACTGAAAACAATTAATATGACCTGTGCAACAAAAGAAAAAAAGAAGTTATGTACTCACCGTAACGTTCTGGAGTTGTTGCTTTTCATTTGTCTTCAACCTGTGGGACACGGATCCAGGAGAGTTCCGACTCGGCCAGATTTTCCAACATAGGATCAAAGCTCCAAGCTCCTCCCCTGCTGTCAACCATAACATCCCAACCCAACTCAAAGCCTTAACCCTTGGCAAAAATACTCAGAGAATACCATAGGAAAGAATACTTTATGCCAACGTAAGGCTATGTCTCTTCCAGCCAGTCAACCACACAGCCCACGTAAAGCAGGGGAAAGGAGGGAGGGACGGCTGAAGACAAATGAAAAGCAACAACTCAAATGGAATGTTATGGTGAGTACATAAAGTACAGTTGTGTACACTTACCATAAATGTAGATGTTCGAGTGTATTCACTGTGCAGTCATTACATTTGGGTAATCTGCTGGCAGGTTGCCCTCAGTCGGCCTGAATTCCAAAGTCTTGGGTCCTGCGTAGGTTGCTGTCTCCTCTTCCATGATGTCAGGTCGTCAGGAGTATAAAACATGCAGCCGACGCCATTTTCTTTAGTTTTTCTTGCCCCAGATGTCAGATGCCCCCAAAAAGATAGCAAAAATATACAAAAAAAAATTATATATATATACATATACACATACATGCACCAATATAAACTTTACCTTCATCTACAAGCAAATACACCACATAGGTTGTAGAAGATAGAGAAGGAAAGAAAAGTACAGTTTTGTACCTACCATAAATGTAGATGTCTGATAGGTATGCATCTGCAGTCATCACATATGGGTTTGTCTTGCCTCAGGCAGCCCTTCGGTCGGCCGGATTCCAAAGTCTGGGTCTGGCCTCGGCTGATGTTGCACTTTCCCCGACGTCAGAGCGTCTGGGGTATAAAAGCATCAGCCGACGCCATTTTCCTCAGTTTTTCTTGCCCCAGATGCCAGGTGCCCTCTAGGAAGGCTAAATTTGGATAAATGCAATACAATTCCAAACATTTGCAAAAATATATATATATATATATATATATATATATATATATATATATATATATATATATATACATACATGTATATACAAACAAATACACCATAATAGATTCCCCCAGCTAGCTAATAGAGGGGTAAGCACTCTAGGAATACCACAGAGGGGAAGGAGGGAGGGTAAACCTGACTGCAGATGCATAGCTCTCGGACATCTACATTTATGGTAGGTACAAAACTGTACTATGTCCTTCAAGGATGCATCTGCAGTCATCACATATGGGTAGAATACCATAGCCAATCTGGGGGTGGAGGTACTAAGTAAAGGATGGTGTAGTTAAGATACCCTGCAGGGCTGCCGTAGCAAAACCTGCTCTGGATCTGGAGTATAAAGGTAAATTGTAATGCTTGGCAAATGTATGCACGGAGCTCCATGTAGCAGCTTCTAAAATGTCTTTGGTAGCCACCCCTCTCAGGAAGGCTGTGGTGGTGGCTGTGGCTCTCGTGGAATGAGGTCTAATGTTAGCTGGCACAGTTTTTCCATGAAAGGAGTAACAAAAACAAATGCAATTTCCTATCCATTTTGAAATTGTCTGTTTGGAAATTGCTTTTCCTTGTACCCCAGCAGCATATGCTACAAACAACTGGTCAGTCTTTCTGTAACTTTTAGTTCTGTCCAAGTAGTAGCGCAGTTGTCTGTGTATGTCCAGGGTGTGCAGAAGTCTCTCCCTTTATTTTGTGGTTGTGGGAAGAATGTAGGCAAGTGAATAGCTTGGTTCAAAGATACCCTGGATACCACCTTTGGCATGAATGTAGGATTGGTCCTCAAGGAAACTCTGTCCTGATGAAAGATAAGAAATGGCTGCACTGCCATTAAAGCTTGTAGCTCAGATACTCTTCTTGCTGAGGTTATGGCCAGAAGGAAGGCAGTTTTCCAAGACAAAAACTGTACATCTGCCGATGCTGCTGGTTCAAAGGGAGGAAGTGTTAGTTTTTCCAACACGAAATTCAGGTCCCAAGTAGGTAGAGGTGGTTTCCTTGGAGGATTAATGTTTTTGATTCCTCTTAGAAACTGTCTTAGGAGAGGATGAGAGAAGACAGGTGGATTAACATTGTATTCTGCTGAGATTGCTGAGGCATGTATCTTAATGGAAGAGTAAGACAGGCCATTGTGGAACAATTCTGCCAAATATTCCAGTATATGTGTCATGTTCATCACTGTCGCATCTAGGCCCTTTGCCGTGTTCCAGGTGTGAAATCTTTTCCATTTTGCTGAATATGCCTTCCTTGTGGAAGGCCGGCGAGCTTCCATAATAATATCCTTCACTCTCTGGGATAGGTTATCCTGAGGAGGAGTCATGGTATTCTCCAGGTATTTAGCTGCAAGGTTTTCAGGTTGGAGTGCAGAGTCCTGAAATTGTGCTGCGTCAGTAGGAGTGGCCACAGGGGAAGAGGCCATGGTTTCGTCTGTGACATGCTCTTTAACAGTGGGTACCAGTGCTGTCTTGGCCAGTTTGGAGCTATCAGAATTACTCTGGGCTGCTCTGTCCTGATCTTCAGTAGGACCTTGGTCATTAATGGGAGAGGTGGGAAAGCATACACTGTTAGAGCTTTCCAGCTGAAAGAAAGAACGTCCACTTTCCATGCTTGTGGGTGGTATGTCCTTGAGCAGAATTTCTTCAGTTGATGATTGAGGGGGGAAGCGAACAGATCTATTTCCGGCCTTCCCCATGATTGTGTGATGAGTAAGAAGATGTCTGGGTGCAGCATCCATTCGTGTGCATCCATGGTAGTTCTGCTTAAGCTGTCTGCCAGTGTATTGTCTTTCCCTGGCACAAACTGGGACTGTAGCTGTATGTTGAGTTTCAAAGCAAGTTTCCATAGATTCATTGTCAGTCTGCAAAGAGGGTAGGAATGGATGCCTCCTTGCTTGTTTATATACCACATAACTGTGGTGTTGTCTGTCCTTATGAGCAGGTGGCCTTGCTGAAGGAAAGGTTTGAAGGCCTCGATTGCATGCATCACTGCCAGCATTTCCTTTTGGTTTATGTGCATGCGCAGCTCTGTTTGTGACCATAGCCCTTGGATACATCTGCCCTCCATGTGTGCTCCCCAACCTTGGTCTGAAGCGTCCGTGGTGATGGTTTGGTTGGCTCCTGGCTTGCTGAAGGGCAACCCGCTGTTCGACTGGCAGGCTTGAGCCCACCACAGAAATTCCTTTTGAAGGCAAGGAATGAGTGGGATCAGAGTTTCTAAGCTGTGACTGTGCTGTGTCCATAAACTTCTTAGGTACCATTGTAGTTTTCTCATATGCAGTCTTGCTTGCGGAATCAGAAGAATGCAAGATGCCATGTAACCCAGGGCCTGCAGGATTTTCCTTGCAGTCAGCTGAGTTTGTCTTGCCAGATTCTGGAAGTAAAATGGTAGTTGTTTTTGTTTTTCTTCTGTGAGAAAGGCCATTTGGGTGGTTGTGTCTAGATCCGCACCCAGAAAGGTTATTCTTTGGGATGGAACCAGTCTTGATTTGTGGATGCTGACTGTATATCCCAAGGCCTGTAACAGGTGGATGGCATAGTCTAAGTCCTTTAACAAAGTTTGCTTGCTGTCCGCTTGTATTAGGCAGTCGTCCAGATATGGGTAGATTTGAATCCCCTGAAGTCTGCAGTGTGCAATTACTGATGCCAGGCATTTCGTGAATACTCTGGGCGCAGTAGATAAGCCAAAGGGTAATGCTGAGAATTGATAATGCTCTGACCCTGCAAGAAATCTGAGGTGTCTTCTGCAGCTTTGTCGAATAGGGACATGCAGGTATGCCTCCTTGAGGTCTAGAGTCACCAGCCAAGACCCCTTGCCCAGCATGGGAAGGAGTTGCTGTAGAGTCAGCATTTTGAATTTTGGCACAATGAGGTAGGCATTCAGAGCGGACAAGTCGAGAATAGGCCTCCATTGATTTTCTTTTCTTGGGACAAGGAATAATCTGGAGTAAAATCCCTGGCCTTGTAATGAAAGAGGTACCTTTTCTATGGCTTTCACTTGCATTAAGTTGGTAATTTGCTTCAAAGCCTCTGCCCTCTGATTTGGTGGCAGGTCTGGCATGCCTTTTCTTTTTGGCAATGAGTGGAAATGGAACCTGTATCCTTTGTCTATTATTTGCAGTGTCCATGTGTCCCTTGTAATGCTGTGCCAATTTTCTGAGAATAAAGAAAGTTTTCCGCCCAAAGGTGCTTCTAATTGAGCCCTGGTCAGTGGGGTCAAAATAAAGTCATTGAGTCTGTCCTGGTGTAGCAGTTGTAGTTCCTGCACTACCTCTCTGGTTGGGAGGCTGCCACTGACGGCCTCTGTAGGAGCCTCGAGCTTGCCCTCTACCTCTGGCATGCCTATTCCTGCCTCTTTGAGATCTGTCTGAGTCTGGAAAGGACCAATTCTTAGTAGGCCAATTTCTGCTGAATCTCGGTGGTTGGACTTGCAGAAAGTCTTTAACTGTTTGCACAGATTTTGCCTTTTCTCCAAATTTCTTTAAAACCTCTTGAGCCGTGGAACCAAATAATTTTTGCTTTTCCATCGGAGCATCCAAAAGCTTAGCTTTAACATGGTCTGGCAGAGATTGTTCCTTCAGCCAAGCATGCCTACGTATAACTGCACCTGCCATAGCTGATCTACATGAAGCTTCCAATGCATCATAACCACAGTGCAAGAAATGGTTACTAACCTGCTGGGAGTTATGCACCAGATCCTGAAGGGATTTGCGATCAAGGGGTTCAGAAGAGGACAGTTTCTTATGCAATTCATCTAGTAAATACTCTTGGTACTGTATCATATGAAATTGACAATTTAATGCCCTCATGGAAAGAGTTGCAGAAGTATACACTTTCTTACCCCATCTCTCTAATGCTCTGGACTCCCATTCAGAGGGTAGAGGATTTTTAGCAGTGGCAGCTGCAACCCCTTTTGGGCCCTGGGAAATAGTTTCTGGATCAGCAGTGGGCCTTGTACAGGTGTAAATGAGAGTCCGGGACCCTGTAGTACCTATCAGGTTTGGCAGGAGCCGGAGGGAGAGAGTCAGGGGCAGTACTAGCATCAGAGTACACATCATCAATCACATTCAAAACAGGAGGTATAGCTAAGGGCCTATGCTGAGGTAAATGTAAAAAGGTCCTTAATCTCTTTCTGGAATCAGAGAATTCCTGACCCTGCCATTGAAAATGTTCTCTCATAGAGTGTAATGTCTCTCCAAAGGAAAACTCTTCAGGAGGGGAGGCCGAGGGAATAGATTCTTCAGCATCAGAATCCTCGTAGGCCGAATAAGCCTCCTCCTGATGGTCTGACAGAGCAGAGCCATCCGTGGAGTCATCTGAGGACTGGGGATCAGAGGGCTCAACCCTGGGTCTTTTGTCTGGAGGTGGTTGAGAGCCCCTGTCCGGATGAGGTTGGGAACCTCTAATTAATGAGATCAGATCCTCTACTAGGGTAAGAATCTGAGAGCTAGTAGAAGGTCTCTGAGAGGAAACCTTGGGAGGCAAAGCCTTAGTAAGTTTAGCAGCTTTAGCCCTAGAGAAAGCCTTAATGGACATGGAAGCAGGGGGTCTGGCTGCACCACGTGCAGGAGTAGACTTATCTAAAGGAATGGTGTCGGAAGGTTCCTGGACACCGGTTTCAGTAGGTAATTCAATGACCGACTCGGCCGGGGCCTCCAGGGCCGAGGTAGTCGGTTGTGTGGTTTCGGTAATAGGAAGTACCAAGGACTCGGTTTCAGCAGAGACAGAGACACACGCGGTAGGCCTGACCGTGGTTTCAGCCGAAACCGCGGTCCGCGTGTGTCAGTCCTTGTCCTTCTGTTTTTTAACTAAATGCAAAGTCGGAGTTTCCGACGGCATCTTATAAGCAAAACTAGCCACAAAAAACTCCTCTGCAAACTCCGACCGACGTCTAAGAGTTCGTCGGTTGAAGGAAGCACAGGCTGAACAGGCCGAGACATCGTGGTCTGGGCCTAGGCAGGGGAGGCAGTAAGAGTGGAAATCCTTATGAGGTATTTGTTTCCCACAAGTTAAACAATTATTAACTTTATCTGACATCGGCTGAGGCAAGAAAGAGTCCCCAACGGGGTACTTAGCTTTTTCGAAGTCTTCGGTAGCTGAATTACAGGAGCTGGCCGATTGGCACTTGCGAACTGCTTCTGCTTTGGGCACCACGCGGCAAGAAAGACTGAGGAAAATGGCGTCGGCTGATGCTTTTATACCCCAGACTCTCTGACGTCGGGGAAAGTGCGACATCAGCCGAGGCCAGACCCAGACTTTGGAATCCGGCCGACCGAAGGGCTGCCTGAGGCAGGACAACCCATATGTGCTGACTGCAGATGCATCCTTGAAGGACATCTCCAGAATGACTGGGGGATGGCGGGTGGGTAACCTGGACTGCAACAGTGAATACACTCGAACATCTACATTTATGGTAAGTGTACACAACTGTACTATGTTCTTCGTGCTTCACTGTTGCAGGCATTACATTTGGGTAGAATCCCAAAGCTATGGTTGGGAAGCTGGAGCTAAACAGCATTAGGTGTGGCTATAAGGCCCTGCAGAACTGCAGTGGCAAAGCCTGCCCTGGAGTTAGAGTAGAGAGGCAAATGATATTGCTTTGTAAAGGTGTCAACAGAACTCCAAGTAGCAGCCTCTAGAATGCCTTTGGTTGGTACTCCTCTGAGAAATGCTGCTGAAGTAGCTGCAGCTCTGGTGGAATGAGACCCAATGCCCTTGGGCACAGGTTTACCATGGTGTAAGTAGCAGAAATGGATGCAGTGGCTTATCCACTTTGAAATTGTCTGCTTTGAAATAGCCTTTCCTTCTGAGCCTGCAGCATATGTCATTAGTAATTGCTCAGTTTTTCTTAGAGCTTTAGTCCTGCTCAAGTAGAATCTAATCTGTCTGTGTACGTCCAAGGAATACAGAATTCTCTCCCCCTTGTTCTGCGGATTTGGATAAAAGGTTGGCAGATGAGTTGTTTGGTTAAGAGCCACACTGGAAACCACCTTAGGCATAAATGTAGGGTTTGTCCTCAGACACCCCCTGTCTGGGTAAAATATGATAAAAGACTCTATAGCCATGAGGGCCTATAGCCCTGAAACTCTTCTTACTGAAGTAATTGCTAGTAGCAGAGCCATTTTCCATGATAAGAACTTTATATCAGCGGTGGCAGCTGGTTCAAATGGAGGCAGGGTGAGCTTTTCCAATACATAATTGAGGTACCATGCAGGTAATGGTGCTCTTCTAGGAGGCCTTACATTTTTGGCTCCTCTAAGATACTGCTTTAGTAAAGGATGAGAAAAGATTGGTGGCTCTGTATTGTAATGAGCCGAAATGGCAGAGGCATGGATTTTAACTGAAGAGAAACACAGGCCTTTGTCAAGCATCTCAGTTAAGTATTGTAATATCCGAGGAATATTTGGTTCTGCTGTATCAGTTCCTTGTGCTTGATTCCAAGCACAGACTCTCTTCCATTTATCAGCATAAGATTTTCTAGTACTAGGCCTTCTGGCTTCCAAAATTGACATCCATCACAGCTTTACTGAGAGGAGCTGTTTGTATAACTACATGATCACCCATGCTGCCAGGTTCAGTGTCTGGAGTTGATTGTGCAGGATCTGATTGTTTTGCTGGGACAGTAGTTGAGGTCTTTGAGGTAAGGTCCAAGCTGGGTATTGAGACAAGTTCCTTAGAACTGGGTACCAGTATTGGCGGGGCCAGTCCAGGGCAATTAGTATCATCTTTGGTTTCTCTTGTCTGACTTTTAGGAGGAACTTGGGAAGAAGAGGCAGAGGTGGAAAAGTGTAAACTGATAGGTTTTTCCAAATGAAGGTCCTTGTGCAGAATCTTTTCAATTGATAATTTTGAGGAGAGGCAAATAGATCTATGTCTGGATTTCCCCATTTCTCTGTTATCATGCTAAAGACCTGTGGATTTAGTTTCCACTCGTGAGGGTCCATAAGGTTTCTGCTTAAATCGTCTCAGAGTATTTTGCTTTCCTGGCAGGAATTGAGCTTGGAGATGTATTTTGTAGGTCAAAGCTGTGTCCCACAGTGCCATGGCTAATCTGCAAAGGGGGTAGGAGTGTGTCCCCCCTTGCTTGTTTATATACCACATGACCGTGGTGTTGTCTGTCTTTATCAGTAGTTGTCCTGGATGAAGTAAGTCCTTGAAGGCTGTTAGGGCATTTTGAACAGCTAGCATCTCTTTCTGGTTGATATGGAGATGCATTTGTTTTGGGGTCCATATGCCCTGAATGCATCTTCCTGCCATGTGGGCCTCCCAGGCATAATCTGATGCGTCTGTTGTTAAGGTTTGGCTGGCAGGGGGAAGAGTGAAGGCCAGTCTCATGTTTTGGTGACATGCCTTTGCCCACCATAGAAACTCTTGTTGTAGGCAGGGAATGAGAGTAATCATTGTTTCCGGACTGTGTGAATGTTGACTCCATAAATTTTTTAGGTACCATTGAAGTTTCCTCATATGCAGTCTTGCATATGGAATTAGTAGGATGCAGGATGCCATGAAGCCCAGAGCCTGCAGAATTTGTCTTGCAGAAGACTGGGTTTTTGTTGCCATCAGTTTGAAGTAAGTAGTCAGTTGCCTTTGTTTGTCTGACATAAGGTAAGACATCTGGGCAGTTGTATTCAAGCGTGCACCCAGGAATGTTATCTTTTGAGAGGGTACCAGTTGTGATTTCTTTTCGTTTATTGTGTACCCTAGGCATGTTAGAAGCCTTTTCACAAATGCCAGGTGTTGAAGAAGAATGTCCTTGTTCTCTGCTTGAATGAGACAGTCGTCCAAATAAGGGTATATTTGTATACTTTTTTGTCTGCAAAATGCAATTACTGGTGCCAGGCATTTTGTGAAGACCCTGGGCACAGTAGATAAGCCAAAGGGCAGTGCAGAGAATTGGTAATGCATTAAGCCAGCCTTGAATCTGAGGTATCTTCTGCACGATTGTCTTATTGGGACAAGCAGGTATGCCTCTTTTAGGTCTAATGTCACCAGCCAAGCATTCTTGCCCAGCATGGGCAGAAGCTGCTGTAAAGTCAGCATTTTGAATTTTGGAATGTCCAGGTATGTGTTCAAAATTGATAAATCCAGTAATGGCCGCCAGGCCTTGTCCACTCTGCGTACCAAGAACAGTCTTGAGTAAAACCCGTGTCCTTTTTCCTGTTCTGGTACTGGCTGAATGGCCCCCATATTCATGAGGGAAGTAACCTGTTTCTGTGCCTCTGCCCACTGATTTTTGGGCAGATCTGGCCAACCATTTTCCATTGGCAGAGTGTGGAAATGGAATCTGTATCCCTGTGATACTATGTTTAGTACCCACTTGTCCTGGGTTATTAACTGCCCATTTTGAGCAAAAGGTGCTAACTTTTCCC
The DNA here is from genome assembly GCF_019279795.1 of Protopterus annectens. Classification (NCBI taxonomy): domain Eukaryota; kingdom Metazoa; phylum Chordata; order Ceratodontiformes; family Protopteridae; genus Protopterus; species Protopterus annectens. The sequence goes on from NC_056747.1 coordinate 789,445,445, forward strand.
CTAAGGGCACTGCCAAAAGATCAGTGCTTGGTGTAGGCAGAGGGAAGTCACTGGGACTGTTTATCTCCTCCAGATTTGGAGGTAGAAGCGCCCCATTGCTTTGACCTGTATGAATCTTGCGCCTGGTATCTGGAACCCTTAGGGCGTCTGGATTTGCCCCTTTGAGCTCCGTCTGACACAGGAAAGGACCAATTCTTTGTAGGTCAGTGTCTACTGAATCTTGGTGGCTGCACTTATAAGAAGTCTTTAACAGTTTGCATAGACTTAGCTTTGTCTTCCATTTTCTTTAAAACCTCTTCTGCCTTAATACCAAACAGAGTATCATGCTGTAAATGTGCATCTAACAATTTAGCTTTAACATGATCAGGCAAATTTTGCTCCTTTAGCCAGGCATGCCTCCTAATCACAGATCCAGTAACTGCGGCCCTGCAGGAGGCCTCTAAGGAGTCAAAACCACATTGCAAAGTATGCTTTCCAACCTGTTCAGCTGCATGCAATAATTCCTGCAATTCTTTACTTTCTGCACATTCAGAAATCATCATTTTCTGTTTCAACAATCCCATAACATGTTGTTGATACTTAAGCATATGAAATTGACAGTTTAAGGCTCTGACTGCCAAGGTTGCATATGTATAAACCTTTTTCCCCATCTGTCCAGTGCCCTTGAATCTCTGTCAGAGGGGGTAGGATTTTTTGCTGTTGAGGCCTTAACTCCCTTTAGACCCTGTGAAATAGTTTCAGGATCAGCAGCAGGGTTTCTAAATAAAAATTTATGTGAGTCAGGGATCCTGTAATATCTGTCAGGCTTACTTGGGAGCCGGAGGTAAGGAGTCAGGGGTCAAGCTTGACTCCAAAAACACATCATCCACAATGTCTAAAACAGGGGGAATGGCTAAAGGCCTGTGCTGAGGGAGAAGGAGGAAATCCCTGAGCCTCTTTTTTGATTCTGACAAATCTTGACTCTCCCAGTGAAAATGCTCCCTCAAAGTATGCAAGGTTTCCCCAAATGAATAATCTTCAGGAGGAGAAGCAGATAGTATAGACTCCTCTGCATCAGAGTCCTCATAGGGAGGTATAGATAATTCCCGATCAGAAAAGGAATCAGAAGAAATAGAAACCTGATCTGAAGATTCATAATCAGTGTCTTGCCTAGGCCTCTTATCTGGAGGGGGATGGGTACCCCTGATCAAGGTAATAAGGTCTTCAGCCATTTTGATCATCTGTTTTTTAGGCATAGAGGCCTGTGCACGTGGCTCATGCGTAATTTTTTTAGTTTTAGAAGTTGCTTTTGTCTTTGGTTTTGCAGCTGTCGACGGTTTGATATACAAATGTTGAGGTCTGAACACACCCACAGAAGCCGGTGCCTGCTCAGCGGCTCCGGACCCATCCGAGGGAGATACATCCGTCGGTCCAATAATTTGAGTATCTTGTGGCGTGCCGGACTCCGCATAGGTGTTGGTAGAGGCCTGCGACTCGAAAGTAGCGGGTATCAGGGGCTGCGAAAGCGCCTCACTGAGTACCGGTGAACTGGCGACTGGCTTAGAAGCTTTGTCGGCTGTTTTGGATCTCGACTGCCTTTCTCTGTCCTTTTCTTTGTGTTTTTTATGTACTCCGGTAGTCAGATTGCTATCCAACGACATTTCTGGGTAGTTAAATCAGTTTCCAAAATACTTTGAGGCAAAAATATACTGATGCTTAATAGTGCGTTGGTTAAATCTAACACAAAACCGACAGCCAGGCACGTTGTGATCAGGGCCTAGGCAAGGAATACAGTATAAATGGAAATCCTTATGAGGTATTTGCTTCCCAAAAGTAATACAATTATTAACTTTTTCTGACATCGGTGTGGAGCAAGAAAAAAGTTTCCCCAACGGGGTACTTAGCTTTAGTGAGGACTTCAGTTCTGAAACTCTAAAACTCGAATATTTTAGTCGGCCGACTGGCACTTGCGAAATGCTTCTGCTTCAGACACTGCGCGGCAAGAAAGACTAAAGAAAATGGCGTCGGCTGCATGTTTTATACCCCTGACGACCTGACATCATGGAAGAGGAGACAGCAACCGACACAGGACCCAAGACTTTGGAATTCAGGCCGAGTGAGGGCAACCTGCCAGCAGATTACCCAAATGTAATGACTGCAACAGTGAAACACGAAGAACATCTTCTTTATCTGAAGTTGTTGTTTTCATTTGCTCTTCAACCTGCGGACAGAGTCCCCAGTTACCAAAATCCTGGGAGGCCCTCATGGAAGGATATTCCGGACCATGGTGGAGCCAAAAGATTCCCTGCTTCTGGATAGAAGATCCAATTTGTAGTGTGAGATGAAAGCATGTGAAGATGCCCAAGTAACTGCAGAGCAAATATCATCCAAAGAAACTCTGACCCAGAAGGCAGCTGAAGTAGCCACAGACCTAGCAGAATGCGCCTTGTCTTGACCTGGTGGATATAGTTCTTTGGTTGACTAGGCCAGAACTATGCATGGAGAGATTCAGGGAGCAATGGTGACCTTTCATACATGCTTCCCTAAAAAAGGCTTAGAGTAAGAAAAGTACAGTTGTGTACCTACCATAAATGTAGATGTTTGGGTGTATTCACTGTTGCAGTCATTACTCTTGGGTTATCCTGCTGGCAGGCTACCCTCAGTCCGCCAGAATTCCAAAGTCTAGGTCTGGCTTCGGTTGCTGCCGACTCTTCCCTGACGTCAGTGAACCAGGGGTATAAAAGATGCAGCCGAAACCATTTTCTTCAGTTTTTCTTGCCCCAGATGTCAGGTGCCCCCCCAAATGAAAAAATATGTCAATAAATATGCATGCAAAAAAATAAAATTTCCTTCATCTACAAGCAAATACACCACATAGGTTGTACAGGATAGAGAAGTACAGATAAGTCCCAGCAAAGAAAAGGGGGATGGTGGGTGGGTAACCTGGACTACAACAGTGAATACACTCAAACATCTACATTTATGGTAGGTACACAACTGTACTATGTTCATCGTGTTTCACTGTTGCAGTCATTACTCTTGGGTTGACTCCCAAAGCTGAGGATGGGTGGCTGGGCTAAATAAGATTAGGAGAAGCTATGAGGCCCTGCAGAACTGCAGTGGCAAAGCCTGCTCTGGATTTAGAGTAAAGAGGTAAGTGGTAGTGCTTTGTGAAAGTGTGCACTGAACTCCAAGTTGCAGCCTCTAAGATGTCTTTGGTTGGTACTCCTCTGAGGAAGGCTGCTGAAGTGGCTGCTGCTCTGGTAGAATGAGACCTAATGCCCTTAGGCACCGATTTGCCATGCTAAAAATAGCAGAAATGGATGCAATGGCCTATCCATTTAGAAATAGTCTTGTTTTGAGATGGCCTTTCCTTGTGATCCTGCAGCATATGACACAAAGTTGCTCAGTCTTTCTGAAAGCTTTAGTTCTGTCCATGAAGAAGTGTAACTGCCTGTGTATGTCCAAAGAATGCAGAATTTTCTCACCCTTGTTCTGTGGATTTGGATAAGAGGTAGGCAAGTGAATGGTTTGGTTGAGGGCCACACTGGACACCACCTTAGGCAAAAATGTTGGGTTTGTCCTCAGAAAAACCCTGTCTGGATGAAAAATGATAAAAGGTTCCACAGCCATGAGTGCTTGTAACTCTGAGACTCGTCTTGCAGAGGTTATTGCTAGGAGCAGAGCTGTTTTCCAGGATAAGAATTTTATAACCGCTGTTGAGGCTGGCTCGAAAGGAGGCACTGTGAGTTTTTCCAAAACATAATTGAGGTCCCAGACCGGAATTGGTGCTCTCCTTGGAGGCCTAATGTTTTTGGCCCCTCTGAGGTACTGCCTTATTAAAGGATGAGAAAAGATAGGTGGTTCCGTATTGTAATGCGCTGAAATGGCAGAGGCATGAATCTTAATTGATGAGAAAGGCCTTTGTTCAGCATCTCAGTTAGGTATTGTAAAATCTGAGGGATATTTGGTACATACGTGTCAATGCCTTGTTCCCAATTCCAAGCACAGAATCTCTTCCATTTTTCTGCATAAGATTTTCTGGTACTGGGCCTCCTGGCCTCCAAGATAACATCCATAACAGCTTTTGAAAGAGGAGTGCTCTGAATGGCTACATTATCCGCCATGCTGCCAGATTTAAAGTCCTGAGTTGGCTGTGCAGAATCCGATTGTTTTGTTGGGTCAGCAAGTGAAGTTTGAGGCAGTATCCATGCTGGACCTTGAGACAAGCTCTTTAGGATTGGGTACCAGTGCTGGCGTGGCCAGTCTGGTGCAATCAGTATCATTTTTGGCTTCTCTTGTCTGACCTTTAGGAGTACCCTGGGAAGGAGAGGCAGTGGAGGAAAGGCATACACTGTTAGGTTTTTCCAGCTGAAGGATAGGGCGTCCACTTTCCATGCTTGCTTGTGATAAATCCTTGTGCAAAATCTTTGCAATTGGCAGTTGTGAGGGGAGGCAAATAGATCTATGTCTGGACATCCTCATTTCCTTGTTATCATGCTGAAGACTTGTGGATCCAGTTTCCATTCGTGGGGATCCATGAGGTTTCTGCTTAGTTCGTCTGCCAGAGTATTTGTTTTTCCTGGCAGGAACTGTGCTTGCAGGTGAACTTGATAAGTCAATGCTGTGTCCCATAAGGTCATTGCTTGTCTGCATATGGGGTAGGAATGTGTACCTCCCTGCTTGTTTATGTACCACATGACCGTAGTATTGTCTGTCTTTATCAGTAGCTGTCCTGGATGAAGCAGGTCCTTGAAAGCTGTCAGGGCATTTTGAACAGCTAGCATCTCTTTTTGACTGATGTGAAGATGCATCTGGTTTGCTGGCCATGTGCCCAGAATACATTTTCCTGCCATATGGGCCCCCCAGGCATAATCTGATGCATCCGTTGTCAGTGTCTGTCTGGCTGTGGGTAAACTGAATGGCAGACCCTTGTTGTGGTGACAGGCCTCTGCCCATCATCGAAACTCTTGTTGCAGGCAGGGAATGAGTGCAATTACTGTCTCCAGGCTGTGGCAATGCTGAGTCCAAACACTTTTTGGATACCATTGTAGTTTCCTCATATGCAGTCTGGCATATGGAATTAGTAGAGTGCAGGATGCCATGAAACCCAAGGCCTGCAGGATTTCCCTTGCAGATAAGTGAGTTTTTGTTGCCAATTTCTTGAAGTAAGAAGTCAGTTGCTTTTGTTTGTCTGGCGTGAGATCTGGCCAGTTGTTTTTAAGCTTGCACCCAGGAATATTATCTTTTGAGAGGGCACTAGTTTTGATTTATTTTCGTTTACTGTGTACCCTAGGCCAATTAGTAATCTTTTTACAAACGCCAGATGCTTTAGAAGAATGTCTTTGTTCTCTGCTTGAATTAGGCAGTCGTCCAAGTAGGGATATATTTGAATTCCTCTGTCTGCAAAACGCAATTACTGGTGCCAGGCATTTTGTGAAGACCCTGGGCGCAGTAGATAAGCCAAAGGGCAGTGCAGAGAATTGGTAGTGCATTGAGCCAGCTATGAATCTGAGGTATCTTCTTATAGGTTCATACTAGGCTATCTGCCCTAGGGCATTTATAAGCCTAGCCAGGGTGTGTTTGGCTTTCGCCACCCATTTTAAATTAATTATGCTATGCCCTTTTTCGAGGTTAGTATACTGTGCCTCTGTCTAATAGTGACACAGAAGTGATACCCGGGGTAAACCTACGATCTCCCATCCACTCATCAAGATTCCTCTTGAAGAGAGCCAATGAGGGACTCTGCCTAACCTGGACTGGGATTTTATTCCAGAGTGAAGGGAGTCTCTGGGTTATGAATCTGTCCCTCCAGCATGTCCTATTTATTTCAGTGCTGAGGTTCAAGTCTCTCGAGTGCGTAGCTCGATGGGATTTGGATTTTCTGAGGTGCAGCATGTCCATTAATTCCAGGTTGGACATGGCTTCATACGTCAGGCACAGATTGCCTCTGAGCAGGCGGTATGCCACTGAATAGAGCTGGAGTTTCTTCAACCGGGCAGAATATGGCATCTGTTTGAGCCCTTTGATCCTCTTGGTGAGGTACTTTTGGGGTCTTTCCAGCTGCTGCAGGTGTCTGGTGAGGTACATCCCAAAAGGGGCATTGTACTCAATTATGGGCCTGATGAGGGATGAATAGAGAGACACGATGACCTCCCCTGATCTAAATGTGAATCCCTTCATGATTAGGTGGGCTATATAAAACGTTTTTCTAACCACTTTGGCCACGTGGTTGTCAAATGAGAGATTGCTATTAACTTGGGTCCCCAGGTCCCTAATTACTTCTTCCGTACTTAATGGATTACCACCTATGTGGTAATTTGTGGGTACTTTGTTTTTGCCAAAGGGGATGACTATACACTTTTTGGTGTTTAGCTTGAGGCCATGGTTTTGGCACCAGTTGTCTTTTTCTATGAGGCCCTTTTGGAGGATGCTTGTGTCGGCTGGAAAGTCGATTATGGCGCCCAGTTTGCAGTCATCTGTGAACTTGGTCAGCCACAGTCCTTCCGTGTTGGCCTGTACCTCCGAGAAATATATACCGAACAAGAGAGGTCCCAGGACTGAACCTTGTGGGACGCCACTTGTAACTGGTTTAGAGTCTGACATGACTCTTATTGTGGTACTTGTTGAATGGCCCTCATGTCAATTCTGCAAGATTGTCTGATTGGGACATGCAGGTATGCCTCTTTTAGGTCCAAAGTTATGAGCCAAGCCTTCCTTGTCCAGCATGGGCAGTAGCTGCTGTAGAGTCAACATCTTGAATTTTGGAACTTCCAGAAACGTATTTGGTATAGACAGGTCCAGTATTGGTCTCCAGGTTTTGTCATTTCTGGGCACTAGGAAAAGTCTGGAGTAAAATCCTTGCCCTTGCTCTTGTTGTGGTACTTGTTGAATGGCCCTCATGTCCATGAGGGCTGTAATTTGTTTTTGTGCCTCTGCCCATTGATTGTGTGGCAGGTCTGGCATACCTTTTGACCTTGGTAGGGTATGAAAATGGAACCTGTAGCCTTCAGGAACCATTTGCCTTGGGTAACCATTTGCCAGTTTGATGAAAAAAGTGCTAGTTTTCTTAGATTCAGAATAATCTTGGATCTCCCACTGGAAATGCTCCCTCATGGTATGCAGGGTTTCCCCAAAAGAATAATCCTCAGGAGGAGAGGCTGAAGGAATGGATTCTTCAGCATCAGAATCCTCATAGGGAAGCATGGAATAATCCTGTTCAGAAGAGGAATCAGAGAAAATAGAAACCTGATCAGAAGAATCATACTTTGTCTCTTGCCTAGGCCTCTTATCAGGAGGGGGATGGGAACCCCTGATCAAAGTAATTAGGCATGGAAGTCTGAGTAGGAGAATGCTGTACTTGTTTCTTTGTCTTTAGACCTGCTTTAGTCTTTGAAGCTGAAGAAGGCTTAATATATAGTTGTGTAGGTCTGAAGACACCCTAAGAAGCCGATGCCTGCTCAGCGGCTCCGGACCCATCTGAGGGAATGATTTCCGAGTGTCCAATAGCTTGAGTATCCAGAGGCCCAGTTGGCTCCACGTGGGAGTCGGAAGTGGCCTGTGGCTCTGAGATAGTGGGCGCCAGGGGCTGCGAAAGCACCTCACTGAGAACCAGCGAAACGGCGACTGGCCTAGCGGAGGCCTCATCATCGGTTTTGGACCTCGGATGCCTATCCTTTTTTCCTTGTCCTTGCATTTTTTGTAGACTCCAGTCATTAGCTGTTCCGACAGCATTATATAATTAAATATTCGGCCAAAGTAATGAAATGCAAAATCGAACCGACGCTTAATAATGTGTTGGTTAAATCTAGCACAAAACCGACAGCTAGCAACGTTGTGATCAGGGCCTAGGCAAGGAATACAGTAGGAGTGAAAATCCTTATGAGGTATTTGCTTCCCACAAGAAATACAATTGTTAACTTTTTCTGACATCGGTCTGGAGCAAGAAAAAAGTTTCCCCAACGGGGTACTTAGCTTTAATGAAGACTTCGGTTCTGAAATTCGGATTTGAAAATCTCAGGAGTCGGCCGACCGGCACTAGCAAACTGCTTTTGCTTCGGGCACTGCGTGGCAAGAAAGACTGAAGAAAATGGCGTCGGCTGCATCTTTTATACCCCTGGCGCACTGACGTCAGGGAAGAGGCGACAGCAACCGACGCCAGACCTAGACTTGGGAATTCTGGCCGACTGAGGGTAGCCTTCCAGCAGGATAACCCAAGAGTAATGACTGCAAAAGTGAAACACAATCAACATCGAAAAATTGATCAGACTTACAAAAGGACTTAGTTCTAAGTAAATAAAAATGTAATTGCCTATGAACAAGCGATAAGGCTTGAAGCTCCAACACTATTTTGGCTGAGGTAATGGCAATCAGGAAGGCTGTCTTCCATGACAGAAACAGCAGATTCACTGAAGCTAAGGGTTCAAAGGGGGAAGAAACCAAGGCCTGAAGGACCAGAGTAAGATGCCGGGGCGGCGTTGCTTCCTTGATTGGAGGCCTAAGCAAAAACGTTCCTTTCAAAAAGGCTTTACAAAGCTTAGAAGAAGCCAGGAAAGCTGAATTATCTCCTATATGGAAGTTAGAAATAGCCAGCTAAATCTTAACCGTAGAAAAGCTGTCACCCTGTTGAAAAATATGCCAGAAATTCTAAGACAGCAGGAACTGGGGAAGTAAATGGAACCAAGTCACGATGAGATGCCCAAATCGAAAAACTTTTCCACTCACTAGAACAAACCTTCCTAGTGGAAAACTTATGAGCTGCTACTAAAATCTTCTTAACTGGAGAAGATGGCACAGGAGAGTCCTAACTATCATGGGAACTGGAGCAGCCAAGCTGTAAAGCTTCAGACTGGCCAGATCTGGGTGTGGAAACCCTGAGGGATGTGAAATCAGGTCCGGATCCAATGCCTAGGGAGGACACACTACATGAGACCACAGAGAAGGCAACCATACTTGGTGAGGCCAGAATGGGGTAATGAGGATGACTGAACTCCCCAGCCATTGCGTTTTCTGAATGAACTTTGGAATCAGAGGAAGTGGAGGATAAGCATACAGAAGACTGGAGGGCCAAGCATGAGGGGAGGGTCAGAGTGAAAAACTCAATGCACTTTGCATTGTAAGGAGAAGCAAAGAGATCGCAGCAAGGCTGACCTTACTTTGGAAAGATCTGTTTTGTTACTGAAGGATTCAGAGACCACTCATAAGGCATCAGGACAGACCTGCTAAGCCTGTCCACCAGAATGTTGGACCTCCCCGGAATGTGCATCGCAACCAGAAAATGGCTGGTGGAGATCACCCACTCCTACAATCTCATGGCTTCGCAACAAAGGGGATAAGACCTGTTTGTTGATGTACCAGACTACAGATGTTGTCTGTCTGGATGCCAATCATTCCTAGGGGAAGATGGGGATGAAGAGACTGCAATGCCAAAAGCACCATTCCTCATCTCTAGGACGATGCTATGCAGATGGGTCTTCATGGAAGACCACATGCTTTGGACTGTCCTTCCTGAACAGTGCTCCCCCCCACCCAAGTAGGGAGGCATCTGTGGTCACCATGGTCATCGGGGTAGGAAGAATGAACAGATGGCCCTTATGCAGGTCCAAGGAATTAATTCACCAGAGAAGGGAATTCCTGCAGGTTTGAGACAGATGAATAGGGTGGGACAATGGAACATCTAGTAATGATCACTAGACCACCAGAGTCCTCTGAAGCACCCTCATGTGCAAGCGGGCTGTGGGGATGCTGGTGATTCTGGCCGCCATGGACCCCAGAGCCTGTAGGACATATTCCACCAGGGGAGTTTGGGCTTGAAGAATGCACATGACGTGATGCTTGAGAGAAAGAAGCCTGTCTGGAGCTAGAAAAACCCTGGTCTGAATGGTGTCCAACCATGCTCCAATACAATCCAGAACCTGAAATGGGTCTAAGAGTGACTTGTTCAGATTTATGATGATGCCAAACTGGTGGGTGGTCTGAAGAAGGAGATCCCTGGCTTGACAGAGTTGATGCCTGGAGGGTGCGGACAGGAACCAATTGTCCCAGGTAGGGGAAAATCTGTAATCCCTGCAGCCGCAGGTGAACTGTTACCACTGCCATCACTTTGGTGAACACCCTGGGGGCTGTAGTAAGACCGCAGGGTAGTGCTCTGAACTGGTAATGTCTGGCCTCCAGCTGGAAGAACCTCCGAGAGCGCCTGTCCATTTTGATGTGGAAGCATGCATCTTGGGGATCCACCAAGCACATCCAGCCAGTCTCCTGCATGAAGGGCAGGACAGATTGGAGAGTTAACATCCGGGATTTCGTTTTGGTAACTGACAGGTTTAGGGTTGAAAGATCCAGGATGAGTCTCGAGTCCCCCGTTTTCTTTGGAACCAAAAAGAACCTGGAATAGATGCCTAATCTGGACTAGTCTAGGGGGATGGGCTGGATGACTCACTTTTCAAGCAGCTTGGAAATTTCAACTGCTGCATCCTCCCTTCGCGCTGGTGGAATGTCCGGGAGGTATTTGAGAGAAGTGGCATTTGAGTGAAGGGGACTGAATATCCTCTGGATATGATTCAAACACCCAACGATCATCTGCAATTGACTCCCAAGCTGTTGGGTGTAGTTAAAGGCGACCCCTGACTGCCTCCAGAGGCGAGCAGCTGGGCAACCCTTCAGGGCTGCTGCACAGGCCTGTCTGGGAAGGAATCCCAAGACCCTTGGTTCCTCGGAACCCCACTGCCACAAGGGTGGCATGTGTCAAATCCCCCTCTGCCTCTGGGAGGGAAGACAAGTCCTGAGCATCTTGGGAATAACCCTGAGACTTCCGGAACCACATCTTCTTCACCCCTCACTGATTCCTGGAAAAGGATCATTGAAGGGTCGAGAAGCGGATTCCGACAGCAGACAAGGTCTTCAAATTCTTCTCACTTTGGACCGATGTGTCACGTACTGTCTTCACAAAGAGAGTGGAACCATTGTACGGGGCATTTGTAAAAGACGCCTTAAAGGGCTCCGAAAAGGCACAAAGTCAGAGCCAGGCAAAATGCCTGATGGCAACGCCTGCCCAGCCACTCTAGCGGCACCTTCGGTGGCATGAGACAGCAGCCGCATAGAGGTGTTGGCAAAGGAGGGGAGGGTGGCCATCCGGGAGGAAAAAAACTTCTTTTCCTCCACCGACATGGACCCTGGGGCATACCCAGCTATTTCCTTGACCAGGACTCGCTGAAGTCTGATCATGTGTGCCATAGGTTCAGCAAATGAACAGAGAACGTGGCTGAAGTGTAGACCAGCTTCCTAAAACAGTCCATGGTCCTAGACTCTTGATCCAGCAGATGGACCATGGAGTTCTCCTAAGAGAGCAGCTCCTTGGTGGCTGCCGCCAACACCATGGCATCCACCGGGGATCCCTTCGACCACTGCAGTTTGTCTGATGGGGCACTGAGGATTTTATCAGGGCGTTTGGGGATAGGCTCCACCATGTAGGGCTCCTTCCACACCCGGGATGTAATCAGATCCACCAGGGGATCCGCCTGAGGGGACACCCAGGAGTAGGTTCTGCAAATGCCTCCAGGAACACCAACTCATCAAGGTTGGGTTTTTGGGCAGACCCCCCCCCCCCCATGCTGGCGAAAGATCTCCATGATATGTCTAAAGGAGACATCCTCTGTGGGGGTGACTGAGGGGAACCCTCCCCTTCCTCCAAGTCAGTGTCCTCCATGACAGACTCTGGTGGGGAGTCTTAAGTGTCTCCTTTGACACGTGTGTTTCCGACGAACCTCCTCGGGGGGGAAGAGTCTCTGGGGAGGACTTGAAAACTTCAGGCTGTTCCTGTAGGGGAACTCCCTGGGACGGAGAGGGGACAGGATGGCGGAATTCAGACCAGGCAGAGGGATCCAGGACGGACTATGAGGAAGAAAGCATCAAAGGTCTCAATGGAACCAAGAGGACCCTCTCCCACTATGTTGAAGGCAGAAGGAGAATGAACCCCTGAAGCTGGAACCATGAACAGGTCCCGTAATCCACTAAGTCAACGGTGGAGCCAGAGCCAAACCTCCAGGTGCCAAAAGTCTGAGTAGATGGCCCAGCTCTAAAAAACTCAGCGCAGACACCACCCCTTCAGATCTGGCACCGAGGCTACGGCTCCGAGAGCCGGACCTGACCCACTCAGGGCAATAGTTGGCATTGAAGTACAAGGTACCATCGGTGCCAACCCCTCAACACCGAGGGGCCTCGGACCAAAGGACTCTGAAGCTGGGGGTCGGATTGGAGATTGAGTTTTTGGCAAAAAGGTGGACTGCATGCCCCCAGCCCCAGAGGGGGAGGGGGCAGGCAAGACTTCCATCTGAATCTGCGTGCAGATTTACCTCAGCATCATCCTGTCCACCTTGGCTTCAGAAAGGTTGTGGGTGGACCTGGCAGAGGAAGCCACAGACACCGGTCTAGAAAGGAGGTGGGGAGAGGCCGACACAGGAGAATGGCCCTGAGAAACCTTTGGTTCTGAGGAAAACAAGAGGACCACAGCTGAGGGGAGCCCTAAGAGCTGGACAAGATTTCACCTGTGGCTCGGCCGAGGAAGTGCAGTTGGGGGACCACTTTCTAGGCCTGCCCTGGTCTCACTGTTTATGCTTCCCCCCGCCCCTCTAGGCAGGAGGTTGAGTCCCAGAGGCTGGGGTGGAGGAAGAACCTGAAGTGAAAGCTGGGGCCTCCGCAGTAGGAGGAAGGAGGCCCTTAAGGATCAGCTTATTCCTCCTGATGGTCAACATGTGGGGGTTGAAACTCATGCAGATCAAGCAGGAGGAAACCAGGTGTGGGACCCCTAAACAGACTATGTACAGAGTGTGGCCATCAGAGAGGGGAAGCTTATGGCCACACACTGTGCACTTCTGGAACCTTGGCTTTGGTGTCTCTGTCATGGTAGACAGAAGAAGAGGACCGACACACACATACACACCTAGAGAGAGAGAGAAAAAGAGAAGTGGCAATAATTTTTTTTTTTTTTTTTTTATTGAGAAACTAGGACCGAACTCCTGAGCGCAAGTGTACAGGAAGGTGTAAAAGTAGAAAAGCAGACAGGAAAGAGTAAAAGGACAGAAATAATTACAAAAATTCACTCACCTAAAGCCGTAGCTACAGACCACAATGCTAGCAATAAGCACGGCAAACGAGATTTGGGGGAGGAGGGAAAAATTCACTCACCTAAAGCCGTAGCTACAGACCATGATGCTAGCAATAAGCACGGCAAATGAGATTTGGGGTAGGAGGGAGACAGGGGCATTATTGGTACGGGAAGAGCTTGGAGCTCAGATCATATGCTGGAAAATGCGGCAGAGTTGGATCTGTCCCAGATCAGTGTCCCAGAGGCTGAAGAGCAAATGAAAACAACTTCAGATCTTAAGTTATTTAAAGCACAATTCTTCCTCACAAGAAGAAATTGCAGATTAATCATTCCTCACACTTCCACAATTTGACAGAAAAACTCTAACATACGAGACTTACAATTCAAAATTTTGAAAATCAAAGTTGCAGAAGTATACATTTTTCCCCATACCCATCAGTAACTTTCCTACACTTATCAGAAAGAACAGCAGGATTGAAATCAGCTAAGTGCTTAGCAGCAGTGGGATCAACTAAAGCTATAGCTGCTGGGTCAGTTTTGGGAACGGTGTATGAAATTTAAAAGACTGAGGAAATTTATACATCCTGTCTGTCTTGGGGAAGATACGACGTTGACCTCTCCTCTGAGTCTGAATCAGAAATCTGAGGGGTAAAAACCCTGTATCCATCCCTGCATCTTCCCATTCAGATTCAGAATCTTGAATCTCTTCATGAAAAGAGGAATCCTCCCTCCTTTTAGCAGAAACTACTTTACAAGGAGGAGCAAAAGCCTGAAATAAACACTGAGCAAGACCCAGGAAACTACTCTTATCCAAAGAATTTGTTTATTTTTGACAGGAAAATGGGGTCAACTGTGCTACCAATGGCAGCAGATGCTTCCCAGGATGGAGAGACAGATTAATAAAGTGAGATCTTCATCTCATGACTTATTTCACCATCACATGCAGTCATGTCAACACTACAACCAAACGGTGAGGTTCCTGATCTCATCTATCTCCACTTGTGAACAGGAACTTAAAACTCTTCTACCTGAGGTAGCTGCACTTACACCGGCAGAAAGCAATCAACTCTTTTCTGGGATAGAACCTTGACCTCCAACTTGGAAGTGCTGATCTTCACCTCTACCGCTTCACACTCAGCTATGAACCACTTTATAGTATGTTGGATGACAGTTTCTTAAAACTAAGAGGACACTACTAACTCTACACAAAAAAATGTGACCAACACATCTCCAAACTGGACAAACTGCTCACAGTTAGTTACTAGTCAACAAAATAAGAAACAGGATCATTAGTAAGACGCACTCTCTGGCGCACTTCTACACACAAGACTGTAATCAGCATAATGCCAAGACTACAGACACAAGTCTTGCTCTTCCATAACAGGGTCCAAATGGCAAGTAACAGCATCCATGTGACCTCATTCTGCTGTAGCATCTTTTACAAGACATTCTATGGCATGTGGTCATATGCTTTCTATAGCCACACAAAGCAAAATTCCCATGGCATCTTCAGCATCTGTGCAAAAATGGTTGTGTAACTCCTCTCTCTTTAATAGCAGATTTTCAAAAAAACACATGCACACAATCACTGCTGCAGTACGATTCTCTTATCCAACAGAATCAGTTGAAAGCAAATATCCCCTTTTCTGGCCAGAAACCCAAAGCTTTAGAACATCCCCACAAAACAACTGAACATCTGTTGCAGAGGACAAAGGCTTAACTGCATGGCTAAAAGGAAGAGCAGCACATACCAATTTCTTTTTTGGTAGGAAGGCTATCAACAAGGCTGTCCAGATTATGGATAAGTGATGCTCCCCTCCATCTTCAATCGTTCTAAGACCTAATGAGTTCACCTCATTTTCTCTGGTAATGCAAATGTCCTACCATCGTCATGCCCTGCAAATCATCACCAAGATTCCTCAGCCACAATTTTTCAGTACTTATCACTTTCAAATGTTATCAAAGAAAACATGTTAGTAAAGGTATGGGTCTAGGGTCCTACTTCCCTTCACAAGGATTTCTGGTTCAATCCCATCTTCCATCTCCAGGCCACACAAGGGAAAGGAGTAATTACAACTCTCAGGAAGACGGTGGATAGGACCTTATAGGGAATTAACAAGTCTTCAACCCAAATATCTACTGTTATGGTGACTGTAGTTACACAACTGTATTATGTTCATCAGAGGGATCACTGCTACCATATGATTTATCCAAGGAAAGAATAGTAAAGAAATTAGTGATCTTAGTGATGAGATGGTGGCTGCAGCAAGTCATACAAGAATGTAGTGGCAAAAACTACCCTTTTCTGAACTAAATGCCCATCCTGCAATGTTTGAAAATGATGTGGAAAGCAGCCCGGGTAGCTGCTTCTGAATAAAATCTGGGTTGAAACATTTTTTTTTAATGTAGCTGCTGTGATCGTACAGCAGAGGATTAAAGATATTAGAGGCTAACAAGTTTCACTGTGTTGTCCTGGGTTTGATTCCTTCAATCTCCTGTTGACTATTGTACTACTTTGAGTAAAACACTTAACCAGGCAATGCTTCAGGGTCACTTTTAAAAAGCAGACAGCTGTACCTAATGGGTTTGCTGAATCAACAACTAAAGATACATACATATAATCCACTTTTGGCATTACCCTCCTCAGGGGATGGCAGGTCTGCCGGACTCTGAGGATCTTCCATTTGTTCCTTCAACCTCTCCAGTGTCTCCAATCAAGCATAGAGTTTTTCCAACACTGCTGTTAAACGGCCTAATCAATATCCAGTCTCCCTATCGAGTCACCAGATGTCTTGCTAAAACTTCTCTAAGGTGATCTTAAAGTCATTTTCCATTGAGTCACCAAAGTCTTACCTCATCTGAATGTTCATTTTTGAAACTACTTCAGTTGCTGCCTTTCTGGGTTGCTGGTACTCAATCAGATTTTGGAAATTATACTATTTCCTAATAAACACTATGAAGGAGACCTTATTTAGCCAGAGAATGATGCACCCTCACCACTGATAGCCATCATTCAAACCTAGGATTACAACTACCAAAAGCACAAACTATTCTGCTGCCACAATTTCATGCTACCAACTTAAATATTATGATCTTTACTAAGTTCCCTTCAGGGTCCCCCCATCAGCCACCAAAAAGAGAGAAGCTCTTCTGAAGGTGGAAGCTAAACTCATTCCAATATGAATTACCAGCTAGGAATTCCTAGGACACACTAATGCTCAGATTCCCACATCTGTCAATTTGCAATCCAGTCCATCTGACCCAGCTCACCACAAAATGGTGATCAGCTGAACATCACTGTTGACAAAGTTAATCAATGACCTTCTGTCTAAAGCTCTCATACTAAGAATACTTATGAGTATCCACATATTTGCAAAGGTTCTCTATTAGAAGACCAAAGGCGCATTCTTTCGAATGCATCTTGGTCGAACTGAAAAGCCTAAAATGGCAAAATATTGTAGCGGCTTTTCAGTGAATTCTATCCCTGGGAAAGAATTCAGTTGGCCGCTTCATTACTTTGCCGTTTTTGGCACTGTAGTGCGGTCTCAGAGTTGGTATATTTAAGTATGGGGGGTGTGGGGGGCACAATGTAATGTTTAAAGTGTTTTTTTTTTTTGGAACAGCGATTTTTTTCCCTAGGGAAAAAAATCACTGTTCTGACAGTTCGAAATTGTAAGCTTTTCCTTATATAGGGTCGATTAATCACCATTCGCTTTTTTAAGCACTTGGTGATCTAATATAGACCCATTTGCAAAGCAGTCTAAAATGACTCACTATCTGGGTTCAGATTAGGAAAGTGTTTCTTCCCAATCATGCCCTCCAAAGTACTTCCATCAACTGTCAATGCTAGGACATTGCAAAACAAGTAATCACTATATATCCACTGATGCAAAGATTTCCACAGGGTTACAGCTGGAAACAAAAGGACACTAATCCCAGCTATTTGACAACTTGCCATAGAAATCTTCAGTAACTCTAGACTAACAAAATGAAGTACACAGATCCGTGCTTGACACACTAAACTACCAGTGATTCAGTTCATGTATGGCTTGTCAGATAAAAGCAGTCCTTAAATGATTTGCCATAAATCAGAAACTAAAGTAAATTGCACTGTACAAAGGAAATAAGAGACACGACATTAAAATAAATGCACCAGTAAAAATGCATTTCAAATATTTAAAAAGAATAAGATGAGTCTTTATTCGTCCCAAGAAAACAATACTGCAAAAAAAAAAAAAAAAAAAATTGTGAAACCTTCAAAACAAGGATAAGCATGTGGAGACCTTGAACAGCAATAAGCTTAGATTAACTTGGGCAGCATACCTCAGAGAAAAAAAGTTGTAACACAAATGTTGCAGTTAGGGAAGGTTTCTGTGTGAAAAGTGACTAAATCATCAGATCATTATATTCTTTTGAGCATAGCAGTAGTAGTGGTACTATGGCACATATTCAAAGGTGTGGCTTTCCCTTCAAGACATCCTTTATGTTGCAGATGAAGGATGACCCCAAGAGAGAGGGAGGCACCATTTTCATTTTGTATTTTATTTTTTTAACTTCTAGAAGACTCTGGAAAGAGTACAGGTGCGTGAATTGCTCATCAGAACAGTATATGACTCCTTCCTGCCCTTCTGAAGATCCTAATATATGGGTACTGCCAACTCTACCTGGCATACAGCAGCCCAGTCCTCCTTCACTATAAAAAATAGATGATGCTCTAAGGTGGAAATTGGCTACTCATTACAGTCAATAAATGATTAAGCTTCACTTTTTACATTCTCAGTGCAGTGTGCTCAAACAAAATCGTAAGAAGTAGCACAACAGGCAGAAGACACACTTGTAAAGCCTCCTTTATGGGCCTTTACTCATCTCTATCATGTAAGCAACTATCCATCACTGAATGAATCTCCTGATAAATGGTGGGGGAAAAAAAGTCTGCATCTAAGGCTAATTTAAAGATGAGACATTAGGAGGCATCAGAAGATTAGGCACCATACAGTTCCTGGGTAGTGACAACAGCCAGGATACCACTACTCGAGTGCAACACACATCTCTAACTCCATTCATCCAACACACTGACATTCATCAAGCTGCAAATCACCTCAACACCCATAACATCAAGAATGCTAACTATTCTACATTTAACCACACAAAGACAAAAGTGATACACCAATGAGAAAGTTATATTAAGAGGGAAACGAGTGATGGAATTAATACTGAAAAGACGAGAAGGGATCAATCTACTGTTATAGGGAGTACTTCACACAACATTAATATTTCATTCTTTTGTCCTTTCAAGTGATCCCAATATATGGGCCGAATACTACACTATGAAACAATGAGCAGGATGGAAGAAGTACTTGCCAGCATTCCCTGCATTACAGGGGAGTAATACCTTACAATTACTTGGCCCAAGTCAAAATATTTCTAAAAAAAAGCAAATCTGGTGTCTATTGATCTAGTGGACTGAAGCCTGAACATTTCAATGAAAGATGACTTCCAAGACTGCTGCACATTGATCAACAGATTGACTGAATTTCTCCCAGTGTGAAAACAAACTTTAGAAAACATCTAGCAAAAGCCATTCACTCATACAAAATTTAGTTACTGGGTAGTCAATACATGGCCTGGATGTCAGCAAAGACATTTGGAGACAATATTATACAATTTACAAAACTGGAAAAAAAAAAAAACTTTGGTGGGGAAGTGCCTTGCAGTTGTTCCAGTTTTAGCTTCACTACAAGAGATGGTTTTCATTTATTTAGTGGAAAAAAAAATAAATCAAATGTATTCAGAGGTGTTTAAAACAAATGAGATACTGGAGGAATATATGCAGCCAAACAAAACACTGGAAAGAACAGAAGAAGCTATTCTAACAAGCTTATAAAACTGTAGAAATCAGAGGCTGAAATGAAGGAAAGAATGACCGAATACGAGGCTTCTTAAGAAGAAACTTTTCAAAAAATAGTAAGAGTTTAAACAGAATACAGAGAAAACCTGAGAATTTTTCTGTTGTACAAGAGAAACTGAAAGATAGATTGCATTAATTTTAAGGAAGGACAAATAAGCAACTGGACTGGTATTCCACAATGGGATGCATCACTTGAAAGGGCACACCATGCAAATGCTCTAAATTTGGCGGTGAGAAAAAAGCCAATTCCTTAGTAGTAGACATGTAATCATATCAGCAGTAGGACCTGCTCCTAACAAAAGTGTGGCAGAAAGATAAAGTATTATCAACTGGGAACATCAGTGTGCTTGTGGAAAATGACTGTTCACTGTACCAGGAAGAAGAGAAGCAAGCTTATCCCTGCAATCAGATATGTTGAGAGGTTGGTGTGAGATTCCAGTACATCCAGTACATCCACCAGTCTTAAGAATATTCTTTCTTGAAGGAGCAGACATTTAAGGATGCAGAATAAGGAGGAGAAGGAAATAAGGTTTACTCAGTAAAAGAAAAAAGTGAGCGAGCAAGTTGAAGGTCATTTGGTTTCTCTTTCATCTGACAATGGTAAAAAGTGATTGTAACACTGGAAAATATTTTACTGGCAGGTTCTAAGTTAAATGAATGAAAGACAGAAAAAAGCCCAGTAGCTAACTAGAAAACTTTGGAGTACCTTAGACTTGAAGCAGAGACTGGTGTTGGATGGACAAGATGATGAAGGCATCTAGCAAGAATGTGAAAGTATGAACTAAATGGAACAACAAAGGTCATTACCATAAGGTATAGTTTGAACACAAGAACTGTGCTTCTAAAAGGAATGGGGAGAAAAAGGTTTGAAGTTTGTGGAATGTGCTAAATTAGTGGGAGGACTTTAAAGAATAATTACAACTTTGGCATTAATGTTCAGAAGGACAATGAGGGACTGAAGATGTTAAACAAGTAAAAAAAAATGAAAGTAATGTGTCTAATAAATTTCTTTTTTTTTAAAACAGCTTTATTGAAAACATTAAAAAAATGAACAGATCTTTTGAAAGAAATTGAATAAGTTAAATTTTTAAAATACAATATTTAAAAAAGAAAAAAAATAATACAATAACTATAATAGCACAGTAAACTATGTACCGTGATGTTCACTATATATCGAATAACAGGATCAATTAATTTTAGTTTGGCAGAAAAAAATGAAAACCTAGAATAAAAGATTTAAAGAAAAAGAAAAGATTACTGCATTAATCATTTATCTAGTTCTTTAACCAATAATTCATGTACACTTTCCCATTTGTAATATAATTTTGTACTCCCTGTTGATTTAGATTTGATAGTTAATATTTCTAACTTAGATATTTCTAAGAGAACACCTTTAAACTCTTTAAATGAGGGAACTGATGAGGAATTCCAATTTCTTGTAATTACTTTCCTGGCAATGGAAAGTATAGACCAGAGTAAAAAATATTTGTTTTTATTTATATAGTCTTGGACAAGTGTATTGAATAATACAAGTGACTTTGTAAGCATAACATTGTCTGTAAAAATTGCCTGTAAAAAGTGTTAACTTCCTCCCAGAATTTTTTTAATACACAGTCATAAAATATGATTCAAATCAAAATTTGTTACTGCGTTACATCTCCAGCAAACATCTTGTTTAGTTATCTTACTCATTTTCTGAGGTGTGATGAAAAATCTCCATGTGAAGATTCTCCATTTAATGGAGGAATAGGTTTTGCTGGCTGACTGAAGGAAATTAACTTTGTATTTTTCTGAGGGAATAAAACTATTGATTGCTGCAAATGAAGTCCAATAATTATCTGAATATACATCTAGATCTTGTTTAATTGCTTTATAATTTAACTAGTAAAGTATTATAAGCGTATAAAATCAAACATTGGATACATTTGGGTATTGAATTTTTAGCATTTGAAGGGATTAAAATTAGCTTATCTAGAATATATTTTCTAAACTCTTGCAGATCTGACCAAAGTAGAGAGTTAAGGTTATAGTCATCTATAAGCATTAATAGATTTTGTCTCATTTTTATTTAACATTTGATGCCAAAACATAAATTGTTTTTGTTTAAATAACATTTTAGAATGATCTACAGATAGTATTATACCTTGCGTATAGGCAATAGGGAAGATGAGGAACAGCCAATTTTCAAAGATTCTTAACCTAAATATAAAGTTTTTAAAGAACTTTAGAATTAAAGTTATATATGTAGATTTAAGCATTTGAATGGAATAACTGGAAAAATACTCTCTCATATTCCATATAAATTAATTATTTATTAACTGTGGTAGATGTTTGTTATTTTCAATTTTGGTATTTTGGGATAAATTTAACATAATTTTCTTACATTTTGCAAAAAACTCTCCATCTATTACATAAACAATTATTTTAATAACTGACTAAATTGAATAAAGTTCTAGATTTGGTAAAGATATACCTCCGTTTCCCCAGCTATACATATGATCGGACGGGCCTACTTCACGTTGTCATAAGCTGACAATATCGAATATAGAAAAGCGAAGGTCGTGCAAGTAATTGGGAAATCTCCATAAGGGAGATTTCCATTTACCTCAATGTAGTGCAGTCTCAGAGTTGGTGTATTTAAGTAGGGGGGGGTGCAGGGGGGCTTGCCCCCCTGCCTACGCCATTTAGTTTTTTTTTTTTTTTTTTAACGTTACTCGATGTTTTACTTGATCAATAAAGTTCAACCATTATTGATTTGATTAAGTAAACTTTTGATAATGTGATATAGACTCGATGGGACAACTCAATACTAGGCTTTATCGGATGCCATAAAAAATTCTTAATCAGTGTGTTACATTTTTTAATAAAAGAGCCTGTAGGGGGAAATAGAGATAGATTGTATTATGTATATCTTTGGAAGCAAGATCATCTTTATAATGGAAAGCCTTTCATCCATTGTAAATAAAATTTTGTTCCACTTACTAATTAAGAGTCTCTATGGTAGTTATACTTTTACTATAATTTAGGTGCAAGATGTCTTTAATATTGGTTGCTATAATTATACCTAAATATGTTATTGGTTGGGACTGAGGTATATATTTTTTATATTGGTCTTGTATATTGTAATTTTTGGAACCAATTAGAAGAATCTGTGTTTTAGAATTATTAAAATTAAGACCAGAACTTTTTTAAAATATATCCATATTTTTAAAGAATTCTTGTAAGGTAGGGTTAGTACCACCAAGAGTGATTAATACATCAGCAGCAAACATTTGTATTTTTGATGTTTCATTACAATTTAACCTATAACCTTGTATATTATTGTTATCCTTTATTAGGTTAGCCCAAGGTTCCATAATTAATGCGAATAAAAGTAGAGATAGAGGGCAAGCTTGTCTGGTTCCTTTTACAATGGGTATGTTCTGGGATATACTTGTACCTATTTTTATGTAGGCTTGACTTTCATTATATAATTGAGTTATAAGGTTAATAAAGCTATTAGAAAAGCTTAAGTCCTTTAGTAAGACAAAAAGATAATTCCAATTAACTGAGTCAAAGGCACAGTTAATATCTAAACTAACAAAAGTCATATTATTCTTTAAGACTTTTACTGATTCAATTAAAGTTATTTTTTTTTGATGTTATCATAAAAAGTTCTATTAATTATAAAACCTGTTTGATCCATATCTACTAGGGATGGTAAAAAAAAATTAAGTCTATCAGCATAAATAGACATGAGCATTTTATAGTCTGTATTTAATAAATATGAAGCACATTTTACAGGATCTTTATCAGACTTTAGTATGGGGGAAATAAATGTGCATTTCCAAGAGGAAGGTATAATGCTATATTGATAGTAGAGTTCACGCTTTAGCAGGCAAGACCTTATAGATTTCAGAAATGATACCATTGTTACTAGGAGCTTTATTTTGCTTAATTTTGGTTATTTGATCTTTTACTTCTTTAAAAGATATTTATGTATCTATTAATTTTATTTGTGCTTCAGATAGTCTGTTCTTTAATTATGTATAAAAGATTGAATATCTTTTGTACTATTAGTGTTATCATTGGGTCGGTTTAATTTTTTAAAAAATTCTCTAAACTCACTTAATATATTTTGTAGATCAGATACCTTTTTTTGTTGGAAAACAGATTTCTTTAATATGGTGAAGTTTATTTAATATTTTAGTTTCATTAGCTAGTATATTCATGGATCTAGGATTTATAGAAAAAGTTATAAGTTTATATTTTTCAAGATTTATCATAACTTTATGATTTAAAATTTTAATGTGTTTATTGTTTAAGGTATTTATTTCATTCATTCTGTCTTTCTTATCTGGATTCTTTGAAGCATCAAAGCCTTAAAGTATCTAACTTTGTTTGTATATATTGAAGGTCTTTATCCCATGAAATTGTTTTCTTTTTATAATAATCAATAATTTTACCATATAGGTAGGCTTTTAGAGCATCCCAAATGTATATTTCTGAAGTTCCCTGTGTACTATTAAGTTCAATAAAATGTTGTACTTCTGTAGTGAAGAAATCAATAAAATCTGAGTTTAATTATATAGGCTGGTATCCTTTTAATTTGAACATTAAATGTGGAGTTTAGTATAAAATCAAATGTTATGGAATTATGGTTCGAAAGGGGACACAAAATCACTTTTGAGCTTGATAAGAAATCAGTTAAGTTATTGGAAATTAATACACTATCTAGTCTTGAATATGAATTACGCCTATGTGAGTAGATTGTATAGAACAGTGACTTAGGGTCAGAAAAGTTAATATCTTTCATTATGGATGAATCTGAGAAATCATTAAATAATTTAGCTATAGTTGGAATTTTCCTTTTACTACTGGTACTAGAGTCTTTTATGACAAAAATACAGTTAAAATCCCCTGCAAGAATAATACTACCCTTAGAAAACTGAACTATATGTTGTTTTACTGTTGTAGGTCCAATGCCAGCAATCCAATACATATTTATTAATGTCAAAATTTTCTTATTAAATTCTAAAATAACTGAAGATAACATCCCTTGTTATCTTTGTAGGTGTCAATTATTTTAGGTATAGGTAATGTATTTTTCCATAGTATGGCCACCCCCTTTTTTTGTGCATGTTCTGAGCTAATCAAAAGTTTGTAAGATTTTGATTCCAATTTTGTGACATTTTCAGTTAGTAAATGAGTTTCTTGGAGAAATATTAACTGAGTATTATGCAATTTAAGATATTTGTTCAAAGATCTTCTCTTATTAGGATTATTTAATCCACTGATGTTTAATGATATA
The DNA here is from genome assembly GCF_019279795.1 of Protopterus annectens. Taxonomy (NCBI): domain Eukaryota; kingdom Metazoa; phylum Chordata; order Ceratodontiformes; family Protopteridae; genus Protopterus; species Protopterus annectens. The sequence continues at coordinate 789,469,724 of NC_056747.1, forward strand.
CATTAATGATGTCATGAAACGTTAATGTTCTGAATATCTGTTGTTGAATAACACTCCTTTTTCCCCATTTTTTTATAAGTGAATAGAAACTGACTATTAGGAATACAATTATAATTTACACATAAAAAGTACAGTTTTGTACCTACCATAAATGTAGATGTCCGAAAGACATGCAACTGCAGTCATAACATGTGGGTTGTCCTGCCTCAGGCAGCCCTCGGTCGGCCGGATTCCAAAGTCTGGGTCCGACGGCTGATGTCGCATTTCTCTCCGACGTCAGAGCGGCTGGAGTACATAAGCATCAGCCGACGCCATTTTCTTCAGTGTTTCTTGCCCCAGATGCCAGGTGCCCTCCAAGGAAGGCTGTAATCAAATTGGAAGACAAAAACAGGATTCCAGACAAATAAATGAGCAATAAAACAAATACACCATAACAGATATCCCCAGCTAAGAGTAACAGGGATAGGAGTGGACCCTAGGCATAGAGGGGTATGGAGGGAGGGAAAATCCGACTGCAGTTGCATGTCTATCGGACATCTACATTTATGGTAGGTACAAAACTGTACTATGTCCTTCAAGAATGCAACTGCAGTCATAACATGTGGGTAGAATACCATAGCTTAGCTGGGGGAGGAGGCATGCTCTAGGAAAAGGATGGTGTGGCAATCAAACCCTGCAGGACTGCCGAAGCAAAGCCTGCTCTGGATCTGGAGTATAGAGGAGATTGTAGTGTTTGGAGAATGTATGCACGGAGCTCCATGTAGCAGCTTCTAGAATGTCCTTAGTAGGCACCCCTCTTAAGAATGCTGTAGAGGTGGCTGTAGCTCTGGTGGAATGTGGTCTGACATTGGCTGGAACAGTCTTTCCATGAAAGGAATAACAGAATCTGATGCAATGTCCAATCCATTTTGAAATAGTCTGTTTTGAAATTGCTTTCCCTTGGACTGCAGGGGCGTAAGCTACAAAAAGTTGTTCAGACTTCCTACTGGCCTTGGTTCTGTCCAGGTAGTATCGAAGTTGTCTGTGAATGTCCAAGGTATGCAACAGTCTTTCCCCCTTATTCTCAGGATTGGGGAAGAAAGCAGGCAGATGAATGGCTTGATTTAAAGAAACCCTAGATACCACCTTTGGCATAAAAGTAGGGTTGGTCCTTAATGAAACCCTGTCTCTGTGAAAAATTATGAACAGTGGTATTGCCATTAGGGCCTGTAGTTCCGAAACCCTTCTTGCTGAGGTAATTGCCAACAGGAAAGCTGTCTTCCATGAGAGAAATTGCAAGTCAACTGAAGCTGCTGGCTCAAATGGAGGTAGAGTCAGTTTTTCTAAGACAAAATTGAGGTCCCAGGCTGGCACTGGGGCCTTTCTTGGTGGCTTAATGTTCTTGATTCCCCTGAGGAATTGCCTTAGCAAAGGGTGTGAAAAAACTGGAGGATCAGTGTTGTATCTAGCTGAGATAGCTGATGCATGTATCTTTATGGAAGAATATGAGAGGCCGTTCTTTAGCATATCTGCCAAATATTCCAAGATGAGTGGGATGTTCAACAATGATGCATCATGTCCTTTGCTGGTATTCCAATTGCTGAATCTTTTCCACTTTGCTAAGTAAACCTTTCTGGTGGATGGTCTTCGAGCCTCTGTTAGTATCCGCTGAACTTCCTTGGAGAGAGATTGGTTGAGGTTATTTATGGGATCTCCCATGCTGTTAGCTGCAGTGTCTGAAGGTTTGGATGCACTGTTTCGAAATTGTGCCGAGTCAAAAGTAGAGGCCATTGGGGAAGGGCCCACCTCCTGGTGTGACATATGCTCCGTAGTAGTGGGTACCAGTGTTGTCTTGGCCAGTCCGGAGCTATTATGATTCCCTTGGGTCTCTCTGCTTTGATCTTTAGTAATACTGAGGTCATCAGTGGCAGAGGTGGAAATGCATAGATTGTTAGGAAGTTCCAGTTGAATGAGAGAGCATCTATTTTCCAAGCTTTTGGATGGTATGTCCCTGTGCAGAATTTTGGTAGAAGATGGTTGAGGTGAGAGGCAAATAGGTCCACTTCTGGCCTGCCCCATGTCGAAGTGAGTTGTGTGAAGACCTTCGGATGTAACCTCCACTCGTGTGGATCTGTGAAATTCCTGCTGAGGCTGTCCGCCAACACATTGTCTTTGCCTGGAAAAAACTGGGATTGTAACTGGATGTTTAGGCTCAGTGATTTTTCCCAAAGATGCATTGTCAGTCTGCAAAGGGGGTAAGAGTGGGTACCCCCTTGCTTGTTTATGTACCACATCACAGTGGTGTTGTCTGTCCGTATCAGTAAATGGCCTTGCTGAAGCTGGTGTTGAAAAGCCTGGATGGCATGCATTACTGCCAGCATTTCCTTTTGGTTTACATGCAGATGTGTTTCCTTTGGAGACCATTGTCCTTGTATACATCTGCCTTCCATGTGCGCCCCCCCATCCAAGGTCTGAGGCGTCTGTGGTCATGGTCTGTGTTATCCGTGGTTTTTTGAATGACATACCTGTGTTTGCCTGGCTCACCGAGGCCCACCATAGGAATTCCTTTTGTAGGCATGGAATGAGCGGCATGATAGTCTCCAAGTTGTTGCTGTGTTGAGACCAAATGCTTTTTAGGTACCATTGAAGCTTTCTCATGTGTAGTCTTGCTAATGGAACCAGGAGAATGCAGGATGCCATGTAACCCAGGGCCTGTAGGAATCTCCTTGCAGTCATCTGGGTAAGTTTTGCTAAACCTTTGAAGTAATGAGTTAACTTCTCTTGCTTGTCTTCTGTCAGGTAAGCCATTTGAGAGGCTGTGTCTAGTTTGGCTCCTAAGAAGATTATTTGCTGGGATGGCTGCAGTCTTGACTTTTGGAAGTTGACTGTGTATCCCAGAGCTTGAAGTAATCGTATGACATAGTCCAAATTTCTTGTCAACATCAATTTGTCGTCCGCTTGTATGAGGCAGTCGTCCAGGTACGGGTAAATTTGTATCCCCTGGAGCCTGCAATGAGCAATTACTGAAGCCAGGCATTTTGTGAATACTCTGGGTGCAGTAGATAAGCCAAATGGCAATGCTGAGAATTGATAATGCTCTGGCCCTGCAAGAAATCTGAGGTATCTTCTGCAGCTGTGTCTGATAGGGACATGCAGGTATGCCTCCTTGAGGTCCAGAGTAATCAGCCAAGACCCCTTGCCCAGCATGGGAAGGAGTTGCTGTACAGTCAGCATTTTGAACGTTGGTACTATGAGAAAGGTGTTTAATGCGGACAAGTCTAGTATTGGTCTCCATTGAGATTCTTTTCTTGGAACAAGGAACAGTCTTGAGTAAAACCCCTGGTCTTGTTCTTGTTGTGGAACTCTTTCTATTGCTTTCATCCGAGTCAGCAGAGTGATTTGCTTGACAGCCTCTGCCCTCTGGTTTTGTGGTAGGTTTGGCATGCCTTGTTTTCTTGGCAAGGTATGAAAGTGGAACCTGTACCCTCGGTCTATAATGTCCAAAATCCATTTGTCCTTTGTCAATCTGTGCCAATTTTCTGCAAACAGAGAAAATTTCCCGCCCAAGGGAGCTTCTATTTGTTCCCTGGTAGGCGGAAGTAGAGGAAAGTCATTGAGATTGTGGCTGTGGGGCAGGTGAAACCCCTGCGTCACTTCTTTGGTTTCCTGGCTGCCATTGTCGTCCCCTGTAAGGGCCTCTGTATTGGCCTCTTCCTCGGCCACGTCTGTTTTTACCCCTTTGAAACTTTTCTGGATTAGGGAAGGACCAATTTTTTGAAGGCCAATTCCTACTGAATCTGGGGGGCTGAACCTGGAGGAAATCTTTCACCGTCTGAACTGATTTTGCTTTTTCTTCGATGGTCTTTAACACATCCTTAGCATTAGCACCAAAAAGCTTGTTCTTTTCCAAAGGTGCATCCAGAAGTTTTGCCTTTACATGATCTGGTAGAGGTTGATCTTTTAACCACGCATGTCTACGAATGACTGCCCCTGTCATAGCTGCCCTACATGAAGCTTCCAGTGCATCATATCCACACTGCAGGAAGTGATTGCTTACTTGTTGAGTGTTATGTATAGCTTCCTGCAAAGCCTTCCTGTCCAAAGGATCAGGAGTGGCTAATGTTTTTTGTAAATCTTCTAACAGAAAATCCTGATATTGTAACATATGAAAAAGGCAATTCAAAGCTCTCATGGACAAAGTAGTGGATGTGTAAACCTTTTTACCCCATCTCTCTAAAGACCTAGCTTCCCTGTTGGAGGGCAATGGATTTTTAGAGGTGGAAGTGGAAACTCCTTTAGGCCCCTGTGAAATAGTTTCCAAATCAGCAGCATGGGCCCTGAATAAATGGGAATGAGATTCTGGGACCCTGTAATACTTGTCTGGCTTGGCTGGAGCAGGAGGAAGAGAATCAGGGGTAGCACTAGAGTCAGAATATAAATCATCCAAAACATCAAGTACAGGAGGAATAGCTAAGGGCCTGTGCTGGGGCTTCTTAAGGAAAGTCCTAAGGAGTTTTCTGGAATCAGAATAATCCTGTCCCTGCCACTTGAAATGTTCCCTCATGGTATGCAGAACTTCCCCAAAAGAAATATCCTCAGGAGGGGAGGCCGAGGGGATAGAATCTTCTGCATCCGAGTCCTCATAGGTCTGGAAGAGCTCTTCCTGGCTATCAGAGTGGACAGAGCCCTCAGAATCTTCATCTGAAGGAGTAGGGTCAGAGGGTTCAACCCGGGGCCTTTTATCAGAAGGAGGCTGGGATCCTCTCTCAGGATGGGCCTGTGAACCTCTAATCATAGAAAGTCAGCAGCCATGGACATAATTTGTGTCTCTGGAGTAGGCTGAGGTAAGGTTTTAGTAGTAAGATGCTTTGTTTTGCTGGCTGCCTTAGCCCTAGTGTAGGCCTTAATAGACATGGCCATAGGAGGCCTGGCAGCTCCACGTGCAGGAGTGACCTTGTCTACAGCAATGGTCTCGGGCATTTCCTCGGTTTCGGTATCCGGAGGAAAATCGATAACTGGTGTCGGAGTGATGTCCGGAATCAGAGTCGTCGGTAATGCGGTGGCTTCGGTTCGGAGCGGTGGAGAGACCGTCTCAGAGGGAACCGGAGCACTCGCGCTAGGTTTTGGCGTGGAGTCGGAGGTAGACGAGGGCCGAGGATGTCGGTCCCGGTCTTTTCGCTTCTTGGGAGTTTGCGATGTCGGAAGTTCCGATGGCATGGTGTAAGCAAATTTATCGCCGAAAAAATCTTCAGCGAACTCCGCCCGGCGCCTGAGAGTGCGCTTGTTGAAGCGAGCACAGGCTACACAGGCCGAGACGTCGTGGTCTGGGCCAAGGCAATGAAGACAGCAAGAGTGGAAATCCTCATGAGGTATTTGTTTACAACAAGAAAGACAATTGTTAACTTTTTCAGTAATTTCTGACATCGGCTGAGGCAAGAAAAGGTCCCCAACGGGGTACTTAGCTTTTCTGATGACTTCGGAATTGAAGAATACAGGAGCTGACCGACCGGCACTTGCGAACTGCTTCTGCTTCGGGCACCGCGCGGCAAGAAAGACTGGGAAAAATGGCGTCGGCTGATGCTTATGTACTCCAGCCGCTCTGACGTCGGAGAGAAATGCGACATCAGCCGACGTCGGACCCAGACTTTGGAATCCGGCCGACCGAGGGCTGCCTGAGGCAGGACAACCCACATGTTATGACTGCAGTTGCATTCTTGAAGGACATCATGAAAAACATTTATCCAATGAAATGTGTTTACATCAAATAAAATTTTGTAAGATTTGGTGATCATAACAGCTATTAACAGAAGCTTATAACATTCATTAACAACAGACTCTTTCAAAAACCAGATAGATCGAGCAACGCTAGATTGGAAGGACGACACAGAGTGGATGAAGGTAGGATGTCAACACCCCTTGATTTTGACACACTGTTGGTCCCTCCCTCCTTGAATGCTAGGCCACTGTTAGAACAGAACGCTGGTTTTGGAAAGTTCAACTCTCAGTTACAGCTATATGAAAGGCTAACAAAAAAGTATAAATCTTTACAAATGGACAATGTTTTCTTAGAGCGTTCCATAGAACTTAATCAAGTACCAAAGGGGCTTAGACTTTTTAAGCTGCCAATAGGAATACTGGAAGACACTGAGGCGTTTCAGGACCTTATAACTCTTTTTGACAGAACAAGTATGGACATGATGCGGATTATTATTCGAGACAATACTGTTAAACTATCTAAACTAAAAGTTGAACTGTTAGCTTTAAAAAACAGTATACTGAATGATTTATTATTTGATATAAACAAAGCGCGTTTCAACAAAATTTTGGCAGACACTGACAAGTTTGTTAAGGTTGGTCTGGAGAGAAAGCAAAGAAAGATTATGAGAGATACTACTGACTGCAGAGAAAAGAGGGCTTACCCCTCTAAAAGGAGGGTTGATGAAGCACCCAGAGACATTCTTAATAACAAAGCAAACAGAGTTCCTGAAGAGGAGCTTAATGTGGCACGGCCTGACACGTGTGAGGACAATGAACATTTTTTAGACAACCCACCCCCACTGAGGCGCTCAGACCGTTTAAGGAACCGTGCCCAGTATCAGAATCGTACAAACACGACACCAATGAGAGGGCACACATACCGACAGAGGGGGAGATGCGGGGGGTTCATTCCAAAGTCGCCACAATCAGTGACACAACTGCCAATCGAACGTCAACAATTAGACCTTGGCAGTGTATATGGTGAGTTGTTGGATGACAGTACTGATCCTGGCATCCCTATTTTTAACTATTCTGCTGTTGAATCTGAACATTGTGATGACAAAAGTTTAGACAATGCAATATGTTGTAAACAGGAGGGTGACAAAGATTTTACAATTTATAATTTTTCAGATCTAAAGATTACTGAATATTATGTCTGCTTGTTGAAAAAATGTTTTTCTTTTGTTCCCACCCACAAATGACAGGTTGGGAGACTATTAATGAGTCTTAAGCTGTATTCTAGGATTCTCAATTTACAGATATTTTTTTTAAACAATCCAAAGTCTGGCAATGACTGTAACTACTTGAGTTTTAGAAGAGCTAGCGTGTTCATTCAACCACACAATCCTACAGTTATGGTATTTGAATGGTTGTGTGAAGCCAAAATTAACAGATGTCTGCAATATGAAAAAATGTCTAACGACAATTTATCCAGTGCTGAAAAATATTGTTTGAGACAGCTCACACACACCAACCAGTACAGAGTTATGAAACTAGGCAAGGGGGGGGGGGGGTGTTAGTCATCATGACTAACACAGACTATTGCCTGTAAAATGCAAGTACTATTAAATGATGCAGAAACTTATGAGAGGGTTTCTAGGTTTGATGTACATAGGGCCTATGCCAAAATTGACTGGCAGTTATATGAATTTATGTGTGATGGGACAATTTCTAATGAGGAGTTTAAATATCTTACAGTGGAGAACCCCATTATTCCCTCTATTTTTGGTATCCCCAAAATTCATAGAAATTTAAATTTTCCACCATTTAGGCCCACTGTAGCTGCTAAGGGCTCCAAAACAGAACCACTAGCGTCATATATACACATCACTTGTACGAATGTGTTGAACAATGTTCTGCACATTTTAAGGGACTCTTGGCATGGCCTTGATAATATCAGGAATTTAAATTGTGGTGACAACTTTTGGTTAGTGACTGTAGATGTAGTCAACTTATTTTCGGTGATCCTCCACCATACTGGAATTGATCGCTTTAACAACAGTCTGGCTAAGTACAGTGATTTACACCAAGTAAAAAGAGGCCTGCTTGTGTATTTGTTAGAATTGGCATTATCCAATAATTCCATCTTGCTTGATGGGGAATACTATAAGCAGACGAACAGGGTTGTGATGGGTGCCAGATGTTAACCCATCTATGCTAACCTGGTGTTGGTAGAATGGGAACAGCAACATGTGTTTAATTCTGTCTATATGTCAAAGATCATGACATACTTGAGGTACCTCAATGACATTCTGATTTTGTGGAAGGGCTTAAAACAAGAGTTGGAAGATTTTATTGGTTATTTGAGTAACACGACCACTTTTCTAAAATTTACAAGTCACATGGCCAGAGATACTGAATTTTTGGATATTCTTTTGTACAAAGAGAATGGCCATATACATTCGAACATTTACCGTAAAAAACATACAGCAACTCTTTTTACATTATGAGAGTTGCCACCCTCAGTTTCAAAAGAAAAATGTGGTGAAGGGTCAGATGATTCGATTGTCAAGGCTTATTAAGTCAGGATGACTGCTTTAAATTTGAACTGCTGAGCTTACTGACATGTTCACAAATAGAGGGTATCCAATGGATTTACTGACTTAAGTAAGGATGTCTAAATGAGAAGAAGCAGTAATTTTAGACCTATTCTCTTGGATTCAAGTAGAAGTGTTGGTTCATCTAATACCATTGAGATTAATAAACTTACTACTAACAACTCTATGGCAATGGTGCTTGAGTATAACGATTCAGGTATGAAAATTAAGAACATTATCCAGACAGTATAGGACAATGTATTTCCTTCAGACTTAAAAGAAGTATTGGGTCCAAGCCCAAGATTTATTAACAGTAGGGGGTTCCAACTTGAAAGAGCTGTTGGAAAGAGGTGTAGGGACAACTAATAGTAACATCTCACGGATGGAAGTGTGGTACATGCAGTATTTGCAAGTTTATTAATGACAGACCTTATGTACACACAGACAGTTACAAAAGAACACTAAACTGCCCAGGGTACTGTAATTGCAATACTGACATGGTAGTTTATGTAGCCATCTGTCTATCATGTCCGGCATTTTACACAGGAATGACCACACGTAAAGTAAGGCTATGTATTTTGGAACACAACAGAGACACAAAAAACAAGAAGCCTACAAGTGCTTTATTTAAACACAGTAAGAAGTGTGGCAACTACAAAAAGTTTATATTTTTTGTCATTGACAGGGTGCCCAAAAAAGACATGGGAGGTGATGTTAAAACCTTTCTAGAGATGAGAGAATGTCTATGGCAGTTGCGCCTGGATGCAAAAAAAAAAACCAGGCATTAATGAAAACATTTCTATTGCAAGTGTATTGAAACACAAATCCCAGTTTATTTAACAGATGATTATATGTTTAACTTTCTTTTAACTTTCCTTGGACAAAGTATTCACCAAAGGGGTTTACATGAAACAGTTTATTATAACTATTTTTTCTGTTTTAAGATGCGGTTTTATCATTGTATTTCTTGTGCTGTTTTTTTTTCCTTTGCAGCAGGGGTTGGGTTAAATGGTTAATTGGATAACTGATTTTAATGGATTTTTTTATATTGGCTGATTACCTGTTTAGGACTATAAAAGTCCTGACTTTTTTTGTGTGTAACTGACTCTGAAGAAGCCAGGTGCTGATGGAAATTGGGCTACTGTTGGCCGAAGGAGGAGACGACGGGGAAGGCATGCCCGAAGGCAGGTAAAGGCTAGGACTGTGACCGTGAGGGTCGGAACTTTGAATGTTGGCAGTTTGACTGGTATAGCGAGAGAGCTAGCTGATATGATGGACCAAATGAAGGTTGGTATATTGTGTGCGCAAGAGACCAGATGGAAGGGGAGCAAGGCTAGGTGTATCGGAGGCGGGTTCAAATTGTTTTATCATGGTGTGGATGGGAGGAGAAATGGCGTAGGGGTTATCCTGAAGGAACAATATCCTAAGAGTGTTTTGGAGGTGAAAAGAGTGTCGAATAGAGTGATGTTTATGAAGCTGAAAATTGATGGCATAATGATGAAAGTTGTTAGTGCATATGCTCCACAAGTTGGGTGTGCAATGGATGAAAAAGAAAAATTTTGGAGTGAGTTGGATGAAGTGGTGATAACTGTACCCAAGGGTGAGAGACTGGTGATTGGAGCAGATTTAAATGGGCGTGTTGGTGAAGGGAACAGAGGGGATGAGGAAGTGATGGGTAGGTATGGTGTTAAGCAGAGGAATGCAGAAGGTCAGATGGTAGTGGATTTTGCAAAAAGGATGGACATGGCTGTGATGAATACATATTTTAACAAGAGGGAGGAGCATAGGGTGACATACAAGAGTGGAGGAAGATGCACACAAGTGGATTATATCTTATGTAGAAGGGCCAGTCTGAAGGAGATTGGAGACTGTAAAGTGGTGGCAGGGGAAAGTGTAGTTAGGCAGCACAGGATGGTGGTTTGTAGAATGACATTGCTGATCAAGAAGAGGGGGATGAGTGTGACGGCAGCACCAAGGATCAAATGGTGGAAATTGAAAAAGGGTAATTGTGAGGTGGAGTTCAGGGAAGAGTTAAGACAGGCACTGGGTGGCAATGAAGAGTTACCGAACAGCTGGGTAACTACAGCAGAGCTAGTAAGAGATGGCTAGAAAGGTGCTTGGTGTGACATCTGGAAAGAGGAAGGCGGACAAGACCACCTGGTGGAGGAATAAAGAATTACAGGAGAGTATACAGAGAAAGACGGTGGCGAAGAAGTGGGATTGTCAGATAGATGAAGAAAGTAGACAAGAGTATAAGGAGATGAGGTGCATGGCAGAGAGAGCGGTGGTGAAGGCTAAGGATGTGGCGTATGAAGATTTGTATGAAAGGCTGGACACTAAGGAGGGAGAAAAGGACCTGTACAGACTGGCTAGACAGAGGGACCGAGCTAGTAAAGATGTGCACCAGGTAAGGGTGATAAAGGATAATGAGGGAAATGTACTCGCACGTGAGGAGAGTGTGTTGAGCAGATGGAAAGAGTACTTTGAGGGGCTGATGAATGAAGAGAATGAGAGGGAGAGAAGGTTGGATGATGTGCGGATAGTGAATCATGAAGTGCAGTGTATTATAGCAAGGAGGAAGTAAGGATAGCTATGAAGAGGATGAAGAATGGAAAGGCTGTTGGTCCAGATGACATACCCGTGGAAGCATGGAGGTGTTTAGGTGAAATGGCAGTGGAGTTTTTAACTAGATTGTTTAATGAAATCTTGGAAAGTGAGGGGATGCCTGAGGAATGGAGAAAGTGTTTTGGTACCGATTTTTAAGAATAAGGGTGATGTGCAGAGTTGTAGTAACTACAGAGGGATTAAATTGATCAGTCACAGCATGAAGTTATAGGAAAGAGTAGTGGAAGCTAGGTTAAGAAGGGAGGTGATGATTAGTGATCAGCAGTATGGTTTCATGCCAGGAAAGAGCACTACAGATGCGATGTTTGCTCTGAGAGTGTTGATGGAGAAGTACAGAGACGGTCAGAAGGAACTGCATTGTGTCTTTGTGGACTTGAAGAAAGCATATGACAGGGTGCCTAGAGAGGAGTTGTGGTATTGTATGAAGAAGTCGGGAGTGTCAGAGAAGTATGTAAGAGTGGTACAGGATATGTAGGAGGGTAGTGTGACAGTGGTGAGGTCTGCGGTGGGAGTGACGGATGCATTTAAGGTGGAGGTGGGATTACAAGGATCAGTTCTGTGCCCTTTATTTGCAATGGTGACGGACAGGTTGACAGACGAGATCAGACAGGAGTCCCCATGGACTATGGTGTTGCAGATGACATTGTGATCTGTAGTGAGAGTAGGGAACAGGTGGAGGAGACCCTGGAGAGGTGGAGATATGCTCTAGAGAGAAGAGGAATGAAGGTCAGAAGGACTAAGAATATATGTGTGAATGAGAGGGAGGATAGAAGAATGGTGAAGATGCAGGGAGTAGAAGTGGCAAAGGTGGATGAGTTTAAATACTTGGGAACAACAGTTCAGAGTAATGGTGAGTGTGGAAGAGAGGTGAAGGGGAGAGTACAAGCAGGATGGAGAAGAGTGTCAGGAGTGATTTGTGACAGACTAGTACCAGTAAGAGTGAAAGGGAAGGTCTACAAGAGGGTAGTGAGACCAGCTATGTTATATAGGTTGGAAACAGTGGCATTGACAAAAAGGCAGGAGTCCGAGCTTGACGTGGCAGAGTTGAAGATGTTAAGATTTGCACTGGGTGTGACAAGGATGGACAGGATTAGGAATAAGTATATTAGAGGGTCAAGCCCAGGTTGGAAGGTATGGAGACCAAGCCAGAGAGGCAAGATTACGTTGGTTTGGACATGTGCTGAGGAGGGATGCAGACTATATTGGGAAAAAGATGCTAAGGATGAAGCTGCCAGGTAACAGGAAAAGAGGAAGGCCTAAGATAAGTTCATGGATGTGGTGAGAGGACATGCAGGTGGTTGGTGTGACAGAGTAAGATGCAGAGGACAGGAAGAAATGGAAACAGTTGCATCATGGCAACCCCTAACGGGAGCAGCCAAAAGAAGAAGAAGAACTGACTCTGAAGAAGCCCATTGTTATGGGTGAAAGCGCTAAGTCAGTGATTCTACATTTACAATAAAGCTGTGGTTTTATCGAGTCACGGATCTTTTTATTCTTACTAGTGTTCGTTCAACTTGGTGGCCTTTCAAAAACCCCCATGGAGTTAAAGACTCCTAATTTGAGTGACATCTGTCACCCAAACTGACCATCAGGCTAGCAACAACATTCATCTCATCTCTGTCTAAATATATATGTTGTTGCATAATTTCACAAACATCCAATAGAACTGCATGAAGCAATTCAAGAAACAAATTAAAGTAAATCATATGTAACTTTCATTTTAACTTTTGTCATACGAATTCAACAAATCATAAATACCAGACATGTATTATATAATAATGCAAAAATCATACCTAATTTATATGTAATGGACTGTTATAATAATCAATAAGTAGACTAATCCCCTATCTCTTTATGTATTGTGCCAATATCTAACAACACTATTTCCCCATCTCCATGCATCTTTAAGACCTTCAGTAATCTGAAAGAACTTCTAGATTTGTCAGAATATATCAAAATACTAGTTTATATGGTAAACATCTGCATCTGAGACTATACTGTATGTAGCAAACTATAGACATATAGAATATATTATGTTTGTCATTATTTATTTTCTACCTCTAATAGAATTATTTTTATTTCTGATTTTTGTGTCTTGTAAAAGAATATTAACTTCTGCTTAGATGTCATAAAAAGCTTTGTATATATTCATTTCCTTTATTTTTCCTTTCTTCTTTCATAAATACTTTAATGGTGTTACTATATATGCCTTATGTTTGCTGTACTAATCAAAAGAGGCTTAAATTACATAAAATAGAATTATAAATGAAAGTGTAGAAACATAGGTGTATAAACGTATCAAAAATGCTCTGCTTATACACACTCAAATGTTTTTAATATAATAATTATATTACACTGATTTCTTAGCTGCAGTTCATTCATTTGACATGTAGATGGCATCAGAGACTGTCTAATCAAGCTATTATCCAGCACTGAGAAAGTTCTCGGCACAGAGTTCAGACCGCAAATAGCTTCATGGAAACTACACTTTTTATCTTGCCTTCTGTTGAGGCAGTCACAGTACAAACAGGCAGCAGAGCCATTCAGCAGTTCAGATGCACGAGACCAAGGAGGAAAAACTTTTGCAGCTATTTTCTTCTTCCTTTTTTTTTTATTTTTGTAAGCCACAGACTATCTCACTGCAGGACCAAGAAACACAAAGCAGATAAAACAAAGGCAACAGAGGGGGAAAAAAGCCAACATGAAACAGCGCAAAGCCGAGAAACTCCACCTCTCAAACCCAGCAAACCATTAGGCCACCACGGACACACCAATCCACACCAAACCCTTCATTTTAACAACACTGCTATGTATACTATACGCTTGTCATACCAATCAATATAAACCTTACACAACCACAATAAAATTATGAAGACAAGTGTACAAAATGTAAGGGTTTAAGTGTGTGAAAAGTGCTTTGATTATGGACATTCATAAATGTTTAAATATAGCAGACATATCAAATATGTTATTTAGATGCAGTTTTTCAACCAAGCTGTAGATGGCATTAGAAACAGTCTATTCTAATTATTATTCAGCTTTTGCAAAGCTTCTCAGCACAAGGTTCAGACTATACACATTTCCATGGAAACAACACTTTTTTCTTGCTCTCTGTTGTAGCAGCTGCAATGCGAGGAGAAACCAAGGTTGTTTAACAGATCAAATGCACGAGCTTGTGGAGGGAAAACATTTAACAGCTTTTCACTGAATAAACTGTTGATTAGCTCGTGGGAAAACTGGGAAACATAAAATGAATAAAGGAGACATAAGGGAGGAAGAAAAGTAATATAAAATGTTAAAGGACCAACAAACTCCATCTCCCAATCCCGGTAAACCACTAGACCACCACGAACATATCATTCTATACAAAATCCTCCATTCCTTCACAACCAACAGCAAAGAGGAAAATAGAAAGAAAAACAAAAGAAATAAATTAAAACCTCTCCATAAATATTTACATTTCTAAAATAAATATCAAATGAAATACTTCAAAACATATCAGGTCATTGAAAGGGAGAAAAGATAAACTTTTCATATATCTATTACGAGAAATAACACCACATTCCAACAGCAGAATAGAAAATGGGAAACTTTTAGTTATGTACTCACCATAACTTCAGATGTTTGGGATCCATCTCGCCTACATTCTGACTGATGGGTTCGGAGCCGATCCTCGGCTCCGACTCGGCACACTTATGCCAAAGAGCGAAGTCTCTTATTGGCTGAGCTTACTATATCCCAGGATGCACCACTACCAGTCCCCCAGATCTAGTTTGTCCGCATACATGCACACACGCCTGCACTGCTTATATAACATTGACAGATGATACAAGATAAAAACAGTAGAACCCAAACCGTTCAATCTCTTCTGATCTCCAAGGCAGGGGGAAGGAGGGTGGGTATTAGGAATGTGGCGAGATGGATCCCAAACATCTGAAGTTATGGTGAGTACATAACTAAAAGATGTTATGTGATCCTATCTCGCCTACATTCTGACTGATGGGACAGCGTCCCTAGCACCTAAATCCTGGGTGGCTCACTGGAAAACACTCCTGAGTACCGTGGAACCAAATGATGCTCGTCCTTTAGATGCCACATCCAATTTATAGTGGGAAATGAAAGTGTGCGGGTTTGACCAAGTAGCCGCAGCACAAATTTCAGAAATAGCGAGCTTGGAATGGAATGCAATAGAGGTAGCCATAGCTCTAGCAGAGTGAGCTTTGACAGATGTTGTAAGTTGCTTATTTGAAGAGGAATACGCTTGAGTTATGCAATCTCTGATCCATTTGGCAATAGTAGCTTTAGTGATGGTTTTACCCAGTTTATTATCTGAAAAGGACACAAACAATTGATCTGTTTTCCGAATTTGCTGAGTCCTATCTAGATAGAAGCGCAATTGCCTGTGAACATCCAACGTATGGAAGGTGTATTCCGCTTTATTTGAGAATTTTGGAAAGAAAACTGGTAGCTCTAAAGATTGTTGGAGACAGAGATTAGAGCAAACTTTTGGGACAAAAGATGGATTAGGTCTAAGTGATACTCTATCCTTGTGAAAAATCAAGTACGGTGGTTTGATAGATAGGGCTTGAAGTTCTGAAACTCTTCTTGCCGAGGTAATTGCAATTAAGAAGGCAGTTTTCCAAGACAGATATTTCAACTCGCATGTAGCAGCTGGTTCAAAGGGGGAAGATGTTAAGGCACGAAGTACCAAATCAAGATCCCACGGAGGCGCAGGATGAAAAACTGGGGGTCTTAAAAGCACAGCACCTTTCATGAACGTTTTACATAATCTCTGCTCATCAACGGTGGGTCTATGGAATCGTGAAATTTGGAGATAGCTGCTAGTTGGACTTCAATAGTAGAGACTGAAGATCCTTGATTAAACAAGGATGTTAAGAATTTCAAGACCTCTGGTATCGGGGCAGTAATAGGGTCTAAGCCTCTGAGTTGAGCCCAGATAGCAAACCTCTTCCACTTACTATGATACAAATTCTTAGTGGTGGGTTTGTGGGCTGAAGATAAAATGTGGATAACTTCCGGGTCCAAGGTGTGCTTCCTGACTAAAGTCGGAAGTGGAGGAGCCAAGCTGTTAATTTCAAAGTGTGAAGGGACTGGTGCTGTTGTCCCGACTGATGAACCAGAAGGTCTGGAGTTAGATCCAAGAACCAAGGACCGTCCAGAGTATATTTCTGTAGGTAGGGGAACCACACCTGACGAGGCCAGTACGGAGCAATTAGAATCATTGTGGACCCCAATTGGGAAGCTTTCTGGATGACTCTGGGGAGAAGTGGAATCGGAGGGAAAGCATAAAGCAGTCCTGTTGGCCAAGGTTGGACTAGAGCATCCGTAGCTGCCTCCCCTTGACGCGGGGTCAAGGAAAAGAACCTTTTGCACTGTGTTTGTGGTGTTGCAAACAGGTCACAGCACGGAATCCCCCATCTTCTGAAAATCTGAGCTGCTACTGTTTCGTTCAGAGACCATTCGTGAGGAGAGAGAATAGTCCTGCTCAGTCTGTCTGCCAATACATTGGATTTTCCTGGAATGTGGGTCGCTACCAGGAAGCGCTTGGTAGCCACTGCCCATTCCCACACCCTCATGGCCTCTCTGCAAAGGGGGTAAGATCTGGTCCCTCCTTGTTTGTTTAGATACCAGACCACCGACATGTTGTCTGTGTGGATGGCGATAATGCCTTGAGGGAGAAACTCGTGGAGGGCTTGTAGGGACAGAAGTACAGCCCTCATTTCCAACACATTGATATGGAGAAATGTTTCGTTTGGAAGCCAAGAACCCTGAACTGACCTGCCCAGACAATGCCCCCCCCCACCCCGTCTGGGAGGCATCCGTTGTCAAGGTGGCCACCGGAGGGGGTATAACAAAAGGTCTTCCCTGATTCAGATTGGATGGCAGAAGCCACCAGCGGAGGTCCCGTTTGCACGTTTCTGTAATCGGTATGTGATGATTGAGGGGGAGATCCTGAAAAGACCATTGTGTCGATAACAGCCACTGAAGAATCCTCATGTGCAATCTTGCCAGAGGAACTAGGAGAACCGTGGCAGACATTGAACCTAAAAGTTGCAGGACCATCCTGGCTGGGGCTTTGGATCTTAGAAGCAGGGCTCGGACTTGATCTTGTAATGTTTGTATCCTTTCGGTAGGAAGGAAGATTCGCATTAATTTTGAGTCTATCTCTGCTCCTATGAATCTTATGCGCTGAGAAGGCAGCAAGACAGACTTTGACCAGTTGAATGTAATTCCCAGGGAAGCACCCAGGAGATGGTGGCTTGTAGGTTCTCTAGTAGTAGATGCCTGGTGGTGGCAGTCAGGAGCCAGTCGTCCAGATAGGGAAACACTTGGAATCCGAGACTCCTCAGGTGAGCAGTCACTACTGCCAAACACTTGGTGAACACCCTGGGGGCTGTGGTGAGACCAAAGGGCAGAGCACAAAATTGGAAATGACTGTCTCCCAGGCTGAAGCGCAGATACCTCCTGGACGCCTGATGTATCGGTATGTGATAATAGGCATCCTTGAGATCTATGGAGCACATCCAAACATCTTTCTCCAACAATAGGAGAATGGATTGTAAAGTGACCATTCGGAATTTGGACTTCATGATGGACTGGTTTAGTTTGCTGAGATCCAAAATGGGTCTCAGGTCCCCTGTCTTTTTTGGCACTAAAAAGAACCTTGAGTAATTTCCGGATCCGATCTGGTCTGTGGGGACCGGTTGGATGACTCCTTTTTCTAGCAGCTTTGAAGCTTCTACGGCTGCAATTTCCCTTTGACTGGGTGGTGGGTCCGGGATTTATTTGGACGGTGGGGGTGAGTGTGTGAAGGGAATGGTGTAACCTCCGGCAATAATCCGAAGCACCCATCTGTCCTGAGTAACAGACTCCCAGGCTTTTAGGTGCTTGGCAAAACGGCACCCGACTGGCTCCGGAGCAGCACAGCCGGGCAATCCCTCATGGAGTGTGGGAGGCTGAAGAGCCATGAAAGGACTCGCGGTCTCCAGTGTTGCGGGGGCCTCTGCCGCCTCTGGGATGGCGTCTCCCAGAAAAATTTCCCCGTCCTCTGCCTCTGGAAGGGAATCTTCCTGCTGTTGAGGAAAGAATTTCTGTGATTTATGGAACCACATCTTCCCTCCTCTTTTAGCCTTGGGATAAGGCCGAAAGGGAGTGGAATAACGTGCTCCTACGGCAGATAAAGTCTTTCCTCCTGCTCACAGCGGTAAGAGTGTCTTTACCTTGGGTCCAAACAAAGAGGACCCATCAAAGGGAGCGTCGGCAAAGGAAGACTTGAAGGCCTCCGAAATGACACAACGGAGCCAGGCTTGTCTCCGAGAGCCACGCCTGTGCCTGCCGCTCTGCCCGCCTTCAGCCGCATATGAAATGAGCCTCATGGACGAGTTAGAAATCGAGGTAAGGATAGCCAACTGAGAGCTAACCGACTGGGCTAGCTGCTCAGGTATGTTACCTGAGAGGGAGTCTGAGAGCTCCTTGACAAGATCCCTCTGTAGTCTAGTGAAATGTGCCAAATAATTCAGGGACCTCAGAGTAAAGGCCGCTGAAGTCAGGGTGCGCTTCCCGTACCGGTCCATGCTCCTAGACTCCTTATTAGGAGGATGGATGGACGTTGAAGCCTCTGCCACGTCCTGCTGGGTAGCAGATGCCACCACCATGGCATCTACAGCCACGCCTTTCGTTAAGAACTCCTTCTCGGGTGGGGCAGACAAAAATTTGTTAGGGCGAGAAGGCACTGGTTCCACAGTATCTGGATGTTCCCACGCCCTCCGACAAACCAAATCCAGGAGCTCGTCCAAGGGCGGAGACACCCAGGAGGCGGAGGGCTGAGCCCCGAAGGCCTTGAGGAACACCGACTCATCAGCGGAGGGGGGTTTGGAATTCCAGCCGCCTCGTTGCTTAAGGATCTCTAGAATGTCTGCAAATGAGACATCATCCGAGGACGACTTAGGGGACCCCTCCGCATCATCAAGATCAGTGTCCGATGTAAGAGACTCATCGGGGGAGTCCACGTGCTTCCTCTTGCACGATCTCTTCCTTGGGGGCTCCTCTGAAGACAACTCCGAAAGACCCTCAGGAGGAGGGGAACCCCCAGTGGGGGTAACCTCAGACCCCGGGGCTCCGCTGCCTAGAGACAGGGGAACTGCCAAAGACCCAGTCTCCATGCCCAGGGAAGGTGCCAGTAAAGCCGTAGAGATGGCCGAAGACTTGGCCAAGGCACTCCTCATAGCTCTGAAAGCCGGACCCCCAGAATCCTGGGAGGGTCCGGTCCCCGGAGCCATGATAGCAGACGGAAGTCCCACGGCCGAAGCACCGAGAGGGAGGCTCGGAACCGACAGCATTGGTCCCGAAACGTCACCCCCGGGTCCGGCCAAAGAAGTCCGTGTGCTAAACTCGGACCCGAAGGCTGGGGTTGGAGTAAGGGTCGGAGCCGACCCTAGGATCTCTACTGGCTCCATCAGCACCTGCTCCGACGGAGCCGAAGCGGTCGGAGGAGGAATGGCAATGGAGTGGGCTATCGGCTCCGAAGCCAATTGGGTCGGAGCCGAAACAAATTTCTGAAAGACTGGGGACTGGAACAGTCTTTGGAGCACCCTGTCTATGTCCGAATCTGACATCCTTGATGACCTGGAAGAGACCGAATGGGTCCGAGTAGGCCTCTCCAACGGCTCCAAGGGACTAGGGGACCGGCTCCGAATCGACTCTACAATTATCGGCGCCGAAGGAATGTCCAAACCAATTTCCATCGGTGCCGAAGAGGGCTCCGGCGCCGAGGAGGAAGTGTCTGAGCGGACAACCTTCATCGGCTCCGAGATCAGTGGAGCCGATGAAGATGACCCGCCTATCGATGCCCCAGACGTCGGCTCCGAACCCAGAGGAGTCGAGGCTGGAGGCATCGAGGCAGACCGTTCCGCCCTCGGCTCCGAAGTCCGTGGAGCCGAAGGAGAAGCCTGCCTATGTTTTTGGCGGTCGGTTCCGACGGACTGGTCGGAGCCGCCCTTTCTTTTAGCAGGAGAAGGAGAGGAAGCTAATGCCTCTTCAAATGAGGGTTTAATAAGGCCTTTTAAAATAAGTTTATTTTTCCTCTCTTGGAGGACCCTCGAGGAAAACGCGTGGCACACACTACAGGACTCCTGCAAATGTTTGGCGCCCAAACAGTACACACAGAGAGAGTGGTCATCTGTAATAGACATTTTGAAGCTGCACTTAGTGCACTTCTTAAAACCAGAAGGCCTAGGAGCCTGTGACATTATGGCAACCAGTCAAGAGTAACAGCCGAAAACAAAACACACTAATTACCACAGAGAAAAACTTTTCTCTCTCTCTTTTTTTTTTTTTTTTAACCAAGAACTGTCACAAAGAAGAAACTAGACAGGATCCAAGAATCCTTAAATACAAAACTGAACTTGAAGGCAAAGTAACTGACAGGGGAAGGCCCTTCAACTGAGAGGAAGCCTCTAGTCAGAAAAAAGGCGCAATCACCACACAAATACTTCACAAACAATATCAGTCATACACAAAGAGACTAAATAGCCGTTAAAACAGCTTTTTTGTTGAAAATCTAGGAATTCCCTGACAGGAAAGTAAGTGAAAAACACTACTTAGCTCAGCCAGCTCGAGACCACGTCTTTGCTTGATAGCGGCAAACGAGATCTGGGGGACTGGTAGTGGTGCATCCTGGGATATAGTAAGCTCAGCCAATAAGAGACTTCGCTCTTTGGCATAAGCGTGCCGAGTCGGAGCCGAGGATCGGCTCCGAACCCATCAGTCAGAATGTAGGCGAGATAGGATCACATAACATCAATTATTAAAGCAATAATATGGCAACAAGAGAGAGGCAGGGAAATAAAACAGCAAACAGTTAAAAACAAATTAAATAGATTATATTGTAACAAAGACTCTAATTTTCTCATCTATAATCTCCGTATCTACTATAGTTCCCCAAAACACCATAAATTTCAGTCCCAAACATACGGAGCATTTATTATAACAGACAACCACCACTATATGAAGATAATAAATGAATACATAAATAGCTTTTACTTGTTATACAAACTGAACTAGAATAAACTAAAGTTAATAATAACAAACTATAAAATACCATTAAAAAACTACGCATCATAAAAAAACTTTTAAACAACAAAGACTCACCTGTTGAACCATTTCCACTTCCCCAACTTCTGGGTTAGTTTTTAAGACTTGGGTAAAAAAAAGCCATAGTAAAATAGCTTAATAAGTCACTTATTTTTGCATTCTTTTTATGTTCAGAGGTCTTCCAGGAACTATCAGCATTTCTTTTAAGGCTGGCATTTGCCCACTCCATATCCTCTATTTTATCAAGCAGTTTTCTTGTTTTGACAAAGGTAATGGCAGAGTCTGTCATCAAATATTTTTGGACCATCTTGAATAAATATTCTTCATCTGGCAGGAAATAATAGGAGTGTCTTTATTTGGGCTTTCTTTAGTTCTTTTAGCATAGGCAAATAAAGCTTTCTTTTGGCAATTACAGAAGAAGAGTAATCATTATCAAAGCATATGACTTTTTCTTTATATTTTTTAGGAGATTTAGCCCAAGCAGTCTAACACTATCTCCTTGTCATGAGAAGACAACAACTTCACTATAACAGATTTAGTAGAATTGGATTTACCTTTTTTTGCAGTAGCCAAGGACCTGTGTGCTCTTTCTATCCCATACGAGAGAGCTTCAGAAAGCTGTAATACATCAGCGAGCCAAGATGTTAAGAATTTTTCCATATTATCTTCTTCAACATTACCAGGCAAACCAAAAAGTCTGATATTATTTCTTCCTGATCTGTTCCTCTAGATCATCAATTTTTGTTTGTAAAAGAGTATTTTGTTTTAAAAGAAAGTCTATATTGTGTTCACCTTCCTGAATTCTAATGTCTATATCATTTAGTGAAGTCTCTATACCAGTAATCTGTCTCTTTTGCTGTTTAAAGTTCTTCATGTAATATTTCCATTTGCTGGGAATGTTTTTCTTTGAAATTATCCAGTTTCACATTCATTCTATCAATCTTTGCTATCAGTTCTTGAATGTTAGTTAATAGTGACTGAAATTCTCTCTTGATAGTTGTTTCTTGAAGTGTAGATTTGGAATACCTCATCCTGTAGTCAGAAGTCCAGATATTTTGTCTAATACTTTCTGACAGGAAAAGATTAAAAAATTGCCAAAATTGTTATATACTATCCTAAAGAATGATTAATAGAACCCAAATATATAAAAGAACCAAAATTAGGATAGCTATGCTCAAAAATCCCGTCATAAATATTCTGTAAGGACAGAGCAGAGAGAAAGTGGTGTTACTCATTGCTCATCTTGGCCACGCCACCCCCAATAAATTTCTTGATGTCAATTCCATGTGACACTTCAAAGAAGCTCTGCTCAGTGTGCAGAACAACTTCAAATATGAGAATGGAGAGTGAAGGGTCTTATCAGTGACGGTTAATGCTGTGATGTTTAAGGAAGAAAGTACCTTTTCATGAATGTAATATGCCTGGGGTTCATAATGTAAAAAATAAATGCTTGATATATGCAATATGGTGTTGTGATTTTGTCTGCTAGGGAGAGGTGGAAGTGAACTGATAAGTGTATATTACATTATGGTGTTTCAACTGGTGTTATACATACAAGTAGAAGTCTACAGTAAAATAATGCAAAATTATAGTTTCCCAGCATTTCAGAGCCATGTCATGTAACTGCAAAACCATAAACTGATCTTTTTATCTAATCAGTCAGCAAAGCTGGAGATGTAAACATTGATTGGCTCTCCATCAAATAAAACAACCCAACTTATACAATTCACCTCATCTTTTCTCACCTTATTAACACACCCACCAGATGCAGTTTAACAACAAAGAAAGAAACCTTACTAGACTGGGGTTCAAGTGTGTATATCACGAGACATTTCCCTGCAAGCTAGTACGCTGAAACCAAAAGGCCGCAACACTGCTGCACAGTAGAGCAGTGCGGCTGAAAAGCAGAAATGCTATGACATTGAACGCTGATGAGTAGGCTGGTACATGTGATGATCCCTAACACTACCTAGATGCAGTCTAACAGTAGAGACAGACACAATAGAATAGTGATTGTTGTGGATGTAGGAAGCACAGGGAAACCAGAGATAGGCTGCTTTGTATTTATCCACAATAATCACTATTCTACCAAGGCTGTTTCTGCTGTTAGACTATGGCCAGGTAGCATTCATTATAGATTGCAGCATGTACCAGCTTACTCGTTGGTGTTCAACGCCATAGCATTTCTGCTTTTCAGCCACACCGCTCTATGGTGAAGAGGTGCTGTGACCATTTGGTTTTGGCAAAGTAGCTCGCAGGGAAATGTCTCACGACTTACACGCTGAAACCCGCTAGACTGAATTCTCCCCTCACTGCCAACTTGTATACCTGACTCTCTTGGCAACCACTTACCTACCTTTATAATAAGACATTAAAATCAAACCTCCCACAAACATCACTATAATAATCTGGTCTCATTTCAATGCTGAAACGCTTATCAAAATGCTAAACAATGCAACTGGAATATCTTTAAAGCAGTATCCCTAGACAATGCTTTAAATGAATTCAATAACATCTTCCTAAATATTTTAAACAATATAACCCCAATAATAACAGAGTAAAATCCTGCCCAGCATCAAGGCTGTGCAAAGAAACCAAGGACATCATGAAGCCTTGAGATAAAGTATGGACAACATGGTCCCATAATAAATCCACTACTAATCTACAACACTACATGCATCTTAGAAATCAAGACAGATTTGTGACCTAACAACTTAAGAAAACCTACTGTACAAAAAATCAGAATTACCACAACTCCAACTCAAAAGCTTTCTGGAAATCCATAAATAAGCTACTAAACCCTACCCTGTCAAAAATACCCAGCCTGCCCCTTCAGTCTCCCCAGAAATAGGAACCATACCCACCTAGTTCAACAACCACTATCAATCATCCCCTTTGCTTACTAATACTAGCTATACTCCTCTCATTATCCCTTCTCATAACACCAATATTTCTACTGCTTTATCATTCAAACCCATACATTCTCTAATGCATAGCTTTCCAGAGCTGCCCTATCCAGTGGAATATGGGTGCTCTTTATGTTTTCTGCAATCCAGTTTATTTCTTAAGTGCCAATGAAAGGAAGAAAGGAAAAGGCAAAGCTGTCTCATAGTGCCTACACTGCACAGAAAGTGCGGCTCCCTCAATTAGGCCTCATTTTCCTAGATGACACAATACCATTACCAACTCAAATGCAACTTTACTAACCCCACAAGAGAGCTGTAAATTAGCCAGTCCTCAAATGACTTGTTCTGAAAAGCATGGAGGATTTTAAATTAGTGTCGTAAAGCCTTCAGCTCTCTCCCTGAGGTCCATAAATTGCAAGAGGCCATGCAGTACAGCATAAGGAAATCACTACTAACAGGAAGACGTTCAGTGTAGTGCAATGAAACATCTGGTTCCAGTTGCCTCTCCAATCTTTATACTAGTTTTCTAAATTTTGACTACTGCCTTGATTATGTCTTCATCAAAACACTACATTTTCAGCATTCTCAGCCGGTTTGCCTAAATAAATTCCAATCTCTTCCAGCTCTGCTGTTACACTGCTCCTGAAGGGTATTTTGCACTTCACAGTTTGGAGGGCCACATTTCTCCTCCATGGGATAATCTGTGTAAATGGAAAGCTCATAGTACCTCTGTTATAACTTGACAGTTGTTCTGCTCAGAAATTCCCTTTCCAAATAGCCATCACTTCTGCCAGGAAGGCCAAAGAACTACCAGCCTTGCTTTGTAAAGAGCCCACACCTTCCTTTTACAAGGGAAAAACAATAAGCCAAACACGTCTTTATTTACAATAGTTAAAACATTCTGGTGCCTTGGCTGGTACAATCTTATACAGGGACTGAAATGAATAAAAATGTAGAAAAAGACAAAAATAAGACAAAGCAAGCAATGACCATATATAGGGGTAATGAATTAATTATCCACTAGCACTTTTCCAATTTAGTTCTGTGTTTATCTCTAGGTTAAGAGCTATCAGAGTTCAAAATAAGGACATTTCTTTGCATTTGAGGACAGATCTAGAATCTGTCTCAATTGACAGTGCTTGTAACAAAGCAAAATAAGACACCAACTTTAAGGTTGCTACAATGACAATTCTGACAAACAGAAAATGTGCAAACGGACATGCTATGTTATTATTTTTAATGTGTCTGTAGAGTTCCTTTAGTATTAAATGGTCTCAATGTTGCTAGAAAAAAATTCCATAGAAAGATCTGTCTGGGTACAAACAGACCAAAAAGGTACATACAGTTGTGGTTACTTTGTACCTGTGGCATTGTAACGAAACGTATGCTTTTGACAGGCACTATAACTGTAATTCGAGTAATGCGGTTTACACTGCTATTCCTGTGACAGCTTCTGTTTGTTCTTCTTCTTTCGGCTTTTCCTGGTTAGGGGTTGCGCCACACCAGAACTCTGGTCCGCTAATGATTGGCAGTACATTTTTTTTTTTTTTTTTTTACGGGTGCAGCTCGACGCCCAACCTTCAACAAAGGCACGCCCATTCTATGCATGTCTTTCGAATGCCACTCGACCGCGGGGAGGACATGCAGACTCCAGACAGAAGGCACTCCAGCCAAGAATCGAATGGGAGAACCTCTTGCTGTGAGGCAACAATGTTACCACTGCACCACCGAGGCTTTCCTGTGAGAGCTTCTGCTTGGGTAAAACATGGAAGATATTACAAAGAACACCTGCACAGCATTAAGAAAATACTACTACTAATGCACTTTTTAAGCATTCCCTTGTATGGGGAAAATATGAGAAGTTTCTATTTTAGTAACAGATCAAGTATGTGAAGATTTAAAGAATGGTAATTTAAACAGTCCTTGAAGTTGAACAGATGCAATGGCACTGGATTCTAAATTCAGACAAATATCCACAATTAAACAATTCTGTAAACAAAATGCTATCTGAAATCTTTACCCTAGACAGTAACCTTATTAATGTAAAATTTTATATATTTTTTTAAAATTTTCATAAATATTGTTTATTAATTTTGGCTAATCGGAGTTCTGCGGTACTGTCAAATTAAATTTAAATGCAGAATTAGTGTTTTTTCTAGTTCTGATGAAGTTCCCATGTACTGTAGAAAGAAAGTACTTAACGACATTAAATTGCAGTACACAGCTCTGACCCACTGTTTTTTTCAACGTGGTGAGTATTTTGTGGAACTCACAACAGATATGCTGATGGATTGGACTGGTCTGCTAAGAGAAGAGATAGGAAATGAGAGAGACCACATTTTTTTCCTCCCACAACAACCAAGTGAAGACTCACGAGATCCTTCTTGGTTTGCTTCCATATATATGAACTTAAAGGATCATGTCAACAGTGTAAGCTCCTAAAATAGAAATAAAGGTGGCGTTAACAAAGGTGATTATTCTCAGCTGAAGGGGAAAAGGAATTTTAAACTTACACCATCGCAGCACATCTGCTTTACATGGAAACTTCCTGAGGAGGAGCAGTCATATTTTTATGCTCTGATAGATGCAGAAACCAAGATTAATCCACTGCTTCCTGAGAGAAGTGAGAGCTCATAACAGAACACAAATATTGCGGAAAAAGATTTTCCAACCACTTCAAGGCAAGTGAGAAGGAAACAAAACTGATGTTTTTCTGGTCTTTAAGAGAAGGATGATAGAAGAGCAGAAATCAGTGAAGTAATGCAGAAAGGTTCTAGTCAAGGTTGGAAGAGTCTCTCAATGAAGGATGACTTAAGATTTGCAATGCATAACTTGAAGAGATTTTAAATGGCTTGGCACTGAAATGAATTTACATATAAATAGTTCTGTAAAATCTTAGCATGACGACAGATGTCCCACTCTTCTCTGTTGCAGTATTCTTTACATGAGGGAGTTTGCCAATGCTGACCAGTACACAAAAGTCTTTTACTACTGTAGGGTATGTAGTACATCGCACATAGGCTGCTCTCATACGTAATCCATAAAAGTGATGCATTCATGCACCTACCTCAGAAATGAATGCCCCAGGAGGAAAGCCAGCCTAAGGAAAGTAGTATATGACGATCCAAGGAAAGAACCAAACCACCAGGGGGAAGGAGGGAGTAATTGGAATACTGCAACAGAGAAGAGAAGGACATGTATCATCATGGTAAGATTTTACACAACTATTCTATGTCCTTCTATTCATATGCTGCAGTATTCATTACATGAGGGAAGAGTACAAAAGCTCATGGGGAGAGGGTGGAGGAGGAAGCAGTAGACATCTCCAGAAAGCCATGGAGTATGACTCTGGCAAAACCTGCCCTAGACTTAGAAATGCCATCCAATTTGTAATGTTTGTTGAAGATATGCACAGAAGTCCACGTAGCAGCTTCAAGAATAGAGCTAGTATCTAATCCCTTGACGAAAGTACCAGATGTAGCTACAGCCCTAACAGAATGGGCTTTAACAGAATAAGCAATGGTCTTACCATGCTTTACATAACAGAATGAAAAAGCCTTAGAGATCCAAGAAGAAATAGCCTGCTTGGAAATAGGCAATCTCACAGCCCTGGGATGATAAGAGACAAAAAACTGGTCTAATTTCCTAATAGATTTAATCTTGTCTAAGGAAAATCTAAGTTGCCTATGCACGTCTAGGGTGTGCAACACCTTTTCACAAGAATTTTGTCAAGAAGGAAAGAATGTAGGTAAATGAATGGATTGGTTGAGTGACAATTCATTGACTACCTTGGGCATAAAAGAAGAGTTGGTACACAAGGACACCCTGTCTTTATGGAAAACCAAAAAGGGAGGAGAGGCCATTCAGGCCTGGAGCTCAGACATATGTCTGCTGAAGTTATAGCTAGGAGAAGCACAGTTTTCCAGGAGCAATGTTGCAGGGATGGTGATGAAGCTGGCTCAAAGTGGGGAAGAATCAGCTTTTTAAGTACAAAATTAAGATCCCAGGGAGGAGGGATAGGCTATCTGGGAGATCTAATTTGAAGGACACATTGAAGAAATTCCTCAGCCTCAAATCTGCTAGCTAGGGGGATAGAGGCAGCGAGAGAGCTGACATATGGGCCTTCATGGAAGAGAAGGCCAAGTCAGCATTGAGCAATTCACACAAGTAGGACAGAACCAAGAGAACTTCCGCTGATTCTGATCCTGGTTTTGTAAAACACACACAAGCGAAAAATAGCTTCCACTTGGATAACTAAGTTTTTCTGGTACTGGGTTTCATGTCCTCCTGCAGGACACTTAGCATGTCCTCAGAGACCAGGTGTCTGAAAGGAATTAAAACCCTATCACCCACAGTCAACTGGAGGGTAGACAAGTGGGGACAGATGACAGTTTCTTTGTCTTGTGTGAGAAGGTCCACACTGTGAGGTAACTTGTGGTGACTGCCCTTGACTAAATGCTGAAGAAGGGTGAACCAATGCTGTCTTGGCCAAAATGGAGTCACCAGCATGATATTTGTTTTATCCTGTTGAATTCTGAACAGGACTTTTGGAAAGATAGGAAGGAGGGGAAATGCATACAGAAACATCCCCTTCCAAGAGAACAAAAGGTCATCCACCTTCCAGACCAGTGTGTGGAACTCTGGCACAAAATTGTGGAAGCTCTCTGTTCATGGGGGAGGCAGAGAGATCTACTTGAGGTAAACCCCACTGGTGGACAAAGTCCAGGAATGCATCCTTTTGAAGCATCCATTTGTGAGACTGTTAGGGACCTGCTGAAGGTGTCTGCCACACATTTTTGGCTGGATGGGATGTACACTGTCTGTACCTGATATTGAACTGTCAGCTCCCAAACCTAGAATGCCAGCCTGCATAGTAGGTAGGAAACGTTTCCCCCCTGCTTGCTCTCATACCAGAGGACAGTCATTGTCTGTGAACAGCTTTAAAGGTCCTGGGTGGAAGAGATGATGAAAAATATGGATGGCTAGCAGCAGCGCCCTCATCTCCCTTGCACTGTGTTCCCTTGGTTGAGAGGGGGGACCATACCCCTTGAGCTTTCAAGTTTCTGAAAGATGCCCCCAGCCCATACCTGAAGTGTTTGTGAACAGCTCTTAGACTGGTGGTAGAGGATGCAAGGGGAGTCCTGGGTTGAGGGACACTTGTTGAATCCATCACTGTAGTTCCCTCTTCAGACAGGGGATAAGAGGAACTGGAAAGCCCAGAGGATGTGAAGTTCTAGACACTGCATCCAAACTGACTTTTAAGAACCACTGCAGTTTTCTCATGTGAAGTTTTGCCAAAGGTAGCACTGGAATAGTGGATGCCATGAAACCCAAAACTCTGAGGAACACACTGGTTGTAGTGTAGTGAAGAAGCAGAAGGTTCTTGAGGTAGCATGTGAGGTTCTGTGTCTTCTGAGGAAGAAGAGAGACCCTCATGAGGTCTGTCTGAATCCTGCACCCCAGGAAGATGTGATCCTGACAGGGGATAAGAACTGATTTTTTGTGGTTTATGGTGAATCCCGACACTGCAGAAGAGAAATGGCAAAGAGAATTTTTAGTCTAGGATTTCTGTGGCGGGAACTGCCATAAAGAGGACATCATCCAGGTAATGAAAAAGGTGGACGCCCTGATGCCTGCAGTAGGCAATGACTGGTGCTAGACATTTTGTAAATGCCCTTGGTGCAGTAGAAAGTCCAAAGGGCAAGGCAGGCAATTGAAAATGCCAGGAAGCCACAGAAAAACAAAAACATCCTGCAGTTGGGGTGGATAGGTATGTGTAGGTATGCAACTTTGATATCTAGGGAAGCGTAGGCTTGTGGCAGTAAGTGTAAATAAGATTTGAAAAGTTAACACATTGAAGGTGTGTGCCTTCAGCAAGGTGTTGAGATGAGATGGATCCAAAATGGGTCTCCAAGGACCATCCTTTCTGGGCACTAGAACATTGTGGAGTAGAAACCTCTTCCTATTTGGTCTTGAGGAAGCACCTAAATGGTCCCTTGTCTCCACAGGTCTAGTAGCACCTCTGGAAAGTAGGGAAGTTGCTCCTTTGGTGATTCGGGGGTGCCCTTGAAGCCAAGCAGGGAATCCCATACCAGAAAGTATCCTTTTAGAATGACAGAGAGAACACAAGAGTCTTATATTCTGCTTTCCCAGACTGGCAGAGACAGAGATAGGAGCTGGGAAAGCAGAATGTGGGTGAGGCAGTTTGGGCAGCAAGAGGGAACTAGGCTTGTCTGGAAAGGGATGCTTTTGAGCCGGAGCTGCAGAAGCAGCCCTGGGCTGCTGGGGCCACTTACCATCCTTTCTTGTTTTAAGTGGAGCTGGGCGAGAGTGCACACATACAAAAGTAGTTTTTGATGGGTAATTTCACTGAAATTTAAGCATAGGGGAGACAAAGATATGCTTCAATTCCTGCCATTCCTTTCCCTTTTCCTGCAGATTTAAATGAATTAGCAGCAGTAGGTTCAAACAATGTGGAGTTCTCCAAAGGGGCATCCATAAGCTTAGATTTAATGTCCTCTGATAATGGCTGGAGTCTTAACCAGGAGAATCTCCTTAAAACAGAGCTTGAGGCAGCTACTCTGGCAGGAGCCTCTGCAGCATCATAGCTGCATTTGATGGCTTGGCAGGATACCGCTGAGGAGGCTCCAAGCAAGGATGCAGCCAAGGTTTTATTCTCAGAGTCAGGCAAATCAGAAATGACCTGGGAAGAGTTGAGACATGAGCTCTGTCAAATTTGGTTGTGTGTGTGTTTGTTAATTAATGGCTCTAAATGCCAAGATGACTGAACTGTATACTTTATTGCCCAGCCTTTCCAGGATTCTGCTGTTCTTATCTGAAGGTAGGAGAGAGGTTGAAGGCAGTAACCTGAATGGTTTGTCTGAAGCCACTGAAATAAATGATGGGTCTGCTGAAGGACATTTAAACAGGAACTTGTCCCTCAGGGGGCTTACTATCAGATGTTCGAAAAACTCCATCGACTGCACTTTTGTCGAACACGGAAATTAGAAAACGGTAATGTTGAACACCAAAAGCCAACCTAGAAACAGTTTTAACATGGGTCGAGATAGGTGTTCACTGTTATTGCCGAACTACAAACCTCTCCCCTATCTCGACCCATGTTAAAACCTGTTCCTAGGTTGGCTTTTGGTTGTTGACATTACCGTTTTTGAATTTCCGTGTTTGACAAAAGTGCAGTCGATGGAGTTTGATTCGAACATCTGATAGTAAACCCCTCAGGGACCTTTTAAAATCAGCCAGGCTTCTTAGGGGCAGGAGGCTGGGAATTGGGGAGCCTTAGAGGCAAAGGCATCTAGAAAGGCTCAGCCACAAGAGGAATAGCCAAAGGGCTGGGTGATTCCACCTGCAGAAGGCCAAAGTATCTTCTTTTTTACTTCAGATACCTGTGTGCTATCCCATTTGAAATGATCTGTCATTTTGACTAGGGTCTCTCCAAAACAGAGTTCTTCCATGGGTGACTCGGTTCCATTGGAGTCCTCCTCCAGGTAAGTGTAGTCTAGAGGGGAAGGGATCTGTGAGGAATAAGCCAGAAATTACTCTCGTAAGGATGCCTCTTCATCTGAAGAAACCTCTTCCCTAACCCTTTTATGTGGAGAGGCTGTGCAGGGTGGGGGAAGGACTGAAACAGCCAAAGGGGGCTTAACGGCCATAATGGTCTTGAAAAGACCTTGGGTGAATTGTAACCAATCACTGTGAGGTTCATTAGGAGGGGGCAAGTGTTTGGTTTTCTGCTGCTTCTTCTGATGTAGGTCAGCCCTATGTAAAACAGGAGGCCTGGACATAGGCCTACATTCAATAATGACAGAGTGAATTTCCTCCTGCATCAGAAACTGAAGTATCCCCTTAGGGCCTTAGGTTATCATGAGCATTGGCTCCCCCTGTACATCCATGATAGATGCCTGCTCAGCCTCTGAGGATGTGCTTGTGGTCAGATGCAAGGAGGTCCCAACAATGGGCTTGGCCTGTGAACAGGAACCGTACACATCTCCAGGCTTTCATCTGCTCAGGAGAGACGTCCATAATAAGAGGTGCAGCAGAGGATTCAGGCTTCGGCTTTTTGGTCTTCCACTTGGCAACCGACTGAACCTCGGGCCCCTGGAATCCCTCCAATCGTGCTTTTAGCTAGTAACTTTAAGTGCTGGTTTTCCAAGTAAATGGCTAAGGAGGAAAGTCTACTTCTTAGGGACTTGGGCACAAAGGCCTGACAAATTGGACAGAATTATTGGTTGTAGGTAAGCCCAAGGCAGAACAAACAGTGGAGATGGCTATCTTAATGTGGAATTTGTCTTCCACACTGGCATTTGCCTTTTCTGGATAACCTGAACCCTACCACAAAACAGTAGCAAAGAAAGAAGACTTCCCTAATGGGGCACTTATTTGAGAAAATCGTTGGAACAAGCGAACAGTTCGGCGAGCAGACCAACGTTTGAAGGTGGGGTTCGGACTGGTAGTAGAGAAGTTCTGAGATAGGTGCATGCGTACATCACTTTTATGGCCGACATACGAGAGCAGCCTACGTGCGACGTACCACATACCCTACAGTAGTGAAAGACTTTGTATATGGGCCGAAGTCAGGTCACCTACAGCGGAGAACTCACTCATGTAAAGAATACTGCAACAGGAGGACATCATCTGTGCTACCAAAGCCAAGAACCTGACATTTAAAGAATTGGATGCATAACGTACTGAGGACTCTCTGACATCAACTGTACGCAAACTGTTACTGTATAGAAAGTAGTGTGCAGTACTTTGGCATATAGCATATGAAATGTAAAGATCTCGGTGTGGAGTATTGCTTCCACCTTCAGATTCAATATTCTACGGCAGTCTGCATCTACAGAAATGATAACAATTAAGAGAAACATTTTGTTAGGAAGGAAAATGTCACCACATGCTTGCCTGGGCAGGCACAGGAATTTCTTCACTCAATAAAATGAGGAAACATTATAGAAGTGGACTGAATATAAGCAACAAAGAAGTAAGCAAAAGTAAAACAATACAAACAGCATTTTTATGTGCATCTGTGACAGTGTACTAGACAAATGTGAAATGCAAAGATTGTGAAAAGCTTAACAAATAAGAATAATGGGTCGAACTTCTGAAGATTACTTTATGCCAAAGAGAAACTAATTTTGGCCATACTGAACTCATTTACTATGTAGGCCTCATTATTTAGCAGAAGAGGTGAGACATTCTTAAAGTAAATGTAGATATGACAGTAAGTTGAAGTGAGAAGGGGGATGCTCTGAAATGAATAATGCACGGGGAGAACAAAACAGACTTCACCTGGACAGAGCTAACATTGCTGCATATGTTAATCCAGAATACTTGTTCTCTTAGAAGAGTGACAGATGGATTCCTACTTGGAAGTGTACTAGAGAAAATCTAAAATATGCTGCAACTTTTGAAAATATGTACAGATTATTTTTGAATGTTGCTGTTCCTCTGAATTAAGTTACTTAAGAATTCTTAAGTTTTACAGGGATGCAAGAAATGTCTTCCACAAAGCTGACAAGTGATGTAACACGAGCTAATATAATGTTATGCTTATTTTTGAATACAATACCTATATGTAACCTTGTTTAAAAAGATATTTATGGTTAAGGCCAGAAACTAAGGTACTATAATTACTGATCTGTTTTACAATAAGTAACATTTGCAATCTTATCAAGGAGTGTTAATGGTTTGTCGGATTCTGTAAAAAGATGCAAGATTTTTGTGTACACTAGGAAAGGTAAGCCTCTGTTGATATTACTGCAAAAATGCAATTAATGACACTGAATATCTGAAGCTAGGGAACCTTGGGTATAAATTAGTAGAGTTGTCATCAGTATCCAATGGGAGGCTGAAGGGGCGCCATTATGCTGTTGCAAAGAAATATGGCTTCTGTGCTGCTGGAAGCACAAAATGATAATGAAAGTAAACCTGAATTATTACAAGAAAAAACAGAGGGGTTGTTAGGTTTACTATCATAACATCAAAGATGTGACGTAAACCTATCATATTTGCAATTCACATCTCCGAAGTTCACAAAAGTAAACCATTTGTAAAGCCGAAAGTACTGCAAAAGTCGAATTTGACTTAGTTGCAGTACGAAAGCTACAACAGAAAGCAGTACAGCCTACACCCGTACTAACACTCATATGTTTTGCAGGGGGGCTGTGCCCCCCCCCCGACACATATATTCTAACTCCGAGGTCACACCACAGTGGGGAGAAGGGTAATTTCCCAATCCCCACTGTAATGCAAACGGACCTTACCGTGTTCACATCACAGATGACAGCTGTGCGAATGCACTTTGCATTCACTAACAGAATCCCTCGCACTTATGCAGGTTAGATGAAATGGACTCACCTGTTAGCCGGCATTCTGAATTTCATCTAACCGGCTCGCGAGACTCTAATAGTAAACCAGGTTGTTAAGCATTACTGAAAATGTGTATATCAACTAATGACTGCTCAAAAATTATAGCTAGAATGCTAGAGTAGCTTGTAGTGTGGATGGTTTTCTGGGCAGGAGAATGGAACACATTTTTTTTCTACTGATGAGGTGTTCACTGGTCCTAGAACTCAATGAGTACCCGTGTTAGGGTGATTTATTTATTAGTAGTCTACACTAGTAGTAAGGATGACCGATACTAGGCATTAGAGAACAGACAAACTGTACATTAAACCTTAGCTGGAAATGAATGTTCTTTATCAAAGTGTTATACAGCATATTAAGCTGCCATGAAGCCTGGACAATTAAAATCCAAATGGCCATCTTTTTATACACTTGCAAAACAGCATTTTGATGATTAGTGAGCATAAAATAAAAAGAAAAAAGTAAAAAAACGAAGCATGTCCTCGTGTGCGTGCACATTATTAACTGCAACATGCAGTATACTAGAAAGTATTTTTTGTAAATATTCAATTAAGGTATCACTTACTGGCATTATTTACTGAATGTGGTAAAGAAAAGAACCACTGGGCAGCAGAAACAATGGACAGTAAAAGGGGGAATGTGGGCAAAGACTGATAATGGATTGCCTTGCATTTATTTTTAAACATTCTATTGTGGAATTAGACTTCTAAAGTTGTGTTCATACACAACAAAGGAGCTACTAAGTAATGTATGTGTATTTGTCAATGTTTTTGAATGTATGTGCGTGTATTATGTGCATGTATGCCTGTATGCTTGTGTTTCTGAGTGTGTGCATGCATGGGCGTCTACACACTAAAGATTTACATTTCTTACATTTCTGATGTAAAATACTTCCATCAGCAAAAATAAATACATTAAAGCAAGCTTGATTCATTAAGCATAGGAACTAGTTTATAATAGAAATGCATAAAAATATGTATACAATATAAAAAATACAAAACAATTCTACAGGTAGCCCATTCTCTTAACCGCAATAGTGTACCCCATGGTGTATTATTGTAGAAATTACTCCTTTTCAGGAGTGAAGAGGCCCTCTGCCCGCAGCATCAGACCTTAGAACACCCCTGAAATGTGTAATTTCCATAATCACACACCTTGTTGGACATTACTGCCTGCTTAATGATTTCTTAAAAAAAAAAAAAAAAAAAATTATACATATTTCCCTTACAGATATAAATCATAAATTGAGAATGGACAATGCCATGATTAGTAAGAAACACTATGAGATTTTGCATACTACAAAACATTCTCCATTTCTCATGGGGTGGTAGGTTGACAAAGAAAGGATCAAGAAAAATCTGTATTTTTAGTATAAGGAACAATTTAAAAGTAGGCTGAAACAGTTTCTAGACAGTACCAATGAGTTGTGCACACAAAAAGGAACACCAATAAATGCAGTATTTTACAGGTAAAAGGAAGTGCTACAGAATTTTGTAGATAAGAAAAGATGATCAAGTAGATTCAAAGGTGGCCAGGCTTCATGTGGAACTACTGAAGACACAAGTGATTCATAAGATGGATGTAGCTGGGGCTACAAGACAAAACACATTTTACAGATTACCAGGTATACTGTGCTAGGATAACTTTTCCACTTAAAGGACAAAAGTATTTAGCTCTAAGCCATAGACAACATAAGACAGAGATGTATGCAAGGTTATAAATCAGTAGACAGAGGGTTTGTAAGAAAGCTGAAGATACACAGAAGTTCCACTAATTTTTATAAACAATTACACGAAGTAGAAGTGGGCTGGAAGGAACAAATGAAATGAGGGAATTACTCAAGCTAGCTCTCATTAAAAATGGTTGGAGCAGGAATGAGGCAACTGTCTGATGCAAGAAATCAGATAATAAGGTGGAAACAAAACAGGGATAAAACCACAAGGGCCACAGGGTCTACCATGAGTGATATACACAAAAGGCAGATTTTTAAAGGCTTTAACTAAACTAGCCAATTACAGAGAGACCCCATTACATGGAAACAAGCTACAACAGCTGATCATAAACCAGGCAAGGATCCTTCATAGATTAAGTATCGATATGGTCTATATGACCCAATCATTTTTTTTTTTTTTTACTGTACTGGTTGCCAAAAGATTAGCTTATATCTTAATAGCACCTAGTGATCTGGAACAGACTGGTTATACACCAGGTAGATCAAACCACAAACAACTTACTGATAACAAATATGTTGATACAAGATGCCAATAAAAATCAAACATCGCTGACTGCAAGCATAGTCAATGAAACGGCATTTGACTGGATTTGTTAGCAATATTTATATAAAGTACTAAGAGTGATAGACTTTCCCGAGAGGTGGGTACATTTAATAAAATCTTTATATTATTTCTGTTTTTTATTTGTGTTGAGGGATTATTAGACTTTCCAAGAGTTTTTAGTTAAGCAGTGGCAACCAACGGGTGTTTTTCCCCCTCTCTTCTACTCGCTACTTATCTTGAATCCTTGGCAAGTAGGCTGAAGCAGACAGAAGTAAGGGGTTATGAGCTGTGGGTATTGACTCACAAAGCTGGCATGACATGCAAATGACTTGCTTCTTTAGCTTATGGATCCTGAAAGGGATTTGGAAATAAGACTTCAGGAGTACTGTTGATATATATTAGAACTGCTGAACATTAGATAAATAAACAAAATACTAAGACCATTCAGAATAACTTCAATTAGCTAGTCTATTTAGGACAGAAGTTATCGGAAACACTTTTATTGTCACTGTCCTTAACATTAAGAGTATTTTAAGTAAAGTAAAAGATCTATATGGGGAAAAGGAAGAGTATTTGTTGAGATATGAAAGAGAATTCTGGCAGTCCAGAGGTTTGGGAGTTCCTGACATACACTGACTGAGATGACTTAAAATGTTACAGGGGGATGCTGGACCCAAACTACCACTCTAGATACAAAGACATCTTAACACAGCAGTAGACATAATTAAAGCGATGTATAATTTATTAAGGGGCAGAGGGATGCTAGCAATGGAGATGATAAAGTTGGTTTAAAAAAGGTCAGTGAGAGACCAACATCAATTTGGTTGAACGGGTTTCACTGCAACAGATATACCACAAGAATGGGGGCTGAAAGAAATAACAATTCTTATAATTCCCTACACACCCATCATAGTTAATGTACTGAGAATCTGTTAATGATAGGACAAAAGAAACATGATGGGGAACTATATATGGATAGGGGTGTAGACTATGACATATATAGAGAATTGCACAATAAATTAACAAATGAGTTGAAAGGTTTGAACCTTTAAACTCTTAAGGGAAAAATGGCTGAAAATAGTTCTTCGCTGGACAGAAAATAGGCAAAGGCACTAAGGTAAAAAGGAAGCAATCAGAAATTATGTAAAACGTTAAAAAGAAGGTGGCGCACACTTAGTCTAATGTACTAAAGATACAAATGTGGGTTGGGAAAGTTTTATCCTAGCCCTCCAGAGATGCCTGAAAAAGAGAGGAAATTTAGATTATTTTAGTAGGAAATGCCTTTTTATATATTTTATACTTCTGCAAGGCTCTATTGAGAATATACCACAGTATTACATCTGCTTGCTGGATATAGGATACTGACTTAAATGGGGATTTATTAAATATATTTTGGCAATGTCTTCAATTAGAACAATTTAGCTGGGGAATACAAAACTTGTGAAACTACAGAAGACTCTGCAGCTGCAAGGTCTAAATATAGGAAAGGCATTTCAAAAAAGTAGGAAGACCAGCATACAATGGCACCAAAAAATACTTTAATAAAAGTATTCTTAAAAAATAAACCGGTTTCGGCTGAGTGAATACAAAGTCTTCATCAGTGTGAAAAAGCAGCAAATTAAGAAATACTTTAAATACAAAAAGAAAAAGACGTGATCAATTAAAGATGCTCATTAAGTCCTGGTTTAAAGAGACCTGCCAATTTAACAATCCATTTTTTCCATAGTGTTTAACAAATCATGCCAACCAATGTATTATTCCTGGGTCTCATGATTTTGTCAATAATAGTGAAATTGAAATAAGCATTTTTGTGTGACAGGGTATGCTTATAAAGGACAATAGTTTCTTTGTGGTGTTTTATCTCACTAAGGTGTTCAGATATTCTGAATTTCAAAGGTCTGGAAGTTTGACCTATGTAGAAAGCTGAGCAGTTACAATTAGCTAGGTAAATCACCCAATCAGAGGTGCAATTGGCAAAAAAATCTGATGTCGTAGACTTGAGGAGTGTTTTGACTGCTAAAACATTTAATTTTCAATAGCCTGGGACAATGGACACCATGGCCGCAAGGATGGCAACCAATTAAAGGCTCACCTGACAAAGTGGTTTGAGTTGATTTAGTATTGGGAGATTGCTCATGTTTGAAATGATTAAAGAATGCAAGAATTTTGCCTTTACGGAATGAGAAAAGACATCTGTCACCCAACAATTCACTCAGTCTAGTATCACGTCAAAATATTCCAATGTTGTTGTACAATATTCATTAATGCCTTGGTGTTACATCCATAGGTGGCAATTAGTCTTGGTGGCCCACCTCCTCTGTCGACCTTTTCTTTATAAAGAAGAAGGTTATCTCACTCCATGTTATCTACCACATGTTTTGTGTGTATGACTTGACCCATTTTGTAACCTCTGTCCCCGAATCTAAATGCTAAATCATCCCTAAAATGTCTATAGGTGTTGCTATTGGAACAAATGTGTTTCATTCTCAAACTGAGATGTCGGGATATTCTTACAGATGTGGGGTGGATGAAAGCTGGTTGCATGGAGAAGCGAATTGTTTTCGGGAAATTTCTGTTAGATTTCAGTGGTCAATGTATGGTCAGTTGCTATAGAAACCAAAACATCCAAAAAAATAATTTTGTTTTTATCATAGTTGACCGTGAATTCAATTCCCCATTTGTTCTCATTTAAATATATGATTACTTCCAAAAGGTATTCCGTATCCAATCTCCACACCAGCCAGCAATCATCCAAGTATCTTCTCCAGATATCCATTTCTTCTATGTATAAGTTATGGGAGTTATCATAAATAATCTGTTCTTCAGTATAAGCCATAAATAAATCGGAATATATTAGTGCAAAAGATGCTCCCATAACTGTGCCTTTTATTTGTAAGAAGCAATTGTCCCGATAAAAAAAGATGTTCTTTGTGAGCACATGTTCAGACAAGCACAGTAACAAAGTATTGAAACCAGGTTTGTACATTTCCGTGTTGTTTAACCAATATTCTAAGGCTTCTAACCCTGCCCAATGTGGGATATTGGTATAAAGAGATGTGACATTTAATGTACATAACAACCAGTCTGGTTCTAATTGTGCTTCAGAAATAATCTGAAGAAATTCTGTGGTGTCCCTGATACGTGCTCTAACACATTTGAGGAGTGGTTGTACATATTTGGTTAGGAAAAGGGGCAGAGGTTCAGTGAGTGAATTTCTGCCAGAGACAATGGGTCTGCCAGGAGCATTCTTTGGATTTTTGAGTATTTTCGGCAGAAAATATATGTATTGTGGATATGGGTTGGTTATTGTTAGTTGCCATGGTGGTGGTGCTGTAGTAGTGTTGTTGCCTCACAGTAAGACGCTGTCCGGTTCAATTCTCAGCTAGAGCATCTTCTACGTGGAGACATGCGTGAATGGGAGTACCTTCGTTGAAGGTTGTGCGTCAGGGCTGGCAACTCGGCATGTAAAAACCAACTGCCAATCATTAGCAGACCGGAGTTCCGCTGTGGCGACCCCTAACCGGGAAAAGCCGAAAGACACATACTAATAATACCCTCTTCTACTGCTAAAGAAAGGAATTCATCATTTTTTGTTTAAAGAAGGGGGTGGGGTCAATACTAAGATGGGTGTAGTAACATGCATCAGACAACTGTCTGTTGGCTTCTTTATCGTACTGGTGCCAGTCTTGTATAACTACAGCACCACCCTTATTGGCCCCAATTATGACTAATTCATGGTTATTGGCTAATTTAATGATAATGTTCATGGATGTTTTGGATATATTATTCGCCAAGGGATTGTGTTTCCTAAACTGAAAGTGAAGATCCTTGATGATGGCATTTTGAAATAAGGACACATTCTGATTCATAGGGGTATAAAAGAAGACCTGTGATATTTAAAGTCATCAATGATCTTTGAGGTTGTCTGTTCCTGAAAAAAATCATTTTAAATTAAGATTCCTGCAAAATGAAAGTATATCATTAACAAAATTTTCTTCAGAAACAAAACAAAAAAAAAACAGGTATGAATGATGGACCTTTATTTAGGATTTCAACATCTGAGGCAGTGAGGGTGTGAGCAGAAATATTGGTTATATTTACATTTGTTCCTTGTGTACAAGCATGAATTAAAAATAACCCAACAGATTTAAGACATAGTGTTGCATAAAGACTGGATAGCATAACACCAATATACTGGAAACATTAAAACAGTTAGCTATTCAATATGCACCCCCCCCCCCGTGCATATACACACATACATACACACAAGGGGTGCCCAAATAGATTTTGTTTTTCAAAAATGGGACTTTAAAATGCACACACTAGCTCTGAATGTTATGCATTCCTCATAAGAAATACTTACACATATATGATCAGCCAATGTGATATGTCTGTGCGTTTTTGGCACTTGAGCATCTGCCTGTGACGTTGGAGGTTGTTGCGGTGATGGAGAGAGAGGCTGTGAGCGATATCTATTCAGCTGTCCTTCACTGGGTATATTAGTAGACTCACCTGGTTAAAGAGGCAAATAGTATAAAAAACACAATATCAAGAATAAAAAGTGTAGCAGCTTAAACGGTTTGTCCCATAACATGAACATTCTAGGTAAACAATCGCTGGTTTTGTCCAAACATTACATAACTGCATTAAGCTGTCTTCAAAGAAAACTGAAGTATATACACTCAATTGCATTTTTAAATTTTCCAAGCATTTTTGACCATTCCTATGCGTGTTTTAAAAATATATTATATAAAACAACCAAGTACTGAGCAGGAGTGAGAGTGAGAAAATAACAGAAGATAACAATCCAAGATGTAAAATCCACGTAGTTTATTGCAGACAAGAACAATCATTATAAGGCCAGCAGACAAGGGTGGTAGGACTGTTGTTATGGATACTTCGCATTATAACACAACCATGGAAATGATGTTGCTTGATAAGTTTTATGAAGTGATTACAGTGGATGATGTTATTGTTCTTGTCTGCAATAAACTATGTGGATTTTACATCTTGGATTGTTATCTTCTGTTATTTTCTCACTCTCACTCCTGCTCAGTACTTGGTTGTTTTACAAATTTTTTTATATTTCTCTGAGCAGGGGTGTTTACCTGTGAAGCAGCAATTTGTCAGACTTTTTTAAAAATATATTAGTTTAATTCAGTTTGATTATAAATAAGGTTTGCTGCTAAAATGTCGACCAAAACTGTCAAAAGACAAATTCAAAGTCATTACTCCTCACAGCTAGCCATTAGGAAGTATACACTACTTCAAAAGCATAACACCCTAAAGCATACTGACTTTGTTCAAGAAGCATTAAATGTCTTACACTGGAGAAACTTGCAGACTGAAAGGTCACAAGGAGGGATCCCATTTACTCATGCCTAGTAAGGTAGAAATTTGACTCAAAAAGGTAATCCACTATGCAACTTATATTTTGTCACCCCCCCCCCCACACACACACACACACACACTAAAAATACTGGCCAGGCCCATTGGTGACAGCAAAGTAACATCAACATATTCTGGTGCAATTGGACACTAGGGATTTAAAAGAAACCTATCTCTGCTCTGAAAGCAAGGCAAAGTATTAAAAATTGGAGGAAATAGAAATTGTTTCTGAAAATGCCCTCTCAATGTTGACACTCAGAAAGCATGCCCTACTTCTGGCAGTGAAACATTTGTGGTATGTAAAAAAAAAAAAAAAAAAGTTCTGGACAGCCTAACTACCCATTTTTGAGGAGACGAGTCATGCAGCCCAACAGCTTTAGTAATAAGTTCTGGTTGCAGTATCCTCTACATAGAGCACAGACCCTCAGGGGCAAACTTCTTTACTAAGGAACAAGAAGCTTTGAACTGCATATGTGAATTTTTAGCCTGGAGGGGTTCATGCATGAGGCCAGTAGCGTGACTGGTAATCCAATGCTGCAGAATAATGAAGGTCACAGGGAAGACAAATAATGGAGTTATACATCACAGCAGTGGGTATTTGTGCAACACCAGTTCCCATTTCTTAAATACAGCATGTGGCAAAAGCATAAAAAGCCCCCAGAGGTAGTGGG
This sequence comes from Protopterus annectens, assembly GCF_019279795.1. Classification (NCBI taxonomy): domain Eukaryota; kingdom Metazoa; phylum Chordata; order Ceratodontiformes; family Protopteridae; genus Protopterus; species Protopterus annectens. The sequence continues at coordinate 789,512,359 of NC_056747.1, forward strand.
ACATTGTGAAATCTTCACCTTGGGACTAAAACCTAAATTTTAGTAACTATTTAATTGCCATAAAGTTATATACTTTTCATAAAAGTTTGACAATACAGTAATACATTATCTGCAAAGTAATTGGCATGCATGAATATACAACTGTTTCTCCTTTCTGAGTACTTAAGTATTCCAATTTTTCCCTTCCATTATGTGCAGAAATATATGCATGCAATACAAAAAAATACATTTTTTCCCTAGGCACTGTAGCATCTCAAAAGTTATTTGTTTTTTATGAAATGTGAACTGTGTGTAGACCTGATTAGCTTGTGATGGAGTGACAAAATTTATGGGAAGCAAGGTCAGGCTTTGTATATATGAGGGCAAAGTTTATGTTAAGCATATTAATGGGGGAACTAGTTGTGACCGAGTTCATTGGGGGGGAGCATACAGCAGGTGACAACAACAGATGCAGACAAGCAGAAACGCAAATGATTTTGCATACTGTATGTTAATGCAAGTGTTACCCATTTATTTGATTTGGCTGGGGGAATCTAGGATCTGATGTGAAGCAAAAGCTGAACCTGTGGCTTAACTGTCTGGTAGTGCAGAATGGTTACTTGAGATATGAGTATGCCTCAAGAGGTAGAGGGGTTATAAATGGGATTTGCAGTTTTAGGTATGGCTCAAGAGGTACGGGGGTTTCTAAATGGGATTTGCCGTTTTAGGTATGGCTCAAGAGGTATGGGGGTTCTAAATAGGATTTGCAGTTTTGCAGGGGAAATCCATGCAGGCTTGATGGTAGTGCAGTTAATTAGGTTAGGCTTGCATGGTTTCCTACTGCTATTATGAAGAATTTCCTGGACCATAAGTAAAACGTAATGTTGATAACTCCAATGCATTGGGTAACTCACCCTGTGAAAAGCAGTTGAGTGACTCACCCTTGCAAGTAGGCTAGTTTTCAAAAGCAGCTGTTTGTACTAGGTTGAAAAGCTTTCTAAAATAAGCTATCTCCTTGACTATAGAGGGATGTGGGGGAATCCAGTAAGCAAAAAGATGACACACACCTTTTAGGCATGACAAATATAGACATGCAGAAGGTGGATCCATAAAAATGGAGAGCAGAAGAGCTATGAGCCCTTTACTGCAACTAGAAAGTATGCAAAGGGTGGGCGAGATGTGTCTAAAGGCATATACATGGCTTCTCACACCAAACACAGGGAAAAGAAACACTAAAAATGGTAACTTTACAGTGGTTCTTGATTTTTACTTACCCATATGGAACGATTAAAAAAAAGGTAAAAACTTGCAAGCAGTACTCGTCATGGATTAGTGTTGAAAAAATGTAATTGTGTTATTTATGCAATGCAGGACTAAGACATAGTAATGTTCAATTCAGACACAAGCTAGAGAGCATTTCTCAGAATGAATGACTGCAGAGAATACTCAGAATATTTGCTGGTACTGCTAAGTGGTAATGGGTGACAAAGTTTAAATATGCATCAGGTAGCATGGATCCCCGGTGTGATTTTGCAGGCTGTGGCTATTTCAATTACTTCTGGATGGTTTCTGTTTTAGTAGAGAGACTTCTGAAATAAATGCAAAACGGAATGTCACCTAACATTCTGAGACTCATCTTATGACAAGGAAATGAAGGGGTGTCTCTTATGGGCACATAGTAGGAATCAAGAAGAAGGTATACTGTAAGAAAAGGCTGAAACTAGGTTTGTAGATATTGTCAGTGTAATTATTTCTCTGGAGAAACTAAAATCCTCATGGCAGTGTTAAACATACTGCAGAACTAAAGTGGTACAGAATCTCGGTTTTACCAAATATAATTTTACTGGTAAATGAAATGCAAAACACTTTCAGCTATTATGACAGTCTTACAACAGCTGAAGCTTCAGTATAAAGTGTGATGAAAATAAACAAACCTTAAAGGCTTAGCAGCATCTAGTGCATAAAACAAGAAGTAAGGCTCTAAATATGGGGATGGCACAAAACATATAACAGTTGGTTTTAGCTATTTGAAAGTTATATGATGCTTAGCAAGGGTCATTCTATGAAGGTGACAACGGGATAGGATTACAACCATCATGATAACCACCATATGTCATATGTATTTATTTCACCGGGTTAGTCCAACTGAGTTTAAAAACAAACCCATTTTCAGTGGAGACCAGAGGGCAAAAGCCCCAGCAAACATAAGTAAAGATAAAGTGACAATATACAAATATTAAATAATGACAATATAAAATAATTGTAAAACGAAAAGGTTATGAACTATTTGCATTGCAATGATAGCAAGCAACCCATTTTCAGTTGAGACCCAAGGGGAAAGAGCCCTAGCAAACATAAGCAAAAGTAAACATACAGGACAAAAGCTATTAAAAACAACAAAGCAAATACGAAATTAATCATAGTGAGAAAAACAAAAGAAAAAAATTATGAACATTAAGGGTTCCACTGACAGCAGTGGTCAAAATGTACTACATATGAGAGTAAAAACAAAAAGATAATAGTTCAAAAGATGGGCAATGTATAGAAACTGATAGGAAGTGGGGGGGGTAGTGTGTAGAATGGCGGGGGGAGAGAAAGGAGGGGGCTATAGTAGTAGAGCTGAGGGTTTAGGAGGTTAGTTTAAGCAGAAGTTACTAACAGAGAAAAAGTTAGGCAATGCAACAGGTTATACAGTAGATCAGATTAAGACTGTGTATGGTCAAGGCAATGGCATAATTTCAAGTTTAGTAGGTGGGATTTAAGCTCCTTTTTAAAAACAGGGAAATGAAAGGTTGGATCTAATATGGAGAGGGAGTTTCTTCCAATTTAGTGACAAAGAGTGTTTGTAAAGTAGTTTGCCAATATTCCTTTTGGGTTTACAAACTGAGAGAAGATGCTGATCAGCACTCCAGAGAGGCGGGTTGGAGTGTAGACAGTAACATGGGGGCAATAGAAGGACAGGCAGAGGGGTCGTTGAGTATGGAAAAGGTAGTGTGGAGTTGCGATTGTAGGAGAAGGTGCAGAAATTTCAGCCACTGAAGTTTGTTTAGTGAGAGGCAGTGATGTGATGAGTGTGGTTGGTTTAGAATAAATCTGGCAATTTTGTTGTATGTTTGCTCCAGTTTCTGCATTGAGATAGTTTGGATATTGGTAAGGATGGGGGAAGCGTACAGAAGACTAGGTAAGAGAAACGTCTGCACAAGAGTGCATTTAGTGGCAGTAGTGAGGAATTTTTTGTTCCTTTAAAGTAGTCCAAGTTTTTGGTGTTTTTTTTTTTGATGGCCTGTTGTATGTGCAAGTCAAATTTTAGTCGGTCATCAATTATTACCTCAAGAAGTTTGGCTGTTTGAGGCAGGGGAGATAGTGATATCATCTAGGGAAGAAAGATAAAAATTGGATAACCTTAAACTTTCACAGAATTTAGTTCAAAGTGAGAGCAGGATCATTCAAATTTTTTATAAGAACCACAAACATATAATATTTTTGGTTTTAGCTAACATTATGACATTAAAAATATGGGGAAGTGGATGACCAAGGGGAATGGCAAGGGTACTTGGGAACCTTGTTACTGGAGGATAAAACGGGTACAGGCATGTTTGTATGCTAGATAATGTGAGTAAGTACTGGGTATAGTAGTAATGTTTTGATGCAAATTAATTTTACTATACACAGTGATGTACATACATCATAGAATTGATAAATATATAGCAAAAGGGGTCCTTAAGTATGTGACTCGCTTACAATTTCTGCATACAAGTATGGTCAGAAATGAGTGAAACCTCCAGAAAGCGAACAGCATTTAAAAGTATAAAAAATAATTTCTACAGCGGGGGGGCTACCCCCTGTATCCTCACCCGTTACTGACATATATCATCTCAAATGTCACACAGAAAGGAGAAATACCCAGTGGGCCAGCAACTCATTCTTCTGGGAAGAGGGACAGTCGCACACAGGCGACAGCACAACCGAGTGTTCACCACTATGGTTTCACATACAAAAATGGCACCCAATAAATGTACAGAGTCTTGAGCTCATGTCTGGTTAAAACTAACGCAGCAGCTTAGAGACAGATTTGGGAGGCTGATTTTGCTTAAAGATCAAACACTAAACTAATAAAGAGGGTAAAGAAAGGATGAAGGGAAAAAACTTATTCTGGTTATTACAGTCTCTGAATTACAGTAAGTTAATGGAGGTGATTACAGTTTGCAAATGTTCTCTTTTTCTTTACATTGCAAATTATGCATGCTGTCAATACTTAAGGTGAGTGCAATGAATGCAACACTTAATGAGGATCTATGTCTTAAATAGGGCCGAAGCCACTGTTTTTGGTATAGCTGTGTAAGAGCTATGATCCAATGAGACAGTCCTGGAAAGCAGCTGTAGAGGAAAGTAGGGTGCATTACCTTTGTTTCAGACACGAGGACCTCTGAATCCTCATAGCCTCTTTGCCAGCTGACTAAGAAAGAAAACCCACCCATACCTCTAAACTGCAGAAACAGGCAGTCTAGACACAGCCTGTAAATGGGGAGAAAAAAGTGGCTGAAAGGCAAGTACTATGAAAGCAGGTCACCAGCACAAGGGGAAAAAATATGCATGAGGCAGCACTAGGGATTAACAGGCCTAAGAACAGTATGGTGCTTGTGATAAACTATACACCTTAAAGTTATGCTCAATACCCACAAGATCAATTACCATCAACAGAACACTGAGTGAATGTCCACCATCTAAGATGCCTCTATGAAAGCAAATGCTGATGCAGGACCCAAGAAAGTTTCCTGAACTCCAGCAGTGAGACTTGCATTTGGGATTGGGAAGGGACTGCCTTAGCCTGAGGTAGTGCAACCACTCAGCCTATGCTGTGGGACTACAGGAATCTCTCTAGAAAATCTGGATGGGTATCAAGCTTTGACTGCAAGAAATACGGGTGAGTCCATAGGGAAACAGTGGAATGCACCCTCTCCCAAGCACAAATCTGTGGCTGACCCTACCATGTCATAAGAGAACTTGTTACTTGTGAAGAATAAGAAAGTACAGTTGTGTACACTTACCATAAATGTAGATGTTAGAGTGTATTCACTGTTACAGTCATCACATTTGGGTTTGCAGTAGCCCTCAGTCGGCCTGATTAACAAAGTCTTGCGTCCTGCGTTGGTTGCTGTCCCATCTTCCATGATGTCAGGTAGTCAGGGGTATAAAACATGCAGCCGACGCCATTACATCAGTTTTTCTTGCCCCAGGTGTCCCCATAATGGGAAGCAATTATATAAACATAAGGTTACACCTCTAATAAAAAAGCAAATACACCAAAAAGTTTTAAACATAGCAAGTAAGAATAGAAGTATAGCCAATAGAAGTCAGGGGGCTGGAGGGAGGGTAACTAGGACTGCACCAATAAATACACTCGAACATCTACATTTATGCTAAGTGTACACAACTGTAATATGTTCTCCATGATTCACTGTTGCAGTTATCACATTTGGATAGCAAATGGTAATGCTCGATGAAGGTATGTACAGAACTCCAGGTAGCAGCTTCTACGATGTCCCTGGTAGGGACACCTCTGAGAAAGGCTGTAGAGGTAGATGCAGCTCTGGTAGAATGTGGTCTAATCCCCTGTGGGATAGACTTTTCCATGGTGCTTATAGCAGAAATTAATGCAATGGCCTATCTAATTAGAAATGGTTTGCTTTGAAAATGGCCTTCCACTCTGCCCCTGCAGCAAATGCAACCGGCAGTTGTTCAGATTTCCTGAGAGGTTTAGTCCTGTCCAAATAAAATCTAAGTTGTCTGTGCAAAATTCTCTCCCCTTTGCTCTGTGGATTAGAAAAGAAGGTTGGCAAATGAATGGACTGAATAAGAGCCACACTCGATACCACCTTGGGCATGAAGGAGGGATTGGTCCTAAGGGACACCCTATCCGCATGAAAAATGATGAAAGGCTCCACTGCCATGAGGGCCTGTAATTCAGACACCCTTCTAGTTGAAGTGATGGCTAAAAGGAAGGCTGTTTTCCAAGAAAGGAATTTCAACTCTGCATTTGCAGCTGGCTCAAAAGGAGGTAGAATGAGTTTTTCCAATACAAAGTTAAGGTTCCAGGCTGGGGTAGGAGCTCTCCTGGGTGGGTCTTAGGTTTTTTTGGCCCCTCTGAGGAACTGTTTTAGCAGTGGATGAGAAAAGAGGGGTGGTTCTGTGTTGTAATGAGCTGAAATGGCTGAGGCATAAATTTTGGAGAAGGAAAAGGAAAGGCCCTTGTGCAACATCTCAGTTAAGTATTGAAGAAACTGAGGTAAATTGGGCGCTGCTGTGTCCATCCCATGAGTTTGGTTCCAGGAACAGAATCTTTTCCATTTTTCAGTGTAGGATTTTCTAGTACTAGGCCTCCTTGCCTCCAAAATAACATCCAACACTTGCTTACTGAGGTATGGTAATGGAGAAATCAGGTAATTAGCCAGGCTGCCAGTTTCAGGGTTTTTAGCTGTGGGTGCAGAATCTGGCCCTCCTACTGAGACGGCAGGACAGGGGTCTGAAGCAGGTGCCATGGTGCTAGCAGTGACACACTGCGCAAAAGGGGATACACCAGTGTTGGTGTGGCCAGTCTGGTGCAATCAGTATCGTCCTTGGTTTGTCCTGTCTGATCTTTAATAGTACCTTGGAGAGAAGATGCAGAGGGGGAAAGGCATTAACTGATAAGATTTTCCAGGTAAAGGACAGGGCATCCACTTTCCAAGCTTGTTTGTGGGGAGTCCTTGTACAGAATTTTTTTAATTGGTAGTTCTGGGGGGAGGCAACCAGGTCAATATCTGGGCTCCCCCATTTGTTTCTCAACATGCTGAATATCTTTGGTTCCAGTTTCCACTCGTGTGGGTCCATGAGATTTCTGCTTAGATCGTCTGCCAGTGTGTTTAGCTTTCCTGGCAGGAATTGAGCCTGTAGGTGCACTTGGTAGCTCAAGGCTGTGATCCTCAGAGCAATGGCTAGTCTGCAGAGAGGGTAAGAATGGGCTCCCCCCATTTGTTTATGTACCACAAAGTACAATTGTGTACACTTACCATAAATGTAGAGAGTGTATTCACTGTTGCAGTCATCACATTTGGGTTATCTGCTTGCAGTAGCCCTCACTCGCGCTGATTATCAAAGTCTTGGGTCCTGCATCGGTTGCTGTCCATCCTTCTGTGAGGCCGACTCCTGAAATTTTCGTTTTCGAGTTTCAGAACCGAAGTCTTCAACTAAGCTAAGTACCCCATTGGGGAAACTTTTTCTTGCTCTAAACTGATGTCAGTAAGAGTCAGTAATTGTATTTCTTGTGGAAAGCAAATACCTCATAAAAATTTTCATTCGTACTGTATTCCTTGCCTAGGCCCTGACCACGACGTACCTCGCTGTCGGTTTTGTGCCTTATTTAAACCATGAACTATCCGTTGTCTGTATATTTTCGCTTTTAAATATTTTGGTGCTTTGTTCAATTATCCTGATATGTCTTCGGTAAGCCATCCGACTACCGACATTCCGAAAAAACGCAGAGATAAAGACAGAAACAGGCTGCCTAGGTCCAAAGCTGCCGATGACACTTCTCCTAAGTCAGTCACCAGTTTGCCGGTACTCAGTGAGGCACTTTCGCAGCCCGATACCCGCTACTTCAGATTCACAGGCCTCTACTGAGACACATTCGGAATCCGGTATGCTGCGAGATGCTTCAGCTGTGGAACCGGCGGATGTGTCTACTTTGGATGGGTCCAAAGCCGCTGTGCAGGCACCGGCTTCTGAGGGTGTATTCAGGCCTACTAACTTGCATATTAAACCGATGCCATCTTCTTCTTCAAGGCCTAAAGCTTGAACCATGCCTAGAAAACTGATGCCCAGACCGCATGGTCAGGCCTCTATGCCTAAAAAACAAATAAGAATGGCTGAAGACCTTATTACTTTAATCAGAGGAAGCCAGCCTTCCCCCTCTAAGAGACCTAGGACTGAGTTTGCTTATGATACTTCTGACCAGGATTCTGAATTTTCTGTTTCCTCTGATGACCAGCATTTACCCTTATCTACTTTTGAGGATTCTGATGCTGAGGACTCTATTTCCTCTGCTTCTCCCCCAGAGGATTTCTCTTTTGGTGAAACCTTGCATACTCTCAGGGAGCATTTTCTTTGGGAAAGTCAGGATTTCTCTTATTTTAAAAAGAGGCTTAGGGATTTCTTACTACTGCCCCAGCACAGGCCTTTAGCCATACCTCCTGTACTAGACATTGCTGTTGATGCGTTTTCGGAATATAGCTTGGCCCCTGACTCTTTACCTCCTGCTTCCAGAAAACCTGATAGATATTACAGGGTCCCTGACTCTCACAAGTTCCTTTTTAAAAATCCTACTGCAGATCCAGAGACCATTTCACAGGGACCCAAGGCATTGAGATGCTGCACAAAGGCCTGTCTTTCTCCTCCATCAAAATTCACGCCTCAGCCATTTCAGCTCATTATAACACAGAACCTCCCCTCTTCTCTCATCCACTGCTCAAGCTGTTCCTCAGAGGGGCCAAAAATGTACGACCACCCAGGAGAGCTCCAACTCCAGCCTGGGACCTTAACTTTGTTTTGGAGAAACTCACTCTTCCTCCTTTTCTTCCTCCTTTCGAGCCAGCTGCTACTGCAGACTTAAAATTCCTTTCTTGGAAAACAGCTTTCCTTTTAGCAATCACTTCAGCAAGAAGGGTATCTGAATTACAGACTCTCATGACAGTGGAGCCTTTCATCATCTTTCATGCAGACAGGGTGTCCCTACTTCATGCCCATGGTGGTATCCAGTGTGGCCCTTAATCAGTCCATTCATTTGCCAACCTTCTTTCCTAATCCACAAAACAAAGGGGAATGGATAGTTCACTCCTTAGATGTGCACAGACAATTTGGATTCTACTTGGACAGGACTAAACCTCAAAGGAAATCTGACCAAATGCTGGTAGCATTTGCTGCAGGGGCAGAGGGGAGGGCTATTTCAAAGCAAACCATTTCCAAATGGATAGGCCATTGCATTCATTTCTGCTACAGGCACCATGGAAAACCTATCCAACCAGGGCTGCATCTACCTCTACAGCTTTTCTCAGAGGCGTCCATACCAGGGACATCCTAAAAGCTGCTACCTGGAGTTCTGTACATACTTTCACCAAGCATCTGCCAATTTTCTCTAAATCCAGAGCTGGCTTTACCACTGCAGTCTTGCAGGGCCTTATAGCTGGTCCTAATGCTATCTAAATTCCTCATCCCATCCTTAGCTTTGGGAATCTACCAAAATGTGATGACTGCAACAGTGAAACACGAAGAACATAGTACAGTTGTGTACACTTACCATAAATGTAGATGTTCGAGTGTATTCACTGTTGCAGTCCTGGTTACCCTTCCTCCAGCCCCCTTACTTACTTTGGCTATACCTCTACTCTCCTTTACTATGCTCAAAAGCTTTTTGGTGTATTTGCTTTTTTGTTGGAGGTATAACCTTGTATATTTATCGATTTAATTGCTTCCCATTAGGGGGCACCTGACATCTGGGGCAAGAAAAACTGATGTAATGGCATCAGCTGCATGCTTTATACCCCTGACTACCTCATATCATGGAAGATGGGACAGCAACCGACGCAGGATCCAAGACTTTGTTAATCAGGCCGACTGAGGGCTACTGCAAGCAGATAACCCAACTGTGATGACTGCAACAGTGAAACACGAAGAACATCTTGCCTCGTGGGCTGATACTACAGGAGAACATATACATTGCCAAGGCTGCACTTCCCCAAGCATCACACATCGGTCCAGCATCAACCTAGGACTACTCTTGGAACTCTACTGCCAATGCTTACTTTCACATCCTCCGCAGCTGTCACCTTCAAAGACCTGATGGAGGCCTCAGGTTTCTCAGTCTCCTGCAGGTGGGTAGGACTGCAGTGCCAGTAACTGTGACAATGTTTAATACTGTGGTCCTATTCAGGACAAAAACGGCAGTACTTTAACAAATCTCTGGCTAGTGATTAGATGCAAACAGGAACAACTGAAAGACAATGGCATTTCAGACACTGGGACTTTTCCTGTGATAAAAGTAAAAATCATGATCCAAACTGTGTGAACAGTACAGCTGCTCTCTCCTAGTCCAGTGCATGTTATCACAACATATGCAGCGTAAAAGCATGTACAATCCTCTCTTCCAAAAGCAGAGGAAGAAATGTAAGTTCTGAACTGTGCACTGCCAGGGTTATAAAAGGAGAAAAACAACTACCCAATGCAAAAGGTCAAGAAATGTCAGATCCACAGTCTCAGTACTAACTTTAACAGATGCCCACAACTTGGTAGAAGAATCCTTGCACCTGGGCACAGTAGAAAATGTAGCACCTAATCATCCCAAGAAAAAAGATAACCTGATACTAAACCAAGACACAATACAATATTGAAATGGCAAAACCCACCTTTGCACTGGACTGTCAGATACAGTTTATAACACTTGATAAAGTTTTTTTTTTTTAAACTATATCCTTTCATGGCTCCTACTAACTAGGTGGTCCTTTTCCTTATTTTACCGGATTCTCAGATCAGTGGGGGCAAAAAAAAAAGATAGCAGGTCAGCACTACTCCATAAAGTACAGTTATATACACTTACCATAAATGTAGATGTTAAGAGTGTAATCACTGTTGCAAGTCCTCACATATGGGTTATCCGGCTCCTGGTAGCCCTCAGTCGGTGCGAATACCAGAGTCCTTGGTATAGGACGTCAGCTGCTGCCGGTTGTAAAACTGATGTCAGAACATCAGGTATAAAGGGAGACAGCAGATGCCATTTCCTCAGTTTTTCTTGCCTTAACTGTCAGGAACCCCCAAAAGAAGGCTAACCCAGGAAGGAAGCACCCTGGACACATGTCATACAATAAATAAAAATGCATATAGTCTGTGCCTTAGGAAAAAAAGGGGGAATGGAGGGTGGGAAACCAGGACTGCAACAGTGAATACACTTGAACATCTACATTTATGGTAAGTGTATACAACTGTACTATGTTCTTCATCTTTCACTGTTACAGTCCTCACATATGGGTTGATTCCCAAAGCCCAGGAAAAAGACAAAGGGGGGAGTAAGGATCACAGATTAAGGGTTGGTAAGAAGGCCCTGCAAAATTGCAGAGGCAAAACCAGCCCTGGATTTAGAAAACAAAGGTAGATTGTAATGCTTTGTGAAATTATGGACAGAAGACCAAGTAGCTGCCTCAAGAACGTCCTTAGTATTCACACCTCTCAGAAAGGCTGCAGAGGTAGAGGCTGCTCTAGTAGAATGGGTCTTAATACCCTGAGGAGGAACCTTCCCATGCTGCAGGTAACAAAAGTGAATACAATGAGCAATCCATTTGTCCATTTGGAGATGGTTTGTTTTGAAATAGCTTTACCCTGAGCCCCAGGAGCAAAACCAACTGTTCAGATTTTCAAAAGGATTTAGTCCTAAGTAAAATCTCAGCTGTCTACGCACATCAAGAGTGTGCAGAATCCTTTCCCCTTTATTTTGGGGATTGTTGAAAAATGTAGGCAGGTGAATAGACTGTTTAAGGGTTAAACTGGAAACTACCTTAGGCATGAAGGAAGGATTAGTTCTCAGAGAAACTCTGTCTGAATGAAAATAATGAAAGGTTCTACTGCCATTAAGGCTTGCAGCTCAGATACCCTTCGAGCTGAAGTAACAGCTAAAAGGAAAGCAGTCTTCCAGGATAGAAACTTCAAATCTGCAGAGGCAGCTGGTTCAAAGGGAGGCAGAGTAAGTTTTTACAGGACAAAGTTAAGATCCCAAGCAGGAGTAGGAGCTCTTCGGGGAGGTCTAAGATTACTAACTCCCCTCAGGAACGGTTTCATCAAGGAGTGAGAAAAAAATGGGCTGCTCATAAGAACAATGAGCCGAAATTGCTGAAGCGTGAATTTTGATTGAAGAAAAGAAAAGTCCATCATTTAGCAGTCCTGCTAGGTAGTCAAGAATGAGGGAGAGAGAAGGATGAGAAGAGTCTTCTTTAGCCAGCATCCAAGAGCAAAATCTCTTCCATTTATCTGCATAGGAATTTCTGGTGCTAGGCCTTCTGGCCTCATGAAGAACTTCAACCACCTGTTGGGAAAGATTTAAAGTATTAGCCAAGCAGTTAAATGCAGAGTTTGAAGATGAGGATGAAGGAACCCCCTGCTTGAACCAACAGATCTGGTACCAGGGGAAGATGCCAAGGCTGAGCCTGGGAAAGGCTGTGAAGGAGGTGATACCAATGCTGCCTGGGCCAATCTGGAGCTATCAAAATCACCTTTGATTTTTTGTCCCTTATCTTCAGCAGTACTCTGGGAAGAAGAGGCAGAGGAGGGAATGCATAAACTGAGAGATGTGTCCATGGGAAGGACAACGCATCCACCTTCCAAGCTTTGTTGTGAAACTCCCTGGTGCAAAAGGTTAGAAGGAGATGATTGGTGTGAGGAGAAAAGATTCTCTTGTGGGTTGCCCCAATGATGAGTGATGTGATGGAAAATGTCCTTGTTCAGTTGCCACTCATGATGATCCAGAACATGTCTGCTCAAATGATCTGCCAAGAAGTTTAGCCTCCCTGGAAGATACTGGGTTATTAGATGTAAGGCCATGGATACTGCTATGGACCATAGTCTCATGCTTTGTCTGCACAAGGGGTAAGAGTGAGTCCCCCCTTGCTTGTTGATGTACCACGTGACTGGTATTGTCTGTCCTGATCAGCAGAATCCCAGGGTACAGTAGGTCCTTGAAAGCTAGCAAGGCCTGCTGCACTGCCATTAATTCGTTTAAGTTTATGTGCAGATGAATCTGCTGGTTGCTCCAAGTCCTCTGTACGCTCCTGCCTTCCAGATGAGCCCCCTTGCAACATCTGTGGCGTTTGTGGTGAGAGTCTGGCTGGCAGGTGGTGGGCGGAAAGGAAGACACTTGTTCTGAGAACAGGCTGTCACCCACCAGAGGAACTCCATTTGTAGACAGGGAATCAGGGGAAGAATCAAGTCTAAGCCTCGAGTGTGTTGACACCAAAGATTCTTGAGGTACCACTGAAGTTTTCTCATATGCAGCCTTGCATATGGGATCATCAAAATACATGAAGCCATGAACCTCAGTGCTTGAAGGAATTGCCTTGCAAAGAGCTGGGTCATGCTTGTCAAGTTCATGAAGTACGCCGAAAGATCTTCTTGCTTCTGTTGAGGGAGGAATACCATCTGGGTGGCTGTATTCAGACTCGCTCCCAGGAAAACAATCTGCCTTCTAGGAACCAACTTTGACTTCTTTTCATTGAGTGTGTAACCCAAAGAGGTGACTGTGTTCACAAAATCCAAATCCTTTTCTAGATGTTCTGGGGAGTTTGCTTGAATGAGAGAGTCGTCCAGGTAAGGATAAATTTGAATGTTTCTCTGCCTGCAAAAGGCAATGACTGGAGCCAGGCACTTGGTAAAAACTCTGAGAGCAGTGGATAAGCCAAAGGGCAATTCTGAGAATTGAAATTGTTGCTTCCCAGCCCTGAAGTGAAGGAACTGCCTGCAACTTTCCCTTACTGGAATGTGCAGATAAGCCTCCTTTAGATCCAAAGTTACCAGCCATGAATCCTTGCCCAGCATTGGTAGTAACTGTTGAAGGGTGAGCGTCTTGAATTTGGGAATCACCAGAAAAGTGTTTAGAATAGATGGATCCAGAATAGGGTGCCAGGTGCCCTCTTTCTTGGGTACCAGAAAAAGTCTTGAATAAAAACCTAGTCCTGCCTGATTTGTAGGAACTGACTCTATAGCCCCCATAGTCAGTAAGGAAGAAATTTGAGTTTCTACCTTTGCCCTGAGAGTTCTGGTTATGTCTGGGTACCCTTGTAAAAAGTACAGTTGTGTAAACTTAGCATAAATGTAGATGTTTGAGTGTATTCACTGTTGCACTCATTAAATTTGGGTTATCTGCTTGCAGTAGCCCTCAGTCGGCCTGATTAACAAAGTCTTGGATCCCGCATCAGTTGCTGTCCCTTCTTCCATGATGTCAGGTCGTCAGCGGTATAAAACATGCAGCAGACACCATTACATCAGTTTTTCTTGCCCCAGATGTCAGGTGCCCCCCTAATGGGAAGCAATTAAATCTATAAATACAAGTATATAACTCCAACAAAAAAGCAAATACACCAAAAAGCTTTTTGAGCATAGTAAGTGAGAGTAGAGGTATAGCCAAAAGAAGAAAGGGGGCTGGAGGGAGGGTAACCAGGACTGCAACAGTGAATACACTCGAACATTTACATTTATGGTAAGTAACTGTACTATGTTCTTTGTGTTTCACTACTGCAGTCATTACATTTGGGTAGATTCCCAAAGCTAAGGTTGGGAGGAGGAATTTAAATATAATTACGATGAGATACAAGGCCCTGCAAGACTGCAGTGGCAAAACCAGCTCTGGATTTAGAGAAAATTGGCAAATGATAATGTTTGGTGAAAGTATGTACAGAACTCCAGGTAGCAGCTTCTAGGATGTCCCTAGAAGCGACACCCCTGAGAAAAGCTGTAGAGGTAGATGCAGCCCTGGTTGAATGGGGTCTGATGCCCTGTTTGATAGGTTTTCCATGGTGCTTATAGCAGAAATTAATGCAGTGGCCTATCCATTTTGAAATGGTTTGTTTTGAAATAGCTTTCCCCTCTGTCCATGCATCAAATGCCACCAGCAGTTGTTCAGATTTCCTTTGAGGTTTAGTCCTGTCCAAGTAGAATCTAAGTTGCCTGTGCACATCTAAAGAGTGCAGTACCTGCTCCCCTTTGTTCTGTGGGTTAGGAAAGAGGATAGGCAAATGAATGGACTGATTAAGAGCCACACTGGATACCACCTTAGGCATGAAGGAGGGATTGGTTCTGAGGGACACCCTGTCCGCATGAAAGATGATGAAAGGTTCCACTGCCATAAGGGCCTGTAATTCAGATACCCTTCATGCAGAAGTGATTGCTAAAAGGAAAGCTGTTTTCCAGGAAAGAAATTTTAAATCTGCAGTAGCAGCTGGCTTGAAAGGAGGAAGAGTGAGTTTCTCCAAGACAAAGTTAAGATCCCACGCTAGAGTTGGAGCTCTCCTGGGTGGCCTTAAATTTTTGGCCCCTCTGAGGAACAGCTTGAGCAGTGGGCGAGAGAAGAGGGAAGGCTCTGTGCTATAATGAGCTGAAATGGCTGAGGCATGAATTTTGACAGAGGAAAAGGACAAGCCCTTATGAAACATCTCGGTCAAGTATCGTAGAATCTGCGGTAAATTGGGCACTGCTGTGTTCATTCGTTGAGACTGGTTCCAGGCACAAAATCTTTTCCATTTTGCAGCATAAGATTTTCTAGTACTAGGCCTCCTTGCCTCTAAAATAACACCCATCACTGATTGACTGAGGGATGGTAAAGGAGAGATTAGGTAATTAGCCAGGCTGTAGGTTCACAGTTTGCAGATGAGGGTGCAGAATCTGGTTCTTCTGCTGAGACAACAGGGAAGGAGACTGAGGCAGGTGCCATGGAGCCAAGCGTGACACACTGCGCAAGAGTGAGTACCAGTGTTAGAGAGGCCAGTCTATTACAATTAAAATTGTCCTTGGCTTGTCTTGTTTGATCTTTAGTAGTACCTTGGAGAGCAGAGGCAGAGGAGGAGGAAAGGCATAAACTGATAGGTTTTTCCAGCTGAAGGATAGAGCATCCACTTTCCAAGCTAGCTTGTGGGGTATATCCTTGTGCAAAATTTGTCCAGTTAATGGTTCTGGGGGGGAGGCAAACAGGTCTATATCTGGGCTCCACCATTTGCTTTTCAACATGTTGAAAATCTTTAGTTCCGGTTTCCACTCGTGTGGGTCCATGAGGTTTCTGCTTAGTCTGTCTGCCAGTGTATTTAGTTTTCCTGGCAGGAACTGAACTTGTAGATTCACTTAGTAGCTCAAGGCTGAGTTCCACAATGCCATGGCTAGTCTGCATAGGGGGTAAGAATGTGCAACCCCCTGCTTGTTTATGTACCACATGACAGTGGTGTTGTCCGTCTTTACCATTAGTTGTCCTGGAAGAATGTGGTCCTTGAAGGCTGTCAGAGCATTCTGTACAGCTAACATTTCCTTTTGATTTATGTGCAGGTGCATTTGACTTGGGTTCCATTTGCCCTGAATGCACTTCCCTGCCAGATGAGCCCCCCCATGCATAGTCTGATGTGTCTGTTAAGATTTGGGTGGCAGGGGGGTAATGTGAATGGTAGTCCTCTGTTTTGGTGGCAGGCCTCTGCCCACTAAAGGAACTCTAGGCGTAGGCAAGGTATGATAGGAATCCTTGCTTCTAGATCCTGTGAATATTGACACCATAGGCTTTTGAGATACCACTGAAGTTTCCTCATATGCAGCCTTGCATATGGAATTAGAAGAATGCAGGAGGCCATGAACCCCAAGGCTTGCAGTATTTGCCTTGCAGACAGCTAGGTTTTTGTGGCCACTTGCTTGAAGTAGGTTGTCATATTAATCCGTTTCTCTGGCATGAGGAAAGTCATCTGGGAAGTTGTATTCAAGCTTGCTCCCAGGAATATAATTTGTTGACAGGGTACCAGGTGTGATTTCATTTCATTTATGGTGAACCCCAGACAAGTCAGTACTATTTGAACAAAGGCCAGATGATTCAAAGGAATGTCCCGGCTTTCTGTCTGAATTAGACAATCGTCCAGGTATGGGTATATTTGAATATTTCTTTGCCTGCAAAATGCAATCACTGGAGCTAGGCAATTTGTGAATACCCTGGGCGCAGTATATAAGCCAAAGGGCAGTGCAGAGAACTGCATGTTTTATACCCCTGATGTCATGGAAGAAGGGACAGCAACCGACGCAGAAAGACTTTGTTAATCAGGCTGACTGACGGCAACCTGCAAGCAGATTACCCAAATGTAATGACTGCAACAGTGAAACACGAAGAACATCTGCTTGAGCAGTGGGTGAGAGAAGAGGGGTGGTTCTGTGTTGTACAGCTGAAATGGCTGAGGCGTGAACTTTGATGGAGGAAAAAGAAAGGCCCTTGTGAAGCCATCTCAGTTAAGTACAGAAGAATCTGAGGTAAATTGGGCTCTGCTGTGGCCATTCCCTGAGTTTGGTTCCAGGCTCAGAATCTTTTCCATTTTTCAGCATAAGATTTTCTAGTACTAGGCCTCCAAAATGACATCCAACACTTGTTTACTGAGGGATGGTAACAGAGAGATTAAGTAATTAGCCAGGCTGCCAGGTTTAGTGTTTGAAGCTGAGGGTGCAGAATCTGGCTCTCCTGCTGAGACAGCACGGTAGGGGGTCTGAGGCAGGTGCCATGGAGCCAGCAGTGACACTGCGCAAGACGGGGTACCAGTGTTGGTGTGGCCAGTCTGGTGCAATCAGTATCATGCTTGGTTTGTCCTGTTTGATCTTTAGTAGTACTTTTGAGAAGAGAGGCAGAGGAGGAAAGGCATAAACTGACAGATTTTCCAGCTGAAGGACAGAACATCCACTTTCCAAGCTTGTTTGTGGGGAGTCCTTGTGCAGAATTTGTCCAATTGGTAGTTCTGGGGGGAAGCAAACAGGTCTATATCTGGGCTCCCCCATTTGTTTATCAACATGTTGAAAATCTTTGGTTCCAGTTTCCACTCGTGTGGGTCCATGAGATTTCTGCTTAGTTCATCTGCCAGTGTGTTTAGCTTTCCTGGCAGGAACTGAGCCTGTAGATGCAGTTGGTAGCTCAAGGCTGTGTTCCAGAGAGCCATGGCTAGTCTGCAGAGAAGGTAAGAATGGGTACCCCCCTGCTTGTTTATGTACCACATAACAGTGGTGTTGTCAGTCTTTACCATTAATTGTCCTGGAAGAATGTGGTCCTTGAAGGCTGTCAGAGCATTCTGTACAGCTAACATTTCTTTTTGATTGATATGCACATGCATTTGACTTGGGTTCCATTTGCCTGAATGCACTTCCCTGCCAGGTGAGCCCCCCATGCATAGTCTGATGCATCTGTTGTTAGGGTTTGGGCAGCAGGGGGTAGAGTGAATGGTAGTCCCTTGTTTTGGTGGCAGGCCTCTGCTCACCAAAGGAACTCTAACCGTAGGCAAGTATGACAGGAATTATTGCTTCTAGATCCTGAGAATGTTGACACCATAGGCTTTTTAGATACCATTGTAGTTTCCTCATATGCAGTCTTGCATACGGAATTAGTAGAATGCAGGAGGCCATGAACCCCAAGGCTTGCAGTATTTGCCTTGCAGATAGCAGGGTTTTTGTGGCCATTAGTTTGAAGTAAGTTGTCAAATGAATTTGTTTCTCTGGCGTGAGGAAGGCCATCTGGGAAGTTGTGTTCAATCATGCTCCCAGGAATATAATTTGTTGACAGGGTACCAGATGTGATTTATTTTTGTTTATGGTGTACCCCAGACAAGTTAGCACACCTTTTATACAAATGCCAGATGATCCAAGAGTATGGCTTTCTGCCTGAATTAGACAATCGTCCAGGTATGGGTATATTTGAATATTTCTTTGCCTGCAAAATGCAATGACTGGAGCTAGGCACTTTGTGAATACCCTGGGCGCAGTAGATAAGCCAAAGGGCAGTGCAGAGAACTGATAGTGCATGTAGCCTGCTTTGAAGCATAGGTATCTTCTGCAAGCCTCCCTGATAGGGATGTGCAGGTATGCTTCTTTTAAGTCTAGTGTTACCAACCATGCATCTTTGCCTAGCATAGGAAGCAGCTGGTGAAGAGTCAGCATTTTGAATTTTGGAATCACCAGAAAGGTGTTTAGAGTAGGACAGGATGCCATGTATTACCTTTTCTGGGTACCAGGAAAAGTCTCCAATAGAAACCTTGACCCTTTTCCTCTTCTGGTACCAAATGAATAGCCCCCATGTTTGAGAGAGAGAGAGAGAGTACTTGATTTTGGGCATCTGCCCACTGATTTGGGGGTAGATCTGGCCACCCGCTTTGTATTGGTAACGTGTGGAAGTGAAATCTGTATCCTTGAGACACTATACTTAAAACCCATTTGTCCTGGGCAATGAGTTCCCAGTTTTTGGCCTGCAGACTAATCTTTCCACCTAAAGGAGCATTCAGTTGGGAAGTGCTTGGAAGTTTTAAAAGCAAGTCATCGAGACAGTTTTCCATGGGGGGGGGGGTCTTACTACTCCCAGATTTGGGTGCGGAAACTCCCCACTGCTTAGTCTTGAGTATCCCTTGGGACTGAAACCTGGGGTTTCTGCTGTGTCTGGGTTTGGCTTCAGAAGACCTGGAAGGGGCTGAAAAGGACCAGTTTTTAGAGGGCCAGTGCCTACTAAATCTTGGAGGTCGAACTTGTAAGACATCTTTAACAGTTTGCATATATTTAGCTTTAACTTCCATCTTTTTAGAACTTCCTCAGCCTTGTTGCCAAACAGGCAGTCCTGATTTAAGGGAGCATCCAACAATTTAGCTTTAACATGATCAGACAAAGATTGCTCCTTAAGCCAAGCATGCCTTCTGAGCTGCAGACCCAGTAACAGCAGCCCTGCAAGAGGCCTCTAATGAATCAAATCCACATTGCAAAGTATGTTTTCCAACCTGTTCAGCAGAATGCATTACATCCTGTAATTCTTTATTTTCAGCACAGTCAGGAATCAACATCATTTTCTGTTTAAGCAATCCAATAACATGTTGTTGATACTTTAACATATGAAACTGGCAGTTTAAAGCCCTAATGGCCAAGGTTGCATTAGTGTAAACCTTCTTACCCCATCTATCCAGCACCCTGGAGTCTCTATCAGAGGGAGTAGGATTTTTAGCAGTAGAAACCTTAGTGCCCTTGGGTCCCTGTGAAATAGTCTCTGGATCCGCAACAGGATTTCTAAAAAGGAACATGTGTGAATCAGGAACCCTGTAATATCTGTCAGGTTTTCTGGGAGCAGGAGGCAAAGAATCAGGGGCCAAATTAGATTCTGAAAAGGCATCAACAATGTCTAGTACTGGAGGTATAGCTAAAGGCCTATGCTGAGGCAGGAGTAAGAAATCCCTAAGCCTCTTTTTTGAATCAGAAAATCCTGGCTTTCCCAGTGGAAATGCTCCCCTACAGTATGTAAGGTCTCACCAAAAGAAAAATCCTCTGGAGGGGAAGCAGAGGGAATACAGTCCTCTGCATCTGAATCCTCATAAGAAGATAAGGGCAAATCCAGATCATCAGAAGAATCAGAAAAATCAGAATCCTGGTCAGAAGCTTCATAAACAACTTCAGTCCTAGGTCTTTTAGAAGAGGGAGGGTTAGCTTTCCCTGATTATAGTTGTAAGATCTTCAGCCATTCTTATCATTTGTTTTAGGCATAAAGGCCTGAGCATGCAGCCTGGGCGTTGGTTTCTTATGCATGGTTCAAGATTTTGGTCTAAATAAAGAAGAATGTCTGTTTAATATGCAAGTCTGTAGGCCTGAATACATCCTCAGAAGCCAGTGCCTGCACAGCAGCTCCAGGCCCATCCAAGGTAGAGACATCTGCAGGTTCCACAGTTGAAGCATCTCGTGGCATCCTGGACTTCAAATGGGTCTCAGTAGAGGCCTGCGAGTCAGAAGTAGCAGTAGTAACAGGGGCTGCAAAAGCGCCTTGCTGAGTACCAGCGAACTGGCGACTGGCTTAGAAGAGTCATCAGCAGCTTTGGACCTCGGCGGCCTGTCTCTGTCTTTATCTTTACGTTTTTTCGGAATCCCGGTAGTTGGATGGCTAACCAATGACATTTCTGGATAGTTAAACCGAGAACCGAAATATTTAGAGGCGAAAATATACCGACGATGGATAGTGTGCTGATTAAATAAAACACAAAACCGACAGCAAGGTACGTCGTGCTCAAAACCCAAACAAGTTATACAATAGGAATGGAAATCACGGTGTGGAATCTGTTTTCCACAGGCAAGACAGTTATTAACTTTATCTGACATTCGTTAAAGCAAGAAAAGAGGATCCCCAACAGGGTACTTATCTGAAGGCATCTTCAACTTGGTAGTCGGAAAGCAAAACGAAGGCAAATGGCCGACCGGCATTAGTGCGAATTGCATCTGCTTTGGGTTCCGCGGAAAGAAAGACTGAGGAAATGGCGTCTGCTGTCTCCCTTTATACCGGACGTTCTGACATCAGTTTTACAACTGGCATCAGCCAACGTCATATACCAAGGACTCTGGTATTCAGGCCGACTGAGGGCTACTGGGAGCCGGATAACCCATATGTGAGGACTGCAACAGTGAAACACAAAGAACATCCCACACACCCCTCATAAGTTCTGGATGGAAATGCTGGACTTTGGCGTGTTTGTGTTTCCTCATGCAAGAAAAATTTCCAGTTACAGCAGAAAAACTGCCTGGTAGGCTGATGCATCTCATACTTGCCCTCTCTGCTTCTATACCGCTTGGTTTTCACAAAGTAGTAGAACAATACCATTCAACTGCTTCCTTCCAGTAGTATGAAGAGAGTTACAGTTGCTCATTCACATTGAGCCAACCAATCAATCAAATCCTTTAGTATTCAAAAACACTAGCAAAATAAGGACACAATGGAGCAATATTGAAACTTCATCTCTCTGCATCACAGAACTGTTGTAATACTTGAGAAAGTGTATAACTCTAGCTAAGAAAGAGATTCACATCATCCTGGACCATTTCTACAGAAGGCTGCAGTGGTTGCTACTGCCTTGACATAAACAAAAGTTATGTACTTACCATAACAATGGATCCTTTTCGACTCCCTAGTCCATTTGATTTGACTGATGCGATTAGGCAGCCTTGCAGATCTGATCAGACAACTCTCTCAACACCCTCTCAAATGTCAAGCTGCTTCCTTGCTCCCATAATACATCTTCCCTCCTTAGTGCCTCAGATAAGCGTTTGCTGCTGCTTTGTGTAAAAAGCGTAAAACAAAAAAAATGGAATACAGGGATTACAGTAGAGTGGAGGATGGGTTTTAAGCAGGTTTACTAGGTTTTTCTAGAAAATGGTGAGAATATGGAATAGGTTGAGAGGGGGAGCAGGTGGCTGAATTGGACAGCTAGGTATGAAAAGGATCTGGGTGTTATGGTTAAGTATATACAACATTTGAATCCCATTTTATATCAGAGTCAAATGAAAGGACACAGTCGCAAGCTACCTGATTTTCTAACTGGAATCCTGACAGGATGCTCTTGGGAATGGTAGCCCCAATGTAAAATCTAGACCTGGAGAGAGAACGACCAACTTGTAATGTTTGGTAAACACATGCAATGTAGACCAAGTTGCTGCTGCACATGAATAACCATTTGAAATGTTGGGACCTGCTACAGCAAAGGCCAGAAACACAGAAACTGAAAGGCCAAAAACAGACTTGCATATATTAAGTTTGAAATGGCCATCTCTCTGAATATTCCCTTTTCTCCGAGGTTTGGTGATCTTCAAGTTGATATATACAAGATTCGTGGTGGTGGTGGGGGGGGCTCATCCCACTGCAAAAAAGATGATTTGCTCTTTTCCTGGATTTTTTTTCCCCAATCCATGGCATTTCAAATGCCGACATTCAACAGGGAGCCTACACACGTCATCTAATGAAGAATTTTTGAAGACTGTGTGGATGCAGACACTGATCTGGTTAAGTGAGCCTTAGGCTTCAATGATAAAGGCTTGCCACTTGAGTTGCGAGCAAAGGTGATACAAATTTGAAAGCCATCTGGAAAGTGTTACTTTGGACACACTGTATACTAAACTGGAAAGAGCAAAGGAAATAAGTTGTAAAACATTTTCTGATAAATTTTATTTGATGAAGATAGAAAAGAAACTGTCTGTGGACATCAAAGGTAGGAAGAAGGTATTGACCCTTGTTGGAATGGTTTGGAAAGAAAACTGATGTGAATGGGCTGACTGAGGGTGCAATCTGAGGCAACTTTTGGAATGAAGGTAGGATTGAAAACTCAGAGAGGTAGAAATGAGAGTGCTCATTTCTGAAATTCTTCTTGTTGAGGTGACAGCTACTAGAAACACTGACTTCCAGGAAAAGTATTTCATTTTGGCAGAGGATGCTGTCTTGAAGGGAAGGTATGTTAAAACTTTGAAAACTAAATTAAGGGCCAAGAGACGTCTTGGATCTTTGGCAGAATGAAATAATAATAGTCAGGTTCTCTTGAGGAAGGCTTAGCACGTCATTTTATGGTTATGCCCGCTCCCACCACACAAACTGCTACATCAACTGCATTACTATGTAAGAGCCCCATGAAAAAAATTGCTAACAGTTAACACTGTGGCACATAAGCTTCAACTTGTTTTCTTGATTCTGTAGTGGTCTGCTTTCTCAAAGAGCCTGACGTTTGGTTCAGCTATGTCTATTTGGAATTGGGTTATATAAGCAAAAGAATGTAACACTTAGTGCAAACACGCCTGAGGTGTAAGCACACTTCCCATTCTATCTACTGCCTGAGATTCCTTGTTAATAGGATAAACAGCAATGGTGTTGTCACAGAAATCTTTCTTAGTGGTTGCCACTACAGTAATGGAGTCTACCAGAGGGCCCTTGCCCCACTGCTGATTGTCCTTGAGAGGAATGAAGAATTTTGTCTGGTTTCCTCATGGCTGCTTCAGTGTAACTGGGCGTTTGTCATGCTCTTCCCACCAACAGGTCAATCATGTGGTCAGTGGGTCGATACCACCCAGGAGACAGAGTGGGTATTATCCGAATGTTTTAAGCAACACTTTATGGGGGGAGTTAGGGTGCAAAACTCGCCCTGGTGCATAAATTCTAGTACCTTGACAAACTTGATCCCTTCTGGAAGGGACTGTGGGAAACCCTCCCTTTCATCCCAATCCGTATCAGAAGAGAACTCCATGGGAGAGTCAATGTGCCCCCTTTTTACACATTTGTTTCCTGGGAGGAACCTGTCAGGAGACATCTAAATTTCCAAAAGACTCTGCATGAGCCTTTGTAGAAGGCTGGATGAAGCCTTCAGACCGGTCAGATCTGTCCTTGGGAATGACGTCAAAAGGGTGGGGTACAGACTGAAGGAAGCCAACAGTAGCAGTCTGTATCAAGAAACTTTCTGCAGTCTTCTCTGATGAGGTTACCTTCTTGACAGTTCTGAATGTTGACCCCAGGTATGTCAGTAATGGAGACCTCCAAGTCGGTGATGCACTGGTCCCTACCAAAGTGGATGTCATTGGCACAGGGGACACAGCATCTGACACAGAGCCTGGACGGCTCCAATATTAAGATCAGAGCTAAGACATTCAATGTGAAGGACTCCTACTACACACTGAATGACAACGAAGGAAATGGAACTGCAGACTACCATCACAGACTGTCTTGCTCCAAAACTCCAAGGGTCTCTGTGTCAAGCAACTCAAATGCAGACATGTTTGCACAGAGGCCTCAAGGTCAATTGGAGCAGACTTTACATGCTTTACTACAGGCATCAACTCGGAAGCCACCAGCGTCAAAACTGAAACTAGGAAAGGAGCCTGAAGAGGGGATAATGGGCTAACCCAATCTCCCCTAAAGCCAGGGGGGCATTGGATGACACCCATTTTAATCTGAGCCCTCACAAAGGCCCTTATCATTCTGTCCCAGTCCATTTCAGATGTGCTGTGGAAGGACCCAGTAGATCTAAGGGAGGGATGGTGTGAAGAGAGAAATTTGTAGAGTTCTCTCACCGAGGACTGTCCACTAAGAACCTTCTTGGAAGGGGCCTGGCCCTGTAGGTGAAGAATGTAGCACTGATGGTACCCACAAGGTAGTTGCTGCAGCTTCAGTGCTGAAAATCACCTGATTCTCAAGTCTTTCTTTTCTTTTTCCTTCTCTAACTGTTCTCTCTGTCACTATCCTTACCTTTACTTTTGACTTGTTCAGGAGAAAGCAGTCCTTTTAATATTAGTTAATTTCTGCACTGCAGCAAGAAATGAAGGCCAATGTCCTTGTATTTGCATATATCTGAAGTCAATGGAAGGTGTTTCAACCCCAAGGATAGACTACAGAAATCATGGGTGTCATGTGGCAGAATCTTGTGGTGGCATCTGCCACATTTTTTGAAGACATGATCCATGTTAAGCTAAGGTTAGCAAAAACAGAGTAATAAAAAAAGCATTACTATCTTGGACAAGTATGTGACAGCCATAAAACAGTAATCCAAACCAGAACGTAGTAATTCTAACAGCAAATAGCAATGAAACAGTAATAAACCACAGCAACAGTAATAAATGGCATCTTTCAACTGAATACAATCGTTAAACTATGAAAGGAAAAAAGAAGAGAATGAGAAAAGTGACTAGTCCTCTTTGTTCGCAGAAGATGCTGAGGTAGAAATTATTCAAGTTTTAACTTTTTTTTTTGAAGTATAGAAAACTTGAAAGTTGGTAAAAATGTGAAAAACAGGTTGGAAAGAGTCTAGGAAATGAACTAGAAATTGAAATTTGTGAGTGCCAAGATCACAATAATTCTTTTCTGAGCAGCAAATGACATCTAGGACAAGGAGGGGGACAGATGCACAATAAAGTCATGGTTTGAGTATGTGTAGATAGCTGCCAGACTGGATCCATGAGGCAACCTAATCCCATCAGTTGAATCAGACAGATGGGATGAAATAGGATCAAAGGTCAAACACTATAAAAAAGCAATAACATTTTTAGGTACTGTGAATGTGTTTTAGTGATTTACCAACCATTCCATCATTCTAATTAAACAAAAAGGTGAACTGTCTGAGGTCATTAGACCTTTGTATATAACAGATGTGGGATTATCTCAGAGAATTCAGTTTTCTGACAGTCTTCAACAAGACGTCTGTATCGCAATCTCACACTCCAACAGCCACAGATCCATCTATAACCCAGTACACACACACACACACACACACACACACACACACACACACACACACACACACACACACACACAACAAACAAGCAACTCAATACATACATCAGACATATTTTCTTTCGCTTGTGCATAAATGTTTTTCAAGGTGGGGGGATTATCCTGCTTCTTAATATTTTCCAATTGCCTTGCCACAGGTGAAAAAATACTACAAAACGCAGAATTCACCAGAAACACAGAATATACAACATAAAGCTCACAAGTCATCTTAAAGTACATGCACAAAATGACACAAAAACACCATTCCAAAAATGAAAGCAATCTAACATCACTTGTACAAACCATCCACCGTATTTCCTCACACAGTGGATTCATGTAAATGATGCTCATGAAAAGATACTACCTGTGAACAGGTCACACAAGCTTGTCCAAAAAATATATGCACACACTACCACTGACAGCACCATTAATAACTTACTCTTGAGCAATATACATGCAAACAACAAAACAGTATAGTGGATTCATACACACAATACAAGTAATGGAAGAAGACATCTAGGGAAACATACCCCAGATGTCTGCTGGTATCTACTGCATGAAGAATCCCTTCATACTTATTTTCTTAGCTTTAAGAACTGGCACTGGCAACCAAATAGCTTGACTAAGCGAAACGACATCAAATATTATGGATATTTTGGCTCCCATTACCCCAACTGTCCATCAAGTCCCTCTTTCTTTTTGTTCTGTGAAATTTCCATTCTGCAACACTCACCTTCTGCCAACTCTTCCAAATAATTCCCATTACTTCCCCATCTCTTTCCCTTATTTCTACCATGTTTTCAAAGTCCATCTTCATTTTACCTCACTCACTAGCTATCCCATATAAAGTACTTTCCATCTTCCCTGACACTTGATTCATACCCCTTGCCCATTCTTTAAATTCTTCGTTTTTTAACTAGGAGTAAAAATAAGATGTTGGCACTTCCCATCACTATTCTTCATCTTTACCTTAGTTTTCCTGGTGCATGACCTTGTATAGTTATCAGATGGGAGTCATCATCATCATCTTCTTTCGGCTGTTCCCGTTAGGGGTCGCCACAGCAGATCACCTGTTTCCATTTCTTCCTGTCCTCTGCATCTTGCTCTGCCACACCAACCACCTGCATGTCCTCTCTCACCACATCCATAAACCTTATCTTAGGCCTTCCTCTTTTCCTGTTACCTGGTAGCTTCATCCTTAGCATCTTTTTCCCAATATACTCAGAATCCCTCCTCAGCACATGTCCAAACCAACGTAATCGTGCCTCTCTGGCTTTGTCTCCAAACCTTCCAACCTGGGCTGACCCTCTAATATACTTATTCCTAATCCTGTCCACCCTCGTCACATCCAGTGCAAATCTTAACATCTTTAATTCTGCCACATCCAGCTCAAACTCCTGCCTTTTTGTCAATGCCACTGTCTCCAACCCATATAACATAGCTGGTCTCACTACCCTCTTGTAGACCTTCCCTTTCACTCTTACAGGTACTAGTCTGTCACAAATCACTCCTGACACTCTTCTCCACCCACTCCATCCTGCCTGTACTTTCTTCTTCACCTCTCTTCCACACTCACCGTTACTCTGAACTACTGACGCCAAGTATTTAAACTCATCCACCTTCGCCACCTCTACTTCCTTGCATCATCACCATTCCTCTATCCTCCCTCTCATTCACACACATATATTCTGTCTTAGTCCTGCTGACTTTCATTCCTCTTCTCTCTAGAGCATATCTCCATCTCTCCAGGGTCTCCTCCACCTGTTCCCTACTCTCACTACAGATCACAATGTCATCTGCAAACAACATGGTCCATGGGGACGCCTGTCTGATCTCGTCTGTCAACCTGTCCATCACCATTGCAAATGAGAAAGGGCTCAGAGCTGATCCTTGATGTAACCCCACCTCCACCTTAAACGCATTCGTCACTCCCACCGCAGACCTCACCGCTGTCACACTACCCTCGTACATATCCTGTACCACTCTTACATACTTTTCTGACACTCCTGACTTCCTCATACAATACCACAACTCCTCTCTAGGCACCCTGTCATATGCTTTCTCTAAGTCTACAAAAACACAATGCAACTCCTTCCGACATTCTCTGTACTCCTCCATCAACACTCTGAGAGCAAAGATTGCATCTGTAGTGCTCTTTCCTGGCATGAAACCGGAGTCATATCTTTCAATTAAATACATGTTCTTGTGAAATCTAATCCAGTCCTAGTGTCTTAGGGAATAATATGTAAATTATGTGTGAGTTCTTGCTACTGAATTCACATCTTCATATGAAATATTCTCAAACATTTCTTCAAAAATCTGTCTAGTTATATTTCCCTTCTGATTCCACTGATACAGCTGCACTACTGTAAACCAGGTTCCGGTCTCACCTATAAATATTCCCTGCTGGAAACATATTTCTCTTGTACTCTATTAATACTAGACTTCGATGGAATACAAATACATACCATTGTAATCCTCCTGTCATGCCAAAAACCCCTTGCTAAAACCCCACTTTTTTTTCTCTTCTATCAGTATCAGGGCTGTCTAGTAAATCAACATTACTCCTCTTTTCCTCTGTCCTAAATATGCCAATGAATGTCACCCCCCCCCATCTTTTTATCAAATTCACATGGATATTTCCCACTAAAATGCATCTACTGCAACACTGGTACTTTGCGCCCTACACTACCTACTGCCTCCCTGACTGCCTGAGTGACCCATCAACCTATCTTTCTAATGATGCACAAGTTTCATCATAACAAAGAAACAGCCCACCATCTAATATGATGCAAGAAAAAATTTTAATACCGCCAATTTCTTATCAGCATTGCAAACCTGTAAAACTACTCCCCCTAGATGAAGCAGTTCAATACTTAAACACCACCATTTTAAATATCCCGAACACACATGTACCTCCCACAACCATTAGAACCAAATCAAAGTTTTCCCCTTGACTAAGTAGAGAGACTAGGTCACTACTAATAACCAGAGACAAAACCTGGATCCACTGGCATTCTTACCAGGTCCCTATCATCAAAGCAAACCTACTTAGAGCTCCGTAATAAAGCTAAAAAATGCATTAAGCAAGATAAAACGTACTACCAAATTTACAAATGAAGCACCAAAAAAATCCTCAAAAGTTCTGGCCAGCCATTAACAATATTCTAAATCCAGGAAAATCATCCACACCTCCCCCCCATCAACTAATAACACCACTGAAAACATAGCTACCCAATAAAACAAATATTTTATCAAAACCATACTTGTCTTATCGAACCTTTACAACACCCCCCCCACTGAACTACCCAACACAGTCAACAACTCCTCCCTTACGTTCCAGCCAGTCTCCATCAACAGCATTAAAAAACTGCTTAAAAAGCTTAAACCAACAACCCTAGCCGCAGATAAACTTCCAGCAGAATTTCTGAAAATTGCTGTTAAATCAATAGCTTACCTGGTTAACAATCCTTACCAACAGATCCATGTCTGAAAATAAAGTCCCTGAATTAGGGAAAATCTCCTACATAATAACCCTACACAAAGGCGGTGCTTCTACAGAACTTACAAATTATCATCCTACAGATATCCTATCCCCGCTATCCAAAATCCTAAAAAGATGCATTCAAAAACAAATTATGGATGACTTGCATACAAACTTATATCAAACACCCAGCACAGCTTTCATCCCCTCCCATAGCACTACTACTGCCTTAATGTCCTTCACCAATCTAGTAAAATCACCACTGAAACAAGGGGAAATTTGTACCTGCTATCTTTCTTGACCTTTCCAAGGTCTTTGGCATGGTCACACACAGTAAGCTTATTCAAATTCTGAGTTTAATATCAGTCAGCCCACTATCACCTAGTTCCAAAGCTATTTATCATATGCCAGCAGGCCTTTCAATGGCAGAATGACTTCTCCCCATTTCTTCCAGTTACTACTGGAGTTTCTCAAAGCTCCAGTCTAGGACCCCTACTCTTCACTTTTCCCTAATAACGTACATTCTTCCTGTCTTCACTCCTTCATTATCAAATATGCAGATGACTTTACCTTAATCTTTTCTGCCACCTCCCTACTGGAGCTGCACTCAATTACACAAGATTCCTTTCTTTCAGTTGAAACTTGGCTCACTAACTCCAAGCTGATTCTAAACCCTAACAAAACAAAACTTCTACTGTTTAACCCAACAAGAACCACAACTTCCTACTCCTCCTTCACTATGTCCAAAAACAAAACCATAATTTCTCCTGTTACTCTCACTAAATTTCTAGGTGTCAAAATAGACTGTAATATGAAATCTGACATCCACATCTCCCAGACTATTAAGAAAGTCTATAAGAAACTGGGTCTACTATATACAAATAAACAATTCCTCACTAAACAGGCCAAATAAAGAAGTTATGTACTTACCTAACGTTCGATGTTTGTAGTCCATCGTGCCCTTCATTCTTACACTTGGGATTGGAGCCAAACCTTGGTTCCGACTCGGCCATTCTCTAGCTCAAAAACATCTGGTTGGCTCATGGCGAGGAGGTATCCCATAATGCACCGCTAACATATCCCAGATCTTGTTTGCTGCAAGGAGAAAATATACAGAGACAAAGAACAAACCATGTAGAAATGACTCAACATAACTATAAGGCAGTAGTCACTCTACCCCCAGGTCCTCAAGGAGGGGGCAGGAGGGAGGGTTTGTAAGAATGAAGGGCGAGATGGACTACAAACATCGAATGTTACGGTAAGTACATAACTTCTTTATGTTCTGTAGTCCTATCTCGCCTTCATTCTTACACTTGGGACAGCGTCCCCAGCACCTTTATCTTGGGTGGCTCACTGGAAAATGCTCCTGAGTACTGTGGAACAAAAGGAAGACCTGTTCCTGGAAGCCATGTCCAACTTGTAGTGAGTAATGAATGTATGAGGTGAAGCCCATGTTGCTGCTGCACAGATGTTATCTATAGGAATTTTTGCTTGAAAGGCTACAGAAGTAGACACAGATCTGGTAGAGTGAGCTTTCACCTTGAAGGGAAGGTCTTTTCCCCTGGATGTATAGACAAAGGAAATGCAGCTAGAAATCCAGTGATACAATGTGGTTTTAGAAACTGGACTGCCCTTCCTTGCATCTGAAAAGGAAATAAACAATTGATCTGACCTTCTGACATTCTTAGTTCTGTCAAGATAAAAAAGCAATTGTCTATACACGTCAAGTTGGTGAAATCTGTACTCTGCCTTGTTAGAAAAATTAGGGAAGAAAACAGGTAATTCAATGGACTGATTAACATTGGCCTGAGAAGAAACCTTAGGAGCAAAAGAAGGGTTTTGTATGTAAGGAAACCCTATCTCTGTGAAACACCAAATAAGGGGGCTTAATGGAAAGGGCATGCAGTTCAGATACCCTCCTTGCAGATGTAATAGCCACTAAAAATATAATTTTCCATGATAAGAACTTAAGGTCACAAAAGTTGCTGAAGGTTCTAAAGGGCTTGAAGTAAGTTTATGGAGTACAAAATTCAAATCCCAGGGTGCCACCGGATCCATGACTGGAGGTCGTAATAAGGTGGCCCCTTTAAGGAAAGCTCTACACAGTCTATGCGCCATAAGGTTTGGGTCATTAGCCAAGTGAAAGGACAAAACAGCTGCCAGTTGAACTTTAATAGTGGCAGCTGCTGAGCCTTGATGGAACAACTGAGTAAGGAACTCTAAAATGGCAGAAATGGGAGCTGTATAAGGATCGAGGTTTCTCTCACAGGCCCAAAAGAAGAACCTTTTCCATTTACTGGTATAAGTCTTTCTGGTAGAAGGTTTGTGAGATGTCAGAATATGGAGAACATTCAGGAGAAAAGTCATGAAGCCTGACTAGGGATGGAATTGGAGCAGCCAAGCTATCAAATTGAGGGTGTGGCGAGAGGGATGGAACACTCCTGACATGTGCGTCAGCAAATCTGGCACTGGGTCCAGAGTCCACGGTTTGTCCATTAGATGCGATCTGAGTAAGGAGCAATTAGGATAATTTCGCTTCCCAAGGATATTGCTTTCTGAATTACCTTCGATATCAGAGGGAATGGTGGGAATGCATACAGAAGTCCTGAGGGCCAATAGTGAACGAGTGCATCTCTGGGTGCCTCCCCTTCCAGGTGAAATAGGGTGAAGTAGCTGCTGCATTTGGCATTTCGGGGGCGGGGGGCAAATAGATCGCAGCAAGGCTGACCCCATTTGCGAAAAATCTGTTCCGCAATGTGCGTGTTCTGAGACCACTCGTTAGGCATCAGAATAGCCCTGCTGAGCCTGTCGGCTATTACACTGGTTTTCCCCGGAAAGTACGTTGTGACCAGAAAACATTGGGAAGACACTGCCCACTCCCACACTCAAAGGTCCTCTCTGCAAAGGGGATAAGATTTGGTCTCTCCTTGTTTAAGTACCACACCACCGACATATTGTCTGAGTGGATCGCAATAGTCCCTAGAGGGGAGAAAGCCGTGAAGTGCTTGCAACACCAGAAGCACTGCTCTCATCTCCAAGACGTTGATATGCAAATAAGCCTCGTGTTCCTGCCAAGTGCCTTGGCCTGTTCTCCCTAGACAATGCCCCCCCAATCTGGGAGGCATCCGTGGTCACGGTGGCAAAAAGGGGGGGGGGGTGGAACAAATGGTCTGCCTTTGGTTAGATGGCTGGGCTTGATCCACCAGTGAAAATCCTGTTTGCACAATTCTGTCATCAGGATGGGGTGAGAAAGAGGTAGATGCTGCAGTGACCACTGGAGAAAAAGTAACCACTGCAGAACCCTCATGTGCAGTCTGGCTAACGAGACTAATGTTATTGTAGAGGCCATCGTCCCTAACAACTTGACCACCATCTTTGCTTTCACTTTCCTTAGAGGAAGCAAGCTCAAAATTTGTTCCCTGAGGTTCTAAATTCTCTCCACGGGCAGGCAAGCCCTCATTAAGATGGTATTTATTTTGGCTCCAATAAAATTCACATGCTGAGAGGGCGATAATGCAGATTTTTGCCAGTTTATTGTAATCCCCAACTGCAAGCAAGTTGAAATGGCAGCTTCCCTGGCCTGTAACAGTAGATGCCTGGTGGTGGCAGTCAGGAGCCAGTCATTCAGGTACAGAAACACTTGGAATCCCAGACATCGCAAGTGAGCCGTTACCACTGCCATGCATTTGGTGAACACCCTGGGGGCTGTGGTGAGACCAAAGGGCAGGGAACAAAACTGGTAATGACTGGCCCCCAGCCAGAAGCGGAAATGACTCCTTCATGCTCTGTTCATTTTGATATGGTAGTACGCATCTTGGAGAAACAAGGAGCACATCCAAACGTCTTTCCCTAACAACGGGAGTATCGACTGTAAGGTGACCATTCGGAACTTGGATTTCCGTACAGATTCATTCAATTTGCTGAGATCCAAGATGGGTCTCAAGTCCCCTGTTCTTTTTGGCACCAGAAAGAATCTGGAGTAAGTCCCTAATCCTACTTGGTCTGCGGGGATGTGTTGGATGACCCTCTTTATGAGCAACTTTTGGATTTCTAGAGTTGCTGAATCCCTGTCATTGGGTGGAACATCTGGGATTCATCTGATCTGAGGAGGGGGAAAAAAGAAGGGAATATAGTAACTTCTGATAATTATCTTCAATACCCACTTGTCTCTAGTGATATTGTGCAAGGATTCTGGTTATACAGATATACGACCCCAGACTGGCTCCAGAGTTGCGCAGTCGGGTCTCCTTTCAGGAGCGCTGATAGGGATGACCATGAAAGGAACTGTGGGGTCTCTGGTTCTGCGGGCCTCCTCTGCTTCTAGGGCGGCATCTACCATTATTTTCCTCCTCCTCTGCCTCTGGAGAAGGAATCACCTTGTGCTTCCTGGAAAAACCTCTGTGACTTCTTGAACCACATTTTACTGCCCTTTGGGATAGGGTCTAGAAGGAAGGGAAAAGTGGACTCCCACAGCAGACAGGGTTTTCCCTTCCTGTTCACACCTGGTGAGTGTGTCCTTTACCTTGGTTCCAAACAATGACGATCCAACAAAGGGAGCATTGGTAAATGTAGACTTAAAGGCCTCTGCAAAGTTACACACGCGCATCCAGGAGTGTCTTCAAAGAGAAACTAAATCCAACAAAACGTGCAAAAAAGTCCAAAAATACACCAATAAACTTGAAACTGGACCCCAGAAGGTGCACAATAAAGCTCGCAGACAGTCGGGTACACTGAATTTAATGTAAAACAAAATCCATCACTTAAACACGCAAAACATTAATGCTCCAAATAATTACATTTTCGTTTCAAGAACTTCCTCAGACGTGAAAGGGACCTAATTGAGTATAAAAACAGTTACCCTAAACCCAAGACAAGGTATAGGTTTTGGGAAAATGGCGTCGACTGCATGTTTTATACCCCTGACGACCTGACGTCATGGAAAAGGAGACAGCAACTGATGAAGGACCCAAGACTTTGGAATTCAGGCCGACTGAGGGCAACCTGCCAGCAGATTACCCAAATGTAATGACTGCAACAGTGAAACACGAAGAACATCAGAGAGACTGTGGAACAAAAATGAATTTTATCAAAATCACCAGGCTCCAAATTTTTGGGGGGGAGCAAGAAGGGGAGGTACTAGGAGTAGTGAGCACCACCCGCCCCAACAAGGTTAATGAAGATATTATTTAGGACACTATAAACCCCTTTAAATTCACAAAAGGTGACTTTAGTATATATAATTTTAGCCCTATAGAACTGCATGATGAACACTTTTAATTTACTTTCTAAAGGTATAAAATTTGTCCCCCTTAAAAAAAGGGACCTAACAAGGACTCTATTAGATGTTGAAATTTTTTTAAGAAAAATCAACCCTGAAATTTTTTTTAGTCATAGCACTACCATAGAGTCAATTTGGGAAGGAAGTGCGCATTCAATCCCCCCCACACCCACAAATAAACATTTTTAAGTGTTTAGTTGATGAAGAAATAAGTAGTAGTTTTGATAAAATAAGGTACAAAACAAACCTTGGCAGACGAGAAAATAGCGTTTTAAACTAATTAAGAAATTACATGAACACAAGGGTTATGAAACCGGATAAAGGGGGAGGAATAGTTTTAATGGAAGACCTTACTTACGAAGGTAAGATGAATGAATTTCTAAGAGACACCAGTAGGCACATTAGTATTTCAAGAAATGAAATAAATACAACTTATCAAAAGATAGATATGGCCCTCAAGGAACTTTTACTTGAAGGATTAATAGACAATAAAATGTATAAGTACCTAAAGGTGGAGAAAAGTACAGTTTTGTACCTACCATAAATGTAGATGTCTGAGAGGTATGCATCTGCAGTCCTAACAAATGGGTTGTCCTGGCCTCAGGCAGCCCTTCGGTCGGCCGGATTCCAAAGTCTGGGTCTGGCCTCGGCTGATGTCGCACTTCACCCGACGTCATAGCTGCAGTTCAGCGGGTATAAAGGCATCAGCCGACGCCATTTTCCTCAGTGTTTCTTGCCCCAGATGCCAGGTGCCCTCTAGGAAGGCTAAATTTGGATAAATGCAAATGTTTCCAAACAATAGAGAGCAAATAGAAATGAACATGTATATACATATATACAAACAAATACACCATAATAGATTCCCCCAGCTAGCTACAAGATGGGCAAATACCCTAGGAGTACCACAGAGGGGAAGGAGGGTGGGTAATCCTGACTGCAGATGCATACCTCTCGGACATCTACATTTATGGTAGGTACAAAACTGTACTATGTCCTTCAAGGATGCATCTGCAGTCCTAACAAATGGGTAGAATACCATAGCCAAACTGGGGGAGGAGGCACTAAGGGTTTATGGTGTAGTTAAGATCCCTTGCAAAACAGCAGTGGCAAAACCTGCTCGGGATCTGGAGTATAAAGGTAGATTATAATGCTTGGCAAATGTATGCACGGAGCTCCAAGTAGCAGCCTCTAAAATGTCTTTGGTAGCCACTCCTCGTAAGAAAGCTGTAGTAGTGGCTGTAGCCCTTGTGGAATGAGGTCTGATGTTTTCTGGAGTTGCCTTTCCATGAAAAGAGTAACAAAATCTAATGCAATTTCCTATCCATTTTGAGATTGTTTGTTTTGAAATTGCTTTTCCTTCCATTCCTGTTGCATATGCTACCAGAAGCTGGTCAGTTTTTCTATTGTTCTTGGTTCTGTCCAGGTAGTAGCGCAATTGTGTACATCCAAGGTATGCAGCAGTCTTTCCCCCCTGTTCTGTGGGTTGGGGAAGAATGTTGGTAGGTGTATTGCTTGGTTTAATGATACCCTGGAGACCACCTTTGGCATAAAGGTAGGATTAGTTCTCATGGACACTCTATCCTGATGGAAGATAAGGAAGGGCTGTACTGCCATTAATGCCTGTAATTCAGAAACCCTTCTAGCTGAAGTGATTGCAAGCAGGAATGCAGTCTTCCAAGATAAGTACTGTAATTCTGCTGTTGCTGCTGGTTCAAAAGGGGGGAGTGTCAACTTTTCTAACACAAAGTTCAAGTCCCATGTAGGCAATGGTGGTTTCCTTGGTGGCTTTACATTTTTAATTCCTCTGAGAAACTGCCTGAGTAGAGGTTGAGAAAAGACTGGAGGATCCATGTTGTATTCTGCTGAAATTGATGATGCATGAATCTTAATGGAGGAGTAAGACAGACCATTGTGGAAAAGCTCTGCTAAGTATTCCAGGATGTTAGCTATGTTTGGCAATGATGTATCTACTCCTTTTGTTGCACTCCAAATGAGGTATCTTTTCCATTTTGCTGAATAAGTTTTACTTGTTGAGGGTCTGCGAGCCTCCAAGATAATGTCTTTAACCCTTTGAGATAAATCTGGGTTATTTTTCCTTATGTAATGTTCCAAGCAGCTAGCTGCAGTGTTTTCAAGTTTGGATGCAGGATTTTGAAGTTGTTCTGTGTTAGCAGTAGAGGTAGTAGGGGTAGAGGCCATGCGTGTTCCCGGGACATACTCCTCAGTAGCGGGTACCAATGTTGCCTCGGCCAATCTGGAGCTATCAAGATGATCCTCGGGTGATCTTCTTTGATCTTCAGTAGCACTTTGTGCATCAAAGGAAGAGGTGGGAATGCATATGCTGTCAGGTTTTCCCAACTGAAGGATAGGGAGTCCACCTTCCAAGCAAGTGGGTGGTATGTCCTTGTGCAGAATTTTTTCAGTTGGTGGTTGTGTGGGGATGCAAACAGGTCTATTTCTGGCAGTCCCCATTTCCTTGTGATGGTTTTGAAGATGTCTGGATGCAGCATCCATTCGTGGGCATCCGTGGTGGTTCTGCTTAAGATGTCTGCTAGTATATTTTCTTTTCCTGGCACGAATATGGCTTGGAGCTGGATGTTGAGGCTCAGGGCCACATTCCAGAGGTCCATTGCCATCCGGCATAGAGGATATGAATGTGTGCCTCCCTGTTTGTTGATATACCACATAACTGTGGTGTTGTCCGTCCTTATCAGCAAATGACCCTGTTGTAGAAATGGTCTGAATGTCTGAATTGCCTGTTTTACTGCCAGCATCTCTTTTGATTTATGTGTAGGTTCATCTGGTCTTGAGTCCATAAGCCTTGTATGCACTTGTCCACCATGTGTGCCCCCCAACCGAGGTCTGAGGCGTCCGTGGTGATAGTCTGGTTTGGGTGAGGCCTGTGGAAGGGCAGTCCTTTGTTCAATTGACAGGCCTGGGCCCACCACTGGAATTCTTGCTTCAGGCATGGAATTATTGGAATTTTGGTTTCTATGCTGTGCTTGTGCTGAGACCATAAATTCCTCAGGTACCATTGCAACTTCCTCATATGTAGTCTGGCATGTGGAATTAATATTATGCAGGATGCCATGTAACCCAGGGCTTGCAGGATTTTCCTTGCTGTAAGCTGGTTCTGCGTTGTTAATGCCATGAAATAGAGCGGTAGCTGCTTCTGTTTTTCTGCTGTGAGGAATGCCATCTGGTTTGATGTGTCCAGTTCTGCACCCAGGAAGGTTATCCTTTGGGATGGTATCAGCCTTGACTTTTTTGTGTTGACTGTGTATCCCAGGGCTTGCAGCAGGTGAATAACCTTTTTCAAATCTTTTGTTAATTTGTCTTTGCTGTCCGCTTGTAACAGGCAGTCGTCCAGGTATGGATAAATTTGAATTCCCTGAAGCGTGCAATGAGCAATTACTGATGCCAGGCATTTTGTGAATACTCTGGGCGCAGTAGATAAGCCAAAAGGCAATGCTGAGAATTGATAATGCTCTGATCCTGCAAGAAATCTGAGGTATCTTCTGCAATTTGGTCGTATGGGGACGTGCAGGTATGCCTCCTTGAGATTCAGAGTCACCAGCCAAGACTCCTTGCCCAGCATGGGAAGAAGTTGCTGTAGGGTCAGCATTTTGAATTTTGGAACAATGAGATATGTGTTTAGAGCGGACAGGTCGAGGATAGGTCTCCATTGTTTTTTCTTTCTTGGTACTAGGAAAAGCCTTGAATAAAATCCTTGTCCTTGTTCCATAGCCGGTACCTTTTCTATACCTCTCATCCTTAGTAAGTGGTCTATTTGCTGTAGAGCGTTTGTCCTTTGGTTTGGAGGTAGGTTTGGCATTCCTCTCTTCCTTGGAAGAGTATGGAAGTGAAACCTGTAGCCTTTGTCTATTGTCTGTAAAATCCATTTGTCTCCTGTAATGTAATGCCAATTTACTGAAAATAAGGCTAATTTTCCGCCTAAGGGTGCTGCCAGTTGTTCCCTGGTAGGCGGTTTCAGAGCCAAGTCACTGTGATTGTCCTGTAGAAGTGGTAGTGGCTGGATCTGTGGCAGTAGTTCTCTGGCTGTTAGGCTGCCACTGGCGTCCCCTGTAGGCACCTCTGGATTGACCTCTGCCTCTAGGGCGTCTATTTCTGCTTCTCTGTGCTCTGGTGGTGTCTGGAAAGGACCAATTCTTGGAAGGCCAGTTCCTACTAAACCTCGGAGGCTGGACCTGTAAGAAATCCTTGACTGTCTGGACAGATTTAGCTTTTTCTTCCACCTTCTTCAACACTTGCTGTGCAGGGGAACCAAACAAACTGTGCTTTTCCATGGGAGCATCTAGAAGCTTTGACTTTACATGGTCTGGTAAGGATTGCTCTTTTAACCATGCATGCCTTCTGATCACTGTACCAGTCATAGCTGATCTAAAGGAAGCCTCCAGTGCATCATAGCCGCATTTTAAGGAATGATTACTGACCTGCTGAGTGTTATGCACCAAATCCTGAAGGGACTTACGGTCTAAAGGTTCAGGCGAGGACAGTTTTTAGTGAGCTGATCTAACAGAAATTCCTGATACTGAATCATGTGGAATTGACAGTTTAAGGCCCTAGCCGAAAGAGTAGCAGAAGTACAAACTTTTTTACCCCATCTCTCCAATGCCCTAGATTCTCTTTCAGAGGGGAGGGGGTTTTTGGCAGAGGCAGCTGCTACAGCTTTGGGGCCCTGTGAAATAGTTTCAGGATCTGCAATAGGAGCCTTATACAAATGATAATGTGTGTCCGGAACCCTGTAGTATCTGTCGGGCTTAGTAGGGGCCGGAGGCAGTGAGTCAGGGGCAGTACAAGCATCATTACATGCATCATCCACAACTGTAAGTACTGGAGGAATAGCTAAAGGCCTATGCTGTGGTAAATGCAAAAAGGTCCTAAGCCTTTTCCTAGAGTCTGAAAAATCCTGGCCCTGCCATTGAAATTGTTCCCTCATAGCATGCCATGCAAAGTTTCCCCAAAAGAAAATTCCTCAGGAGGAGAGGCAGAAGGTATGGAATCCTCTGCATCAGAGTCCTCATATGGAGAATAAGGGCCCTCTGGAGGATTTGTAGTTTCTGAATCATCAGAGGAATAATCTGAAGAAACTGGCTCAGGGGGCTCTGCTCTAAGCCTCTTCTCTGGAGGTGGGTGAGAGACCCTGTCAGGGTGAGACTGGGTTCCCCTGATCAAAGAAATGAGATCCTCTGCTAGACTAAGCATTTGAGTACTAGAGCTAGGCCTGTGAGAGGGGGCTTTAGCAGGCATGGCCTTTGAAGATTTAGCTGCTTTAGCCCTGGCAAAAGCCTTAATTGACATGGATGCAGGGGGCCTAGCAGCTCCACGTGCAGGAGTAGATACATCTAAGGGGATAGTATCTGATAAATCCTGAGAAACTGTAAGAGCAGGTGGATTTTCAGTAGCAGATTCAGCCATGCTGAAAGAGGCCTCAGTAGAAGGAGGCATGCTTTCGGCCGAAGGAAGGACCGCGGACTCGGCTTCGGCCGAAACCGAGACACTCGCGGTTGGCTTAGCCGCGGTTTCGGCCGAAACTGCGGACCGCGAGTGTCGGTCCTTTTCCTTACGCTTTTTAGCTAAATGTGAAGTCGGAGTCTCCGACGGCATGATATAAGCAAAAGCGGAGCCGAAAAACTCCTCTGCAAACTCCGACCGACGTCTAAGTGTTCGTCGGTTGAAGGAAGCACAGGCTAGACAAGCTGCTACGTCGTGGTCTGGGCCTAAACAAGGTAGGCAGTAAGAGTGGAAATCTTTATGAGGTATTTGTTTCCCACAAGTTAAACAGTTATTCACTTTTTCTGACATCGGCTGAGGCAAGAAAGAGTCCCCAACGGGGTACTTAGCTTTTTAGAAGTCTTCGGTAGTAGCAATCTCTGGTTCTGACCGACCGGCACTTGCGAACAGCTTCTGCTTCGGGCACCACGCGGCAAGAAAGACGGAGGAAAATGGCGTCGGCTGATGCCTTTATACCCGCTGAACTGCAGCTATGACGTCGGGTGAAGTGCGACATCAGCCGAGGCCAGACCCAGACTTTGGAATCCGGCCGACCGAAGGGCTGCCTGAGGCCAGGACAACCCATTTGTTAGGACTGCAGATGCATCCTTGAAGGACATCCAAGAATACCAACTGTATTTGGAATTCTCAAAATACATAAAGATGGGATGGATCAACCTTTAAGGCCTATCGTTTCGGCGGAAGGGTCCAAAACTTTACCCCTTGCCAAATTAATTGATTTAAAGTTGAAAAACTCATGGTTAAAATAAAACAATATCCTTAGAGATTCCTGGGACTTTCTTAGGTGTGTAAAACAGGAATTGTACAAAGACTATATGTATTTTCTTACTATTGATGTAAAAGACCCCAGTATCCCCCCATGAGTAGGGTTAAATTTTGTTGGAAGAAATAATATTTGAGGACAGGAACCTAACACACAATGAATGTACAGGGATTTTACAGTTATTGGATTTGGTCTTTAAGTACAATTTTCTTTTCTTTAAGGGGGAATATTTTCATCAAATAAAGGGTGTAGCCATGGGCGCAGCTTGCGCACCAACATATGCAAATTTGGTGTTAGCTAAATGGGAAGAAAAGTTGTTTTTTAATTCTATATACAACCAGAGGTGGTTGTAACAGAAAAGATTTTTGGATGACATTTATATTTTTTGGAATGCACCCAAAGAAGAAATTCCTGATTTTATACAGTTTTTAAACAATAGTACAAACTTTTTAAAATTTGCATACAATGTAGAACAGGAAAAAATATTCTATTTGGATATAGACATGTACAAGAAAGATAAGTTTAACTGTAGAGTATACAGAAAGAGCACATATTCAAATTCTTATTTACATTTTAACAGTGCTCATCCTGTTCACCAAAACAGAAATTTGGTAAGGGGTCAATACATAAGGTCCTCTGGAATGACTTCTAATACTGATGACTATATTGAGGAAATGAAACTTCTGAATCAAATGTTCAAACAAAGAAATTATCCACACCCTTTGATTGACAAAAAAGAGAAAGAAATCCTGGGGGAAAGAACAGGGAAATTCCAACCAATTTTAGGGTGCAGGGAAGCTAGTATTGAACAGAGTAAATTGGAGGAGAATCTTAATAGGGCTTTGGTTTTAGAATTTAATGCAAGTTCGACTTTGGTTAGGAATATTGTTGACAAGGAATGGAACAGATTAATTACTATTACATATCTTGACAAAATAGCCAAATAAAAATTGAGGGTGGTTTACAAAAATTCTTGCAGCTTAAAGAATTTATTAGAAAAGAATTTTACAGCTGGTTCAGGAAACAATGGAAGAAAAAAAGGAACCTTTAAGTGTGGGCACAGTTTACAGTGTCCTTATACTGCCAATAAAGAGGCAATATTTTTCGAAAGTAGAAAAACTGTGATAGAAGGAAAAGAATACACCAACTGTAATGATAAGGGTATAGTGTATTTGGCTAAATGTGAGTCTTGCCAAGCATTTTATATAGGGAAGACTGAGCGTAAAACATCTGTATGATGTACAAAACAAAAAAGAGACCAATACCCTATATAAACATAAGTTGGATTGTAAGGATGCAAACTTTCTATTGTTTACACTAGAAAGAGTAAAAAGTGATGAAAGGGGTGGCTTATGGGAAGAAAGGATTGAAATATAGAGAGCTTTGGTGGCAAGTAACCTTGCAGGCGAATAAACGGCCAGGGCTGAATTAATGTATTTCCATTGCCCCCCTTCTCAAACTCAGAGCTGCAAAGTTACAACATCCATGGTAGCAATGGTGTAAATCACTCTATTTTATTATTTTAGATTTAACAAGGATTTATTATTTCAATCACACTTTTTTAACTTTTGACTATAAGCAACTCAAAAACATACTAAATGGGAATTTTTAATACGTGTTTATATTGCTTACTTTTTTGGTGCAATTTACAATATGACCACAAGATGGTGGTATAAACCAGAGTAATAGTTTTATCTTGGAAGAATTTCAAATCTTTAAAATATTGAGTTTTTTAATATTATATGAATTTTTTATTAAAGTTTTAGTGTGCACTTATTTATGTATTCATTTGTTTTTAATTAATTTAAGAAGTTTTATTAAACATGTTTAACATGTATTGTTTTTAACGTCTTGTAATCAATTATGGTAATTTAAAAGGTTTCAGATTGGACTTTCTTAATTGAAACTATTATAAATGAGTAGCTCAGAGACATCAGCCCACATCTGAGGGAGTTCTTGAAACGAAAACGTAATTTGGAGCGTTAATGTTTTGTGCGTTTGTGTCGATGGATTTTGTTTTACATTAAATTCAGTGTACCAGACTGTCTGCGAGCTTTATTGTGCACCTTCTGGGATCCAGTTTCAAGTTTCTAAGAGAAACTCCTGAACCCGCTGCCCTACTTGCTCCATCAGCTGCGTAAGATATCCACTTCATGGAGGAGTTTACAACAGAATTTAAGGTAGACATCTGTGCGTTAACCTTCTCAGATACCACTTCAGATACGTTATCTTGTAGAGTCTCTCCCAGTTCTTTTAGGAGATCTCTCTGGAGCCTTGTGAAGTGAGACAGGTAGTTCAGAGATCTAAGTGTAAAAGCCGCTGAAGAAAAGATATGCTTCCCATACCTATCCATCATTTGAGACTCCTTGTTCACTGGATGGACAGTGGAGGAAGTTTCAGCAAGTTCCTTTTTGGTGGCTGCTGCCACCACCATGGCATCTACTGGCACGCCCTTAGTAAGAAAGTCTTTGTCCTGAGGTGCTGACAAAAATTTACTACGTCTTCTAGGAACCAGTTCCACAAAATCAGAAGATCCCCACACCTTTCGACTCACTAGATCCAGTAGCTCATCAAAAGGTGGAGACACCCAAGAGGCGGAGGGTTGAGACCCGAAAGCCTTCAGGTACACTGACTCCTTATCAGAAGGGGATGTGGTGGGCCAGCCGCCTCTCTGTTTCAGAATCTCAAAGATATCTGGGAAGGAGATATCATCAGAGAATGACTTGGGGGACCCTTCCGTCTCCTCGAAGTCAGTGTCTGATGTAATGGACTCATCGGGGGAGTCAACATGTTTCCTCTTACAAGTTTTCTTCTGAGGTGGCTCTTCAGAAGGATATTCCGGGGAGACCTCGGAAGACGGGGGACCACTCATGGAGGTTTCCTGAGGCTGCGAGTCTCTGCTGTGTTGGGTGAGAGAGGGAGCTGAGACTGAAGTCAGAGCTTTAGGGGGAAGAGTGTCGGTACCTCTGATTGAAACTGAAGATCTAGACAGAACACTCCTCATCACCCCGAAGGCCAGTCCTCCTGGCTCCAAGGATGCCCCCTGCTCTGAAGATGCGGATGCAGTCCTCGGCGCTGAGGAGAGGCTCCGAGGCAGATGTGGGGTCCAAAGTCACCTGAGCCGAAGCACCTAGAGGTAGGCTCAGAACCGAAGTTAGAGTCCAAGCGTCCCCCTCGGGACTGACCGGAGAGCTGAGGACCCTAGACCCCACGGACAGCACCGAAGGGGACGGAGTGGACATCGGAACCGAGAGACCAACTGAGGTAGCTGGAACCAACCTTTCCACAACCCGAGGCACCGACATCTCTGGCTCCAAAGTACCAGAGTGGCATGGAGGAACATCGACAGGGTGTACGGGCACATTAGGCTCCGGAGCCGACTGGGACGGAGCTGAAAGTAAATTTGCCAGCACCAAAGTCTGAAGTAGTCTGCGCACCACTCTTTCAATGTCCTCATCAGAAAAGCTCCTAGAGGACCTGGAGGACAGAGTGAGGGACCTAGATCGCTGAAAGATAGGCAACCTAAGAGTCGGGAAGACTGGTCGGAGTTCAGCTGACCAGCTCCGAGACACAGGCTCACTTATCGACTCCGAAACTCCTGGAGCCGAAACTGATGGATCCACAATAGAAACCTCTGTCGGCACCGAGACCAGTGGAGCAGACGAAGATGTAGTCAGTTTGGCAATTTTCTCTAGTGGCTCAGAGACAGAATGAGTGAGAGACTGCCTTTTTGTAGATTTGGCTTGGTCTTTCTTGGAGGATGGAGCCAACTCATCCTCAAAAGAATGCGTTAACAGTCCTTTCAAGATAAGTTTGTTCTTTCTCTCTTGAAGAACACAGGGACTAAAGGCATGACAAAAACAAGCAAGATTATTGGAGGTGACTAGCACCCAAGCTGTACACACACAGATTGTGCCCATCCGTTAAAGACATTTT
Organism: Protopterus annectens; assembly: GCF_019279795.1. Taxonomy (NCBI): domain Eukaryota; kingdom Metazoa; phylum Chordata; order Ceratodontiformes; family Protopteridae; genus Protopterus; species Protopterus annectens. The sequence goes on from NC_056747.1 coordinate 789,557,156, forward strand.
CTGGGCACATTTTGTACATTTTTTAAAGCCCGAAGGCTTGTGATCCTTAGTATCCTTAGACATTAGTACAATAAGCAACTAAATGTAATAATGAACACGGACTACCTCCAAACGGTTAGTCTTGAGGCAACAGCAAAGACAGACAGACAGAGGACTAGGCCCTCTAACTTAAATGGTCCTAGACCTGGAAGAAGACACAAACAGAAGAGAGGACTAGGTCCTCTAACTTAAACGGGCCTAGCCCTAGGTGAAACAGAAAAAAAAAATAACAATTAAACAATTAGCACAGCAAGTGAAAGCGATGCAGGTATACAAAAAGACCAATGGAAGGACGGCCAATCAAACCACAAACAGAGCAAACAATGCAGCAAATTGTCTAAAACAGACATTCAATGTGATAAACACTAAAACAGAGAATACAATTATTCTTAGTCAGCAAATAACTAGAAAAACATATAGAAAAGTTTCCACTTAGCCACAGCCAAGAAGAAACATGTCTGAGCTCAACGAGAGGCAAATGAGATCTGGTATACATTAGTGGTGCATTATGGGATACCTCCTAGCCGCGAGCCAACCAGAAGTTTTTGAGCTAGAGAATGGCCGACTCAGAGCCGAGGTTCGGCTCCGATCCCAAGTGCAAGAATGAAGGGGAGATAGGACTACACAACATCCACTATTACACACACCCATCTCCTATCAACACTCCTATATTCCTCCCCAGTACTCACACACTTGAGATAGACTGAAATGGTCAAACTCCTGCTACAATAAAATAGCCAGGTTTGCCACGGACTCTCCTTTTAGACACATCATCATTGTTCAGCTCTGAAACAGCTTAATTGGCTTGAACTTCCCCCAACTCCTCCTCTATAACCAATTGATTTTTGCCCACAAAATACTTCACCTACGAGAGAAGACTCCAGCCCTCCAAAATCTGCTACTCCCACACTCTAATAATAGATTAGTCCGCTCTAGCAACAGATTACTATTATAGGCAACTAAAACCAACAACACAGCTGATGATTCTCTCTTCAACAACTACATATCTAAAAAAAAAAATGGAACACACTGCCTCACAAAATAGTATTCCACTCTTCCTTAATTAAGTTTAAACTAATAAATTCATCTGGAAGACACATGGCTATGCTCCTGCTCTATCCTTGGCTAATTCTCCCTCAATTTCTGAAGCCATCTAAAGTACAGTTTTGTACCTACCATAAATGTAGATGTTCGAGGATTCCATTGCTGCAGTCCTTACTATTGGGTATAGTCCGCGTCCAGTCGGCCCGAATACCAGAGTATAAGGCTGACGTCGGTCAGGGCGCATTAGACTGACGTCAGTACGTCAGGGTACTAATGCGCATGACCGACGTCATATCCTCAGTCTTTTCTTGCCCCAGATGTCAGAAGACCCTAAAAAGACAAGGCCCAAAATACCTGCACCAAAAACATATACAATATATACAAGAATATATACAAAAATATAAGCATGTAAACTCACCTACACAACCACCCCTAAACACAGAGGGAAGGAGGGAGGGTAAATTGGACTGCAGCAATGGAATCCTCGAACATCTACATTTATGGTAGGTACAAAACTGTACTATGTTCTTCGTTTTCCATTGCTGCAGTCCTTACTATTGGGTAGAATCCCAAAGCAGAGGTAAGGGAGGCTGGCAAATCATAAAGAAGTAGGAGCTGACAACATGCCTTGCAAAACAGCTGTGGCAAAACCAGCCCTAGACTTAGAGTAGATAGGAAGGTGATAATGCTTAGAGAAAGTATGCACTGAACTCCAAGTAGCTGCTTCCAAAATATCCTTAGTTGCCACCCCTTAGAAATGCTGTTGAAGTGGCAGTAGCCCTAGTGGAATGAGGCCTAATCCCAGCTGGAATCTCTTTGCCATGATGGGAATAACAAAATGCAATGCAAAAGCCAATCCACCTAGAAATAGTTTGTTTTGACACAGGCTTGCCCTGTGAACTCAAAGCAAAAGAAACAAACAACTGCTGAGACTGCCTAAAATCCTTAGTCCTGCTTAAATAATAACGCAATTGCCTGTGTACATCTAAAGTGTGCAAAATCTTTTCCCCTTTATTTTGAGGGTCTGCATAAACGTAGGCAAATGAATAGTTTGGTTTAAAGCCACACTAGAAACCACCTTAGGCATAAAGGAAGGATTAGTACGTAATGATACCCTATCCTTATGGAAAATCAAAAGGGCTCTACTGCCATAAGGGCCTGCAACTCAGACACCCTTCTTGCAGATGTAATAGCCAACAGAAAAGCAGTCTTCCATGACAAGTATTTCAATTCAGCAGTAGCTGCAGGCTCAAAAGGTTGTAGAGTAAGTTTTTCCAACACAAAATTGAGATCCCAAGCAGGAGTAGGAGCTCACATTGGGGTCTTATATTCTTTGCCCCTCTAAGAAACTGCTTGAACAAAGGATGCGAAAACAAAGGTGGGTCACAATCATAGTGAGCTGAAATTGCTGCAGCATGAATCTTAATGGAAGAGAAGGACAAACCTTTGTCCAATAACTCAGTAAGATATTGAAGAGCCACACTCAAATTAGGCTCAGAAATCTCCAAATTCTTTGCTGTACTCCAAAATAAAAATCTCTTCCATTTTTCTCCTTGTACTAGGTCTTCTAGCTTCCATAATCACATTTAAAACTTGTTGAGGAAGTTGAGACCTGCTGTGTTTCAACACAGAATATGCCAGGCTGTTAGATGAAGAGAATGAAGCTTGACATTGAGCAGATGACCGTCCTTCTGAGATAACAGATGAGGAATCAGAGGTAAAGGCCATGGAGGTTTCTTTACCAGACTCCGTAGTAGTGGGTACCAGTGTTGCCGAGGCCAATCTGGAGCTATCAAAATCATCCTTGGCCTGTCTTGTCTGACCTTTAATAGCACCTTTGGAAGAAGAGGCAGAGGTGGAAAGGCATACACATGAAGGTTTTTCCAACTGAAAGACAGAGCATCCACTTTCCAAGCTGTGTGATGAAACCCCTTTGTGCAATACTTTGGCAGCTGGTGGTTTAGTGGAGAAGCGAACAGATCTATGTCTAGAGTTCCCCATGACACTGTCAATTTCTGAAATACATGAAGATCCAGTTTCCACTCGTGGGGATCCATGATTTGTCTGCTTAACACATCTGCTAAGGAGTTCTGTGCTCCTGGCAGAAACCTTGCCTGAAGAGTTAGTTGCAAGCTTAGCGCAGTCTCCCATAAAATCATTGCTTGCCTGCATAGAGGATAAGAATGTGTTCCCCTTGCTTGTTGATGTACCACATGACAGTTGTGTTGTCTGTTAGAATCAACACCTGCCCTGGAAGAAGTAACTCCTTGAAAGCCATTAATGCAAACTGGACTGCTAACATCTCCTTCATGTTGATATGTAGATGCTGTAGTCTGGCAGGCCACTTGTCTTGTATCCACTTTCCATTTAGATGAGCTCCCCAAGCAATGTCCGAGGCATCTGTCGTTAAAATCTGACTTGCCTCTGGCGGGTCACAGAGAGTCCCTTGTTTAGGTGACATTCCTGAGCCCACCACAAGAATTCTTTTGAAGGCAAGGTATTATTTGAATGACAGTGTCCAAATCCTGGCAGTGCTGTGTCCATACATTTTGAGATACCATTGTAGCTTCCTCATATGCAGTTTGGCATTGGGAAGCACCAGAATACAAGATGCCATGAACCCTAATGCTTGAAGGACTGTCCTTGCAGTCAGCACGGACTGATGAGATAGTTGATGGAAGTAAAGTGACAGACTCTTTTGTTTGTCCGGGGTTAAAAAGGCCATCTGGGCTGCTGTATTCAGTCTCACACCCAGAAAGCACATGTCTTGAGAGGGTACTAGACTGGACTTTATTTCGTTCACAGAATACCCTAGGCATCTTAGCACTGCTATAACATATTCCAGATGCTGTAGAAGGTCTTCCTTTTCTTGAACCAGAATCAGGCAGTCGTCCAAGTAAGGATAGATTTGAATTCCTTGAAGCCTGAAGTAAGCTATCACTGGAGCCAGAACCTTTGTGAATACTCTGGGCGCAGATAAGCCAAAGGGCAATGCAGAGAACTGATAATGAGAATTTCCAGCTCGAAACCGCAGATACTTCCGCAACTTAGCCTTATAGGCACATGAAGGTAAGCTTCCTTGAGATCTAAAGTTACCATCCAGTGATCTTTGCCCAGCAGAGGTAAAAGCTGTTGCAACGTCAACATCTTGAACTTGGGAATGTCCAGAAAAGTGTTGAGGAGAGATAAATCCAAAATTGGTCTCCACGTGTTCCCCTTCTTTGGTACTAGGAACAGGCGAGAATAAAATCCTAGGCCCCTTTCTGATACAGGGACTGGCTGAATGGCCCCCATCTGGAGTAACTGAGAAACTTGCTTGTGAGCCTCCTTTCTTTGTGGAGGAGGAACGTCTGGCATGCCTTTGAAAGGGCCATTGTATGGAAATAAAATCTGTAACCGTGGTGAATGATATCCAACACCCATTTGTCTTGAGTAATTAAATCCCAATTTTCTTTGAAAAGAGACAGTCTTCCTCCCAAAGGAGCTGCCAGACGAGAATCTACTGGCAGCTGAAAAGACAGGTCAGTGGGTCTGTTTACGAAAGGACTGACCCCTGCCCTCACCAGAAGTCTGAGCAGGTGAACTCCCTGTTCTAGGCCTAAAAGAACCTTGAGCCCTGCCCCTACCACGTCTAGACCTACCTCTAGACTGGGAATCATAAGCAGGATATGTCCACCCCTTAGCAGGCCAATTTCTACTAAACTTCGGTGGCTGCACCTGCAAAAAATCTTTAACAGTTTGCATAGACTTCGCTTTGTCCTCCATTTTCTTTAAAACTGCTTCCACAGGCGATCCAAACAACACATCAGACTGTAAAGGAGCATCCAAAATCCTTGTCTTAACATGCTCAGCTAAATTCTGATCCTTCAACCAGGCATGCCTGCGAAGAACAGAACTAGTAGCAGCCACCCTCGAGGAGGCCTGTACAGCATCAAAACCACATTGCAAAGAATGCTTACCCACTTGTTCAGACACATGAACCAAATCCAGCAACTCTTTACACTCAATACCTTCCGCCAAAGCATCCACCTTAGATTTTAATTGTGAAAGGAGATAATTCTGATATTTTAGCATGTGAAACTGACAATTCAACGCTCTCATGGCTAGAGTGGAAGAAGTATACACTTTCTTTCCCCACCTATCCAAAGCCCTGGCCTCTTTATCAGTGGGAACAGGATTTTTAACCACAGAAGCCTTAACACCTTTAGGCCCTTGAGAAATAGTTTCTGGGTCGCCCTAGGACTCTTAAACAAATACTTATGAGCTTGGCACCCTATAATACCTATCAGCCTTAACAGGAGCCGGAGGCTAAGAGTCAGGGTTCAGGGAAGCCTCTGCTAAAACATCTTCCACCACATTCAACACAGGAGGAATAGCTAAGGGCCTATGCTGGGGTAAAACAAGAATTCCCTAAGCCTTTTCCTGGAATCAGAGTAATCCTGGCCTTCCCATTTAAAGTGCTCCCTCATGGAATGCAGAGTCTCTGAAAATGAGAAATCCTCAGGAGGAGAAGCTGTAGGAGTGGAATCATCCACATCAGAATCAGAATAAGTAGGATACTCCTGCAAGTCTTCCGCCGAAGACTCTGAAGCCTCTGAACACTGTTCAAAACTATCAAACTCCGGTTCCACCCTAGGCCTCTTATCAGGCGGGGGCATAGAACCTCTAATGATAGTAATCAAATCTTCTGCCATTTTAAGCATATGTTTCTTAGGTACAGAACCCGAAATGCTAGGTGAAGCCCCCACTGAAGCTGAACTAGGCCTACCTCTCAAAGAAGTTTTGGCAACAGAAGGAGAGGCTCTAACTACCTTGGGAAGAGAGGGAAGAACAGTTACCTGAGAAGCCCCCTCAGCCTGGCCTACCTCCTGAGAAGGCACATCCTGTAACAGTAAAGTTTCTGCCTGAGACTCCATGGAAACTCCTGGCAAAACCTCTGGCTCCACTGAGCCTTCTAAAGAACCGACGTCCGGGACTGCCGTTTCATCATCCCTAGGCTTCACTGTTTTGTCCTTGCGCTTCTTGGGAGCATCCGGCGGCATTTTATAATTGCAACGCTTCCCAAACACTAACCTGGCACAGTCTAACCTCCTCTTAATAGTGCGTTTGTTAAACCTAGCACAAGAGCGGCAACCAACAACGTCGTGCTCAGGCCCTAAACAAGGTATACACAAAGTATGGTAATCCCTATGAGGTATCTGTTTCCCACAAGAAATACAGTTATTCACTTTTTCTGACATCCGGTAAAATACTGAGGCAAGAAAAACCAAAATGTTCTAACGGGTACTTAGCCAACTCTGATTCGGTCTGAAACTCCGGTTTCGGAAATATTTCAGAACGCCAACCTGCACTCGCAAAACTGCTTCTGCATCGGACCATGCGGCAAAAAAGACTGAGGATATGACGTCGGTCATGCGCATTAGTACCCTGACGTACTGACGTCAGTCTAATGCGCCCTGACCGACGTCAGCCTTATACTCTGGTATTCGGGCCGACTGGACGCGGACTATACCCAATAGTAAGGACTGCAGCAATGGAAAACGAAGAACATCCCATTAATAACAGTTATGCCACCAAACTAACCTCAGTATTCTGAGAGTCTGAACTCTCAACTGCCCGTGCTTCCTATAATGCTATATATCAACATTACTGTGAACTCACAGTATACAGCATCTCACATCTAGTGCCAGTATCACCACAACAAGGCTTGTATCATACCCCCCTACATACAAGTCTTGGGTTGATATGGGTTACCACAGACCACGCATTATTTAACTTAAATTGCATTATTGTATATATTGCAACCTGTTCTTGTCATCAGCAGTATTTACTGTTACTCATCCACATTGCCACACTGTACATTGCATGTTATATATGTTTAGTTTGAGACTATTTTTCCTATGTCATCAAAAGTATGAACTGTGATACTTTCTACATTACCATAAGGTACACTGCATGTTTATATATTGCTTTAAGTTTGACAGTCAATATTTTCTTCTAACTGTATTTTTACATTGTATACAATCTGATACCTGTATCTTGTATGCTGGAGCTTTCCTCTCCTGGCCTCTGCTGAAAAAGGACCTGTGTCCAGTCGGACTTTCCCAGTTAACAAATGTAAAATAAATAATAAACAAATAAATGGTAGTTCTTTTGAATATACATTTCTATGTTGTAGCTTCCATGCACACAGTAATGATTAACAGGCTGGTGGTTTTTCTCATCTCCATTTGTACAGATATCACATTTTATCAGACATTTTCCTTCAACAGGAACACGTAAAACAAAAAGCTAAACACATTTTCAAAACCCCACTGCCTTTTAACTTGCAACCAGCACACAAAACTATACAAACTTTCCAAATAGGAAGACTATCCCCCCCAAAAGGAGCAGAAGCTGCAAACTAACGACTGAGTCCATAAGAATTGCCTATTCTAAAGTAAAAGTTAATTACACTAATGGAAATATTAGCACTTGTATTACCACTTACTGCTATCTGTTCTTATCTGTTCCCCTCCCAGATATGAAAAACAACTTCCATCGTTTCAGTGAATATTAGATTTCATCCTTAAAAAAATACATAGGCTAACTGTAAACAAAGTGAACTGCGCATTGTTCTATTTAATGCATTAAAGTAACAAAGCTGCTGGAGGTAACAGCTTATACACCTAACACTTCTCACAGTTTCAAACTTCATTTTCTTATATTACTTTTTTAATTTTCACTTGCTTACTAACACCCCTTTCAAAGGTCAGTTAACTTGTAGACCCACAGAAAAGGTAACTCAGAAAACACTGTCCAGATTTCTTTAACTGCCTGCACTTGGAGGCTTCTTGTTTTTAGCATAAATTACAAGCCAGAAGAAAAACTCAGCAAGCTACTTTTCAAATTCAAGAAAGAACCATCATTTTCATACTTTTCATTTTCTTTTGTTCCCACAAGTCTTTTAATCTAGACACCCATGTCTAACAGAGAAGATTATTTTTTTCACTCTACATAGCAATACACTTGTATCCATCCAGCAGCCAATCATCACAACATTACATTAATGTGTTTCTTTCCAGCCTTTAGCATGGATATATGACAAATAAGAAAGAGTACTCATCTTAATATTGCCAGCATATTCAACAGTCATTGATATGACATCCCCTATCCTACATTTATAACATGTTGAAATACCAATGACATAGAACTACTTTATAGTCAGGAAAAAGTTACCTGGAATTTACATGTAATATGGAAATTCACATAAATACTAACAGAATAAAAAGTCACTTTCTAAATATATACGGTATACTTCTAAGCATTAATGACAAAGTGGGGTTTATGCTTTACCGTTCTCCAACCTAACAATCAGCAAATGTCTAGTCTTTTTCATCTACTACTACTTGCACAACCACTGTTCACTTGTAAACTACATCTAGTGGGAATGATACTTTACAGTACTCCTATTTACCTACTAAAATCAGTTTTGCTGCTGGTGTTCCTGATCCGGTTTGAATCCAAGGCACTCCTATTTCCTCTTGGCAGCTTCCTGGACTTTTTTTCTGTAACTCAAACATTTTCCTTTGGAACAATGGCAAATGCTTCATTGACAAAGTCTGTCTCTCTCTTTCTGTGTTTCATTAACCACAGCAGCCTGAGAAACAGTCTCTTTGGCTTGCTTTTATTTATTTATTTCCTCCATAGCTTGATTTGCTTCCAAAATGCATTTGATCCTCTAGAAAACACATTTTGAAGACAGCTGGATACTCATTTCACTAACATAGGTTTTGACTGCTTCCTCATGGCCAGATGGAGCATACACATGATGCACCCCCTTAACTAACAAATCCTGCTGTAGAATAGCAGCCCAGTTGCTTATCTATACTTTCATCTCCTTATGATTTCTCTGGTTTAAGTACACATCTCACATCTTCTCTGTGTGGTCTGTCTTCTACCGCTAATACTTTTTAAAACCTATCTTCTTGAAAAGCCTCAGGCACAGCCATTCTTTCCTTCATTTCAATTTCTGTTTTCTACAGCGTCCATCTCGTCTGAACGGTTACTTGAGCTTCAATTTTCTCATACTTTTTGCCTTTTGATGTTCCATACTCCTCCGGTGTCCTACATATTTTATACACCTCTCAGTGCATTTGATTATTCCCTCAAAATTACTGGAATCCATCTCATGTATTGCAGCTGCAACTTAAACTGCTGTTTGCTGAACATCTAGTAATATTCTTCTCAGCCAAAGCTTTTTCTTCTGGTCAATCCTCCCTCAATGTTTACGAATTTCTTCTTTATAGGCATCCAAGCAGTTTAATTACAAAACCAGTAACCAAAATTTACCAAAAGTAATAAACTTTACTGGCTTTTTAATTTTTTTTTCCGTTTTTCATACTGGGAGAGCTCAAATCAAGATGTTGCTTGGGGGAGTTCTAATCACCATCTGGCATCTTAGAAGTCCTTAGTGGCAATATTTCTGGCCATGCCAGTGTCTCAACTGTTCACTAGTTTTGATGATTCTAGCTAAAGTGAAAATACTGGAGTCTGTTATCAATATCAAATCCCAAGGCAGAGGAAGGACATTTGGTCCACCTTGTTTAAAACCAAGGCAAGGGTGAATGTTTTTAATCCATTAGTTTTCTCATGCATGTGTGAAAACAATTAGACTAGTATTAAATCCATAAAAATTTAAAAATAGTTAGTACTCTCACTCGTGCAAGTTGTGACAATGTATGTGGACAGGTACAACTTGAGTTATATTTCAAAGTAAACAGAGTAGTGAAGCCCATCAGCTACACATCATAATCACCAACTTAATTACCATGCAAGAGACACAGGATGTTTGGGAGGCTTCAAATCAAAAATGTCTTCCAAAAACTGCTTCACAGTTGTATCAGAGGTTATAACGTAGCTCAGAAGGCAAGTAGGCAGAAAAGACTGAGGGTTTTACCTTTAAAGAAGAGCAACTTGGAGAAAAGGGAATATTACGAGAATATGAGAAATGGCATTTTGGATTTGGTATATGGAAGTCCAACCTTTCAGCCATTTAGTCTCCATATTTAGGGATTCACTCTAGCAGGTTGTGACATTTTAACTGGGTACAAGATTTACCTTGAGTAAGAATTACTTGTACATGCACCAGAACAGAAACCAAACAGGTTAACAGGAAAAATGATATTCCTTATCAGTGAATCTGCAAGCCATTCTAAAAATTATAGCCCAATAACCTCCTTGCCGACAATATACAAGCTATATATTAGAATTGATGCAGACAGAGTTTAGTCATTTATAAAAAAAAAATCAATTATGGCAATAAAGCAAAAGGGTAGCACAAGAAAAGTCATATGGAACAAAGGATCATTCATTGCTAAATAAAGCCATAATGGAGGACTGTAAAAAGGGAAAGAATTCAAGTATGGCATGAACAGATAAAGCATTTGACAACATTCCACATTCATGGATAAAGGAATGCTTGCAAAAGATGCACCCTACACTGATCAGTGACATTACAGTGACCATGAAACAGTGTCAAACCAGTTTGCAGCTGAGCCGTGGCAAAGGGCAAATTACCTAAGGGATAAAAATTAAAATGGGGACAGTCTCTGTTACCACTTCTGTTTTGTCTTGCCCTTAACCCCCTTAAGCAATTTACTATATGGTTAAAATTTGGCTCACAGAAAACTTTGTGTGTATGACATAAAACTGAATAGTTCATCAGATAAGGAGTTAAAAGCACAACTACAAATGATTAATACTTTCTCAGATGATTTAAGAATGGCATTTGGACTTGATAAATAAAAAAGCAACATTTAAAACAGAAAAGCTGCAGCACCAAGACACTATTAATCTGGGACAGGAATGTGATATGAAAGAACCGAGGAGCAGGAAGCAGTGTATAAATATTCGGGAACAGATGAAGGACTGACAATAAAAAGTGAAGAAATGAGAGTAAAACTCAGTAAAGAATACTTCAGAAGACTAAAAGTAATTGAAAACTATCTTGACATCTAGGAATAAAGTCCAAGCTATAAACCAGTTTGCTCTTCCTGTTCTAACTTAACAGTTTTGGAGTGACTGACTGGCACCAAAAAGGACTGGATCAGACAGACAGGAAAATAAGAAAAATACCTCAAGCTTATCAAATGATATAAAAAAAAAAATCAGTGTACAACAAGATTATACACTTCTTGCTCTGAAGGAGGTATGGGCTTCCTCAAAATTGATTAAATCTAGATCAGCACAGATTGGGAGTGCATTTATATCTGCTGTCTTCATCATAAACCAATCACAGTGACAGTTTTAAAACATGAGGAAAAGAATATAAGATGACATTCTTGCACAATTTATAGAAAAAGTGTTTGGTATGATGTAGGAATGGAAATCAAACCAGATGAAGACAAAAATCAGTCAGCAACTGAACGTACCAAAAAACAAAAGAAAGAATAAACACAAGGTATAGTATCCGATGAGAAGGAATGAAAAAGTACAGTTGTATACACTTACCATAAATGTAGATGTTAGAGTATATTCACTGTTGCAGTCCTTACAAAATGGGTTATCCGGCTCCTGGTAGCCTACAGTCGGCCAGAATACCAAAGTCCTTGGTATATGACGTCAGCTGCCTTCAGTTTAGGCCTGACGCCAGGACGTCAGGTACAAAAGGGGGCAGCTGATGCCATTTCCTCAGTTTTTCTTGCCTTAACTTTCAGGAGCCCACAAAAAAAGTTTAGACCAGGAAAAGAAAATCCAGTCTGTGCCCTAAGAAAAAAGGGGGATGGAAGAGGGGAAACCAGGACTGCAACAGTGAATACACTCAAACATCTACATTTATGATAAGTGTACACAACTGTACTATGTTCATCGCGTTTTACTGTTGCAGTCCTTACAAAATGGGTTGATTGCCAAAGCCCAAGAAAAAAAAACAAAAGGGAGGAGGAACACCCACTGTTTAAGGGTTGATAAGAATGCTCTGCAACACTGCAGTGGCAAAACCAGACCTGGACTTAGAAAACAAGGGTAAACTGTAATGTTTAGTTAAAGTGTGGACAGAAGTCCATGTAGCTGCTTCCAGAATGTCCCTAGTAGGTACACCTCTTAAAAAAGCTGTTGAGGTAGTGGCTGCCCTAGTAGAATGGGTCCTAATACTCTGAGGAGGAATGTTGCCCATGCTGCAAGTAAAAAAAGTGAATACAACGAGCAATCCACTTATTAATGGTCGGTTTTGAAATAGCTTTGCCCTGAGCTCCAGCAGCAAAACTGACAAACAACTGATCAGACTTTCTAAAAGATTTAGTCCTGTCCAGGTAAAATCTAAGCTGTCTATGCACACCCAGGGAATTCAGTAACCTTTCCCTTTATTCTGAGGATTAGGAAAGAAAGTAGGCAGGTGTATAGACTGGTTAAGAGTCAGGCTAGAAACTATCTTAGGCATAAAGGAGGGATTAGTTCGAAGAGAAGCCCGATCTGCATAGAAGATGATAAAAGGCTCTACTGCCATTAAGGCCTGCAGCTCAGAAACTCTTCTAGCTGAAGTAATTAGCCAAAAGAAAGGCAGTTTTCCAGGAGAGAAACTTCAGGTCTGCTGAGGCAGCTGGTTCAAAAGGAGGCAGAATTAGTTTCTCAAGTACAAAATTGAGATCCCAAGCAGGAGTAGGTGCCCTTCTGGGAGGCTTTAAATTACTAGCTCCCCTGAGGAACTGCTTCATCAAGAGATGAGGGAAAATGGGATGCTCAAAGGAACAATGAGCAGAAATAGCTGAAGCATGGACTTTGATAGAAGAAAAGGAAAGTCCACCATTAAGCAAGCCTGCCAGATCGTCAAGAATAAGAGGAAGTGCTGCTGAATTTTATTGTTTGTTAGTAATTACAAGTGTGGGAGTAGCCACATTCTTTGATTTCCTGTCCTTGCCTATTTAAGTGGTACAGTTTGAAATATTTTCTGCTTAAAAACCTCAGCTTTGGCCGGCTAAGATCTAGCTGTATTCAACTGGACGTACAAGAGAATTTAAGTACCTTTATCTGCACTTTTTTCAAATAATACAGTATTTAAATTGATTTAACTGTGTTGCAGGAATATATATTAACTGAACTGGAAATTTTGACTCTGCTCGTCAGTCAGTGCTGCTGAATTTGATTGAATGCTAGTAATTACAAGTGTGGGGGTAGCCACAATCTTTGATTTCATGTCCTTGCCTATTTAAGTGGTACAGTTTGAAATATTTTCTGCTTAAAAACCTCAGCTTTGGCCGGCTAAGATCTAGCTGTATTCAACTGGACATATAAGAGAATTTAAGTACCTTTATCTGCACTTTTTTTCAGAGTACAGTATTGTGTTGCAGCAATTTTGACTCTGCTCTTCAGTCAGTGCTGCTGAATTTTATTGTTTGTTAGTAATTACAAGTGTGGGGGTAGCCACATTCTTTGATTTCCTGTCCTTGCCTATTTAAGTGGTACAGTTTGAAATATTTTCTGCTTAAAAACCTCAGCTTTGGCCGGCTAAGATCTAGCTGTATTCAACTGGATGTATAAGAGAATTTAAGTACCTTTAACTGCACTTTTTTTAAAGAATACAGTATTTAAATTGAATTAACTGTGTTGCAGGAATATATATTAACTGAACTGGAAATTTTGACTCTGCTCTTCAGTCAGTGCTGCTGAATTTTATTGTTTGTTAGTAATTACAAGTGTGGGGGTAGCCACATTCTTTGATTTCCTGTCCTTGCCTATTTAAGTGGTACAGTTTGACATATTTTCTGCTTAAAAACCTCAGCTTTGGCCGGCTAAGATCTAGTTGTATTCAACTGGACGTACAAGAGAATTTAAGTACCTTTATCTGCACTTTTTTTCAAAGAGTACAGTATTGTGTTGCAGGAATATATATTAACTGAACTGGAAATTTTGACTCTGCTCTTCAGTCAGTGCTGCTAAATTTTATTGTTTGTTAGTAATTACAAGTGTGGGGGTAGCCACATTCTTTGATTTCCTGTCCTTGCCTATTTAAGTGGTACAATTTGAAATATTTTCTGCTTAAAAACCTCAGCTTTGGCCGGCTAAGATCTAGCTGAATTCAACTGGATGTATAAGAGAATTTAAGTACCTTTATCTGCACTTTTTTCAAAGAATAAAGTATTTAAATTGATTTAACTGTGTTGCAGGAATATATATTAACTGAACTGGAAATTTTGACTCTGCTCTTCAGTCAGTGCTGCTGAATTTTATTGTTTGTTAGTAATTACAAGTGTAGGGGTAGCCACATTCTTTGAGTTCCTGTCCTTGCCTATTTAAGTGGTACAGTTTGAAATATTTTCTGCTTAAAAACCTCAGCTTTGGCCGGCTAAGATCTAGCTGTATTCAACTGGACGTATAAGAGAATTTAAGTACCTTTATCTGCACTTTCTTTCAAAGAATACAGTATTTAAATTGATTTAACTGTGTTGCAGGAATATATATTAACTGAACTGGAAATTTTGACTCTGCTCTTCAGTCAGTGCTGCTGAATTTTATGGTTTGTTAGTAATTACAAGTGTAGGGGTAGCCACATTCTTTGATTTCCTGTCCTTGCCTATTTAAGTGGTACAGTTTGAAATATTTTCTGCTTAAAAACCTCAGCTTTGGCCGGCTAAGATCTAGCTGTATTCAACTGGACGTATAAGAGAATTTAAGTACCTTTATCTGCACTTTCTTTCAAAGAATACAGTATTTAAATTGATTTAACTGTGTTGCAGGAATATATATTAACTGAACTGGAAATTTTGACTCTGCTCTTCAGTCAGTGCTGCTGAATTTTATTGTTTGTTAGTAATTACAAGTGTGGGGTAGCCACATTCTTTGATTTCCTGTCCTTGCCTATTTAAGTTGTACAATTTGAAATATTTTCTGCTTAAAAACCTCAGCTTTGGCCGGCTAAGATCTAGCTGTATTCAACTGGACATATAAGAGAATTTAAGTACCTTTATCTGCACTTTTTTTTTCAAAGAGTACAGTATTTAAATTGATTTAACTGTGCTTCAGGAATATATATTAACTGAACTGGAAATTTTGACTCTGCCCTTCAGTTATTCAGTTTGTCCCACCCACCCTCCCTGTTTTTGTTTTGGTGTTAATCTTAGTGGCCTTGAAACTGCCCGCCCTTCTTGTAAATTTGTGTTTGGATACTCCTTCTGGGCCCATCTCATTTGCTTACTCAACTGAGTGCAGTGAGATCATATTCTGATTTCAGGCACTCCTACTGTGTACAAAGAGAGCATCTGGGAAACAGAAGAAAAAAAAATCTAAGCTTGTTTCCTGCCTTTCCTGTGAAGTGGTATAGACTGTTTGTAGGCTTCTGAGCCCCCAAGCCCTTCTGTGTTGGAGGGAAGCCTTCTAGCTTAGTTTTTTTCTTATAACTAGCCAGTTTTCTAGTTTCAGCACTCAAATCTGTTTCTTTGAACTCAGCACTTGTTCAGAACTCATTATAAGCACTACATAAGCTGCAAATTACTACATCACTCAACTTTCCTCACTTGTCTAGTGGAAAGCAGCTTTTAGTACTTAATAAATAAGCACTTATCCAGGCATGTCTAAGGGTCAGCTCCCAGTGATTTCTCCTGTCTACCTGATGAATCTGGGCATCTTGGGGCAATGCAGCAATTGCCTCATGTACACAGACAACCCTCTCCTCCTACCACCCAACACTACAACCTGTGAAAGATGAACATATATAGCCAAACTGGAAGCAAAGCGCTCTTTACCCAAGACTGGACTAGACAGTCAAGAGTAGAGGGTAAACACTTGCACCACACCACACTCATCACATAGTCCCTCAAAACCCACACCACCAAAACACACACATAGAAACACAAAACACACACCTACATTCGCGGAGGCTCTCAAAAACCTGCCCAAGCATCAGGGACATCCAAAGCATAAACGCAAGCAAACTCCACCCCCCAACACAACCCAAATGACACATAGCCCACAAACTCAGTGTGCCACTCTACCACAGCCCATAAGGCATAACAACGTACCCAACACTCTAGTCATAGGTGACTCTATAGTCAGGCACACTGATGTTCCACTCACTAGACTAAACAAGGAGAAAGTTACTGTCAGCTGCCTGTCAGGTGCCAGGATCCGCCACATAACGCATGCACTCAGGTCACTCCACAATAAGTACAAATATGACACTGTCATTGTCCATGATGGTGTGAATTACCTGAGACGTACCTCCCTGGACTACATGAAAAGAGACATGGAGGAGCTCTCCGATCTTGTATCCCAGGCAGGTATGAACCTAACCCTGAGTAGCATCCTGCCATCACCCAGAATGATAACATAGTACAAGGACAAAATGACTGACTTCAACAATTGGCTAAGCTTCTGGTGTCATTCTAAGGGGATCCAGTATTTGTCTGCCTGGGACGACATGATCGACAGTCCACGATGCTTTGCAAGAGATGGCCTGCACCTGTTGCCCTTAGGATTCCGGATACTGGCCAAGACTCTTGCCACCCCTGTAGTGCCTTTTTAGGCAAGGTTCAAATGACAAACTCACCACCGTAACCAGTACAAGCAAGCAAAATCTGAGGGTAATGCTACTCAATGCTAGAAGTCTAAACCTCAAAATGCACTCACTCGAGGCACTCCTTAAAATGGAGAACATTGACATCTGTGCAGTGACAGAGACCTGGTTCAAAGCTCCAGAAAGCACCCCTGCATTACCAGGCTTCAATTCATACCACACCTTTCGGCCACCTAACCCAGAAAGAAGCACTAAAGGTGGAGGCGTGTCCATATTCATTAAGGATATCCACACCTCCAGGCTAGTTGCACAGCATAATGCATCCGAGATTATCCAAGTGCAACTAACTCTGGGCAAGACCGCAATCCAAATTGTAGCTTGGTACAGACCCCCCACCATGCCCCAGGATTCACACTCCTCATTTCTTGATACACTGGAAAGTATTAGGGTACAACCCAACACCCTAATAATGGGTGATTTCAACTACCCCACCATTAACTGGGAAAACTACTCATGTACCAACTCTTTTGCTCAACGTTTTCTAGAATTCATAAATTCCAATGCCTTGGATCAACTTATTCACACCCCCACCAAGGGCAGCAATATCCTAGACCTAGTCATCACCAAACATGGGAAACCGGTGTTCCACATCAGAGATCAATTCCTCGTTGGTCAGATCCGACCACAAGCTAATCAGCCTAGACATCCACATCCCACCCCCAGCCCCAATTAGGGAAACCATCGTAAAAAACTTCTCAAAAGCCAACTTCACACTTCTTAAGACAGAAGTGGCAAACGTCATGACACCCATGCAAACTGACCATAGATGTATGACTGCCGATTCCTACACAAATGCACTTTATAAGCACTTACACGAGTGCATGGATCATGCTATCCCTGATAGAACCAAGATGTTATCCTCCAAAAAAAGGAAGCCAATCTGGTGGTCCTCTGCCATAAACAAACTCTACAACAGAAGAAAGAAACTGTTTTAAAAAAAGAGTAAAATCCCATGACTGGAGGAACTCCCTGGTCAACCTCAGTAAGAAGTTGAGATCCCTCATAAAATCCTCCAAAGCTAGTTACGAAAACAAAATTGCCACTGACTCTAAAGACAACCACAAAGCATTCTATAGCTATGTCAAGAATCTAAATGGGAACACTCAGATCTGCTCTGAGTTACAGTATAATGGCACTAAATATACAAAACCAACTGATATTGCCAACATCCTAGCAGATAGGTTCAGTGCTAACTTTACCCCCCTCTCACCCCCTAGAGGGCCCATCTCTATACCGGAAGAATGCAAAGTTCCTATAATCACGGCTGCACAGGTAAAAGACACACTCTCCAAAGCCAAGAACACAGCATCCATGGGACCTGACAATATCCCAGGCTGCGTTCTACACGAACTACAGAATGAACTGGCACCCTACCTAAGTACCATGTTCAATCATAGCCTCACCTCAGGCTTGGTACCCACTGAATGGCGCACAGCAACAGTTATCCCACTCCACAAAGGGGGAGCCACGACGGACCCCGGGAACTACCGCCCCATTAGTCTGACGAGCCTGGTCTGCAAGGCCATGGAACGTATCATCATGGAACTCATAAACAAAGAAATTGGTAATCTCCAAACTCTGAACCCTACTCAGTTTGGATTTGTAAAAGGCAGATCATGTCTCCTAAACCTGATTGACTTCTTTGAAGCAGTCACCAAAGCCATAGATGAGGGTAAAATGGTTCACACAGCTTATCTAGATCTCGCCAAGGCTTTCAACACCATCCCCCACTCTGGAATTATAGATAATCTCACTAAACTAGGTATAAATCCCTATGTCATAAGATGGGTTGCCAACTGGCTCACGGACAGAACCCACACTGGGAAAGTAGCGGATTCCAAATCCGACATCAGACCAGTGACAAGTGGAGTACCACAGGGTTCAGTCCTGGGTCCTCTCCTGTTTGGTATCTACTTCTCTGAAGTGCAGGCCAACACAGAAGGTCTTTGGCTAACAAAGTTTGCAGATGACTGCAAACTAGGAGCCATAATCGAAACTCCGAATGATGTGGACAAACTACAAAAGGGCCTCACTGAGACAGATTCCTGGTGTCAAAGCCATGGCCTGAAGCTCAATGCCAAAAAGTGTATGGTCATCCCCTTTGGTAAAAACTCTGTACCCATGAACTACCACATAGCTGGTAGTCTACTTAATGCCGAAAATGTGTAAAAAGACAAACAAATGGAACTGGAAACAATTAGAATAGACCCAAAATAATGTTCACCATTTATTGTAAGCGCTTTCAGCTTAGTCCTTGCTAAGCCTTCTTCAGACAAACAGTGAATACTACATTGCTAACAGTTTATATACATTCATTACTTAATTAATTATTACAAATTAAAAGGGCAATGTTCAAAAACTTTAAGTTTCCTAAAATATAAACCAAATATAACCTTTAAAAATATGTATATATATAACTTTTAAAAGGTATAAAAACCTCACCACTTTAACAGAAAATGTTTACATTAATTCATATACATTATTATAGTAATTTATGAATTTATATGTTTATTATTATAAATACATTAAATTATACATCCCTGGTCAGAAACAAATTGCTGTCAATGGGATGTATATGTTATTATTATGTATGTATTATTATGTTTAATGAATTAAAATCAACATGAAATCAAAATCCAATACAAACCTGGGTTAAACCCATTACTTATTTAAATATGTGCCAATAAATAAATATATATGTTATTCACACATTTTTATCTATTCAGTGACAATAATTTTAACATACATTTAATTGACATAGTTTGTTCAAACCAGGATATGACTGTGCATTAGTCAAAATTTGCCATTTTAACTCATCTAATTCTAAATTCAATTGCCAAGGACCGCCTCTAATACTCAAAGTTCTTTGTTGCAAAATAGTGAATTTGAATGTATGGGATGGATGTTGGGAAATATGCTTTGCTAAAGCATTATTAGGGTCTCCTTTATTAATAGCATATATGTGTTTACACCCTCTGCCTAAATTTTCTCTCCGTTTTCCTATGTAAAATCCATTACATTGTTGGCATAAAGCAGCATAAACCACCATTTTAGTATCACAGCTATATTTTGCTTTAAGGAAATACTTCTTTTCATTGATGGCACAAGTATGTCCAGTAAATATGAATTTACATTGTTGGCAGCTACATTTGAACATTCCTTTTATATTTGAATGTGTAATGCAAATGTTGTGTTTTTCTCAAGAATGTTTTCAAATTTAGGCCCTCTTATATGTAATCTTTGGTTTATTCCCTAAGGCAACCAGTAAATCTTCATTATTTCTAATGATTGACCAATTTTTATACAACATTTCTTTTAGATACTTGTGATCTAATGAATAAGTAAGCAAAAAACTAACATGATATGATGTATTTTTAGCATTACTTTCATTCCTACTCTCATTGACCATATTAGTCGGGGATATCACAAGCTCTAAATGGGGTCCTGTATTATGTTGTAATAGTGGTAGAAAATGTCCTGACTTTGTTTTCTACAACTTCAGATCTAATAGTTCTAATAAGATATTCAGGATAACCCTATTGATAAACATATTATGTAACAAATCACATTCACATTCAAAATCAAAATGTCTGAGGTCATGCTGCCCTAACCATTTGTCCTTTAATGACTGCACGTTTCTGATGCATTGGATGGCAACTAGAATAATGCAAAAACTGTTGAATATGTAGGTTTCCTATAAATTCTACTCTTATAGGAATGTTCTACTCTATCCTTATGTAATGAGGCGTCCAAAAATTGATAGCTTCTGATCCTGTCTCATATGTGAATTCTAGAAAGAAGTAGAATTTGAAATTGATTCAATGAATCCAGCAATATCTTCTGGGTCCCCTTTCCATAAACAAAACATATCATCCTGGTACCTAGTGTACCAGGAGACATTGTTGTTAAACAATGGGTTTGTGAATAAATGGGTATGTTCCCAGTGGGCCATTACAACATTAGCGAATGCCCCACATGGGGAACCCATGGCGACTCAGATTTTTGTAAAAGAATTTGTTATTAAGCGTCATATAATTATTAGTTAATATAAGGTCTAGTAAAGACGTTATTAAATAAATATCATTGGAATCGATTTTGTTTTACCAGAAACTCAGATACCCATTCAATCCCTAAATCATGGGGATAACTGTGTATAGATCTTTGGCGTCTATTGTTATGAATGTGCTATTTTAAGTGGTATATAAGTTTATTGATGTCTTCCAAAAATGACCACGAATCCTTACAAATCTGAGATTGTTTGGATAAAATTGGCTTTAGTAAGTTATCAATAAATTTTGCACATCCATAAGTGATTGAACCAGCCCGCCCATCTACAATTATTCTAAAAGGTGGATCAACCAACGATTTATGGATTTTTGGGGCTCCAAATATAGCCGGAATCATTGGTGCTCCCATAGAAATATATTCATACTGTTGAATATCAATAGAAGATTCAATAAACAATTCTTCAATACATTGTTTAATTTTTCTATAAGCCCCATTTACCTCATTTTTAGATATTTGGCTATAGGATTCAGTGTTGAGATGTTTTTCAATCTTGTCATTATATATTTGTTGATCCATAAAGACAAGACCGCCTCCCTTATCGGGTTTCATAACCCTAATGTCAGTGTTTTTAATTAAGGTGATAAGATTAAATTCATCTTCAGTCAAATTATTACTATGCTTGTTTCTCTGAAAACTAGCTATATTTCTTATATCCAGTTCACACATTTTATCAAAATGTGTAAATCAGGATGTAGTGGTGGATTGTATTGACTAGAAACCCTTAAAATATTTGTAATAGAGGGATTATTGCCCATAAGCATATTTAAATTGAGCTTTCTTATATACAATTTTAGGTCAATAATAGTTTCTGCCACATTTATAGTCTTATCTGGTACAAAAGACAAGCCTTTGGATAAAAGGTTAACCATCTGTTCATCGATCATCAATGTGGAATAATTATAAACCTTAAAATCTCCTACTGATGACAGCAATATTTTTAAGGGAGGTGTATTATTGATGTTCAAGAATTCTATCTCTTGGGTTGTCTCCTGGTGTTCCTCATTAATGGGGGATTGGCGTTCGTATTCCTGTTGTTGTTCGAACGTTTGTTGTTCCTGGGGTGAAAACCCTGATTAGATTGATTATTATTTCCTACAGCACAATTATTGTTGTTATTATTTTTATTATTATTATTTTGCTGATTAATGAGCCTTTCACTTCGTCGGGGCTGTACATTTTGAACTGGCTCATTAGCTGGTATAAACGAACCATGATGACCATCATCGTCCTGTACTACCTGGTCATTAGGTTCAACTAGAATACTCTGATTGTTTTTAGTCTCCACCTTAAGTGGAGGAGGGTCAGGGTAGGCTTCATTATTAGTATATGCAGTAATATCCCTCTGGAGCTTTCGTTTTTTAGTACTCAAGAATTTCTCCATTGCTGTGTCTATACTGGTATAAATTCGACAATATTCAAATTTATATCTTGAGAAATCAATATGTCCTTTTATAATTTGGTCCAGAGATTCAAGCTCACCCTTAAATCTAAGTATTTCTGAATCATAGAAGTTGATAAGTGCTTTTAAAAATTCTACTGCTTGTCTATCAAACAATTCTAATAATTCAGCATGAAATGTTGAACCTGCTACAAGCCCTGCTGGAAATCTCCATTGACGGAGACCCTTAGGTATAACTTTTTTGTTTATACATTCATTGAGATATGAAACTTCCAATTGGAGCTTCCTACATTTAAACATTTTAATGTCAAATTCATCTATAACATTCATCAGTGTATTATTATTTTGTGAATTAAACATTTGTTGACTTGCATTATTAACATCTGCATCAGTAAAAAAATCACCATTATTCAAAAATAATGCCATAGAAGGAATGTCCCGTACATTTACATTACTTTCATCTGTGCTATTCCGATTAAATTGTCTATTATCAACAACGGAGCTGTTTGGATTACCTTGTCTCGTGTAGTTGTTATCAGTAAACCCATTATTATGGACCAGTCTGTTGGCATAAGTAGACATCCCGTTTAAAGGAGGTAATCCAATATTAGATGTAACGTGACTGCGAATCTGCAAGCTGTCTCTGTCTCTGTCCTGGTTGTATCGGACTTTCCGAACTACCGGCATGTTGAAAATGCTGACCAGACTGCATATTTACATCCCATTGACAGCAATTTGTTTCTGACCAGGGATGTATAATTTAATGTATTTATAATAATAAACATATAAATTCATAAATTACTATAATAATGTATATGAATTAATGTAAACATTTTCTGTTAAAGTGGTGAGGTTTTTATACCTTTTAAAAGTTATATATATACATATTTTTAAAGGTTATATTTGGTTTATATTTTAGGAAACTTAAAGTTTTTGAACATTGCCCTTTTAATTTGTAATAATTAATTAAGTAATGAATGTATATAAACTGTTAGCAATGTAGTATTCACTGTTTGTCTGAAGAAGGCTTAGCAAGGACTAAGCTGAAAGCGCTTACAATAAATGGTGAACATTATTTTGGGTCTATTCTAATTGTTTCCAGTTCCATTTGTTTGTCTTTTTACCAGTTTCCTTTTTTGGCTACTTGTTTGAGTTTACGTGGAATGGAATCTGGGAACGGAAGCGACTCACAACCTCTATTTAGTGATATGGACAGTATGAACACTGGTTTGGAACCAACGAATGGTTCACAGCATGTCGATGCTATTGGGAACCTTACCGCTTTAGTAAATGTGCTTCTAGGCAGAGTAGAAGCACTTACACAGAAAGTGGAAGCTTAGGTGCGGCAGAATTGAATGTTCAAACCGAACTGTTCCGTGTAACAGGTCAGCAAACACGGAAGTTCGTCAACACTTACAAGGTACTGTTGATACGCATTTACCAGCATGTTTGGTGGATAGCGAAGAAGCTTTTCCACCTCTCGTTCAAAATGATAGCGTTTCTGGTGTGTTGGCTCAAGGCGACGAGCGAACGCCAAACTGTAAATATGCAGTCTGGTCAGCATTTTCAACATGCGGTAGTTCGAAAAGTCCGATACAACCAGGACAGAGACAGAGACAGCTTGCAGATTCGCAGTCAACGGGCGGTACCGTTACATCTAATATTGGATTACCTCCTTTAAACGGGATGTCTACTTATGCCAACAGACTGGTCCATAATAATGGGTTTACTGATAACAACTACACGAGACAAGGTAATCCAAACAGCTCCGTTGTTGATAATAGACAATTTAATCGGAATAGCACAGATGAAAGTAATGTAAATATGCGGACATTCCTTCTATGGCATTATTTTTGAATAATGGTGATTTTTTTACTGATGCAGATGTTAATAATGCAAGTCAACAAATGTTTAATTCACAAAATAATAATACACTGATGAATGTTATAGATGAATTTGACATTAAAATGTTTAAATGTAGGAAGCTCCAATTGGAAGTTTCATATCTCAATGAATGTATAAACAAAAAAGTTATACCTAAGGGTCTCCGTCAATGGAGATTTCCAGCAGGGCTTGTAGCAGGTTCAACATTTCATGCTGAATTATTAGAATTGTTTGATAGACAAGCAGTAGAATTTTAAAAGCACTTATCAACTTCTATGATTCAGAAATACTTAGATTTAAGGGTGAGCTTGAATCTCTGGACCAAATTATAAAAGGACATATTGATTTCTCAAGATATAAATTTGAATATTGTCAATTTATACCAGTATAGACACAGCAATGGAGAAATTCTTGAGTACTAAAAAAAGCTCCAGAGGGATATTACTGCATATACTAATAATGAAGCCTACCTGACCCTCCTCCACTTAAGGTGGAGACTAAAACAATCAGAGTATTCTAGTTGAACCTAATGACCAGGTAGTACAGGACGATGATGGTCATCATGGTTCGTTATACCAGCTAATGAGCCAGTTCAAAATGTACAGCCCGAAGTGAAAGGCTCATTAATCAGCAAAATAATAATAATAAAAATAATAACAACAATAATTGTGCTGTAGGAAATAATAATCAATCTAATCAGGGTTTTCACCCAGGAACAACAAACGCTCAACAACAACAGGAATGCCAATCCCCCATTAATGAGGAACACCAGGAGACAACCCAAGAGATAGAATTCTTGAACATCAATAATACACCTCCCTTAAAAATATTGCTGTCATCAGTAGGAGATTTTAAGGTTTATAATTATTCCACATTGATGATCGATGAACAGATGGTTAACCTTTTATCCAAAGGCTTGTCTTTTGTACCAGATAAGACTATAAATGTGGCAGAAACTATTATTGACCTAAAATTGTATATAAGAAAGCTCAATTTAAATATGCTTATGGGCAATAATCCCTCTATTACAAATATTTTAAGGGTTTCTAGTCAATACAATCCACCACTACATCCTGATTTACATTTTGATAAAATGTGTGAACTGATATAAGAAATATAGCTAGTTTTCAGAGAAACAAGCATAGTAATAATTTGACTGAAGATGAATTTAATCTTATCACCTTAATTAAAAACACTGACATTAGGGTTATGAAACCCGATAAGGGAGGCGGTCTTGTCTTTATGGACCAACAAATATATAATGACAAGATTGAAAACATCTCAACACTGAATCCTATAGCCAAATATCTAAAATGAGGTAAATGGGGCTTATAGAAAAATTAAACAATGTATTGAAGAATTGTTTATTGAATCTTCTATTGATATTCAACAGTATGAATATATTTCTATGGGAGCACCAATGATTCCGCTATATTTGGAGCCCCAAAAATCCATAAATCGTTGGTTGATCCACCTTTTAGAATAATTGTAGATGGGCGTGGTTCAATCACTTATGGATGTGCAAAATTTATTGATAACTTACTAAAGCCAATTTTATCCAAACAATCTCAGATTTGTAAGGATTCGTGGTCATTTTTGGAAGACATCAATAAACTTATATACCACGAAAATAGCACATTCATAACAATAGACGTCAAAGATCTATACACAGTTATCCCCCATGATTTAGGGATTGAATGGGTATCTGAGTTTCTGGTAAAAAACAAAATCGATTCCAATGATATTTATTTAATAACGTCTTTACTAGACCTTATATTAACTAATAATTATATGACGTTTAATAACAAATTCTTTTTACAAAAATCTGGAGTCGCCATGGGTTCCCCGCTAATGTTGTAATGGCCCACTGGGAACATACCCATTTATTCACAAACCCATTGTTTAACAACGTCTCCTGGTACACTAGGTACCAGGATGATATGTTTTGTTTATGGAAAGGGGACCCAGAAGATATTGCTGGATTCATTGAATCAATTTCAAATTCTACTTCTTTTCTAGAATTCACATATGAGACAGGATCAGAAGCTATCAATTTTTGGGCGTCTCATTACATAAGGATAGAGTAGAACATTCCTATAAGAGTAGAATTTATAGGAAACCTACATATTCGAACAGTTTTTGCATTATTCTAGTTGCCATCCAATGCATCAGAAACGCAGTCATTAAAGGACAAATGGTTAGGGCAGCCCGCATGACCTCAGACATTTTGATTTTGAATGTGAATGTGATTTGTTACATAATATGTTTATCAATAGGGGTTATCCTGAATATCTTATTAGAACTATTAGATCTGAAGTTGTAGAAAAGCGAAAGTCAGGACATTTTCTACCACTATTACAACATAATACAGGACCCCATTTAGAGCTTGTGATATCCCGACTAATATGGTCAATGAGAGTAGGAATGAAAGTAATGCTAAAATACATCATATCATGTTAGTTTTGCTTACTTATTCATTAGATCACAAGTATCTAAAAGAAATGTTGTATAAAATTGGTCAATCATTAGAAATAATGAAGATTTACTGGTTGCCTTAGGGAATAAACCAAAGATTACATATAAGAGGGCCTAAATTTGAAAAACATTCTTGAGAAAAAACACAACATTTGCATTACACATTCAAATATAAAAGGAATGTTCAAATGCGGTAGCTGCCAACAATGTAAATTCATATTTACTGGACATACTTGTGCCATCAATGAAAAGAAGTATTTCCTTAAAGCAAAATATAGCTGTGATACTAAAATGGTGGTTTATGCTGCTTTATGCCAACAATGTAATGGATTTTACATAGGAAAAACGGAGAGAAAATTTAGGCAGAGGGTGTACGAACACATATATGCTATTAATAAAGGAGACCCTAATAATGCTTTAGCAAAGCATATTTCCCAACATCCATCCCATACATTCAAATTCACTATTTTGCAACAAAGAACTTTGAGTATTAGAGGCGTCCTTGGCAATTGAATTTAGAATTAGATGAGTTAAAATGGCAAATTTTGACTAATGCACAGTCATATCCTGGTTTGAACGAAACTATGTCAATTAAATGTATTTTAAAATTATTGTCACTGAATAGATAATAATGTGTGAATAACATATATATTTATTTATTGGCACATATTTAAATAAGTAATGGGTTTAACCCAGGTTTGTATTGGATTTTTGATTTCATGTTGATTTTAATTCATTAAACATAATAATACATACATAATAATAACATATACATCCCATTGACAGCAATTTGTTTCTGACCAGGGATGTATAATTTAATGTATTTATAATAATAAACATATAAATTCATAAATTACTATAATAATGTATATGAATTAATGTAAACATTTTCTGTTAAAGTGGTGAGGTTTTTATACCTTTTAAAAGTTATACATATACATTTTTAAAGGTTACATTTGGTTTATATTTTAGGAAACTTAAAGTTTTTGAACATTGCCCTTTTAATTTGTAATAATTAATTAAGTAATGAATGTATATAAACTGTTAGCAATGTAGTATTCACTGTTTGTCTGAAGAAGGCTTAGCAAGGACTAAGCTGACAATAAATGGTGAACATTATTTTGGGTCTATTCTAATTGTTTCCAGTTCCATTTGTTTGTCTTTTTACCAGTTTCCTTTTTTGGCTACTTGTTTAATGCCGAAAATGTGATAAGAGACCTTGGGACACAGGTGGACAGTAGTCTTCTCCTTTGATAATCACATCGACACAGTGGTCAGGAAATCATTCTACGTGGCTCATCTCATCACAAAAGGATTCGCATCCAGAAAAAAAGCGGTCATTGTTCCCCTCTACTCATCACTCATTAGACCCATTATAAAGTACAACGCCCCTTTTGGTATGTAGCTCACAAGACATCTGCAACAACTGGAAAGACCACAGAAATACCTCACAAAGAGGATTACCGGCCTCAAACAGATGCCCTATGCAGACCGTCTCAAAAAACTACAGCTTTACTCCATCGCATATCGCCTACTCAGGGGCGATCTCTGCCTAACATACAAAGCTATGTCAAACCCAGAGCTGTTGGACATGCTCCACTTAAAGAAATCCCAATCCCTCTGAGCTACACGCTCTAGGGACCTTAACCTTATCACCACAATAAACAGAACATGCTGGAGGGATAGATTCCTGTCCCAGAGACTTCCCATACTCTGGAACAGACTACCTATCTATGTCAAACAGAGCTCCTCATTAGCACTCTTCAAGAAAAATCTTGATGATTGGATAGAAAATTCACCCCGGGGATCACTTCTGTGGCTCTGCTCGACAGGGGCATAGGAAAATAATTTTCTTGGGTGGCGAAAACCAGGGTACATTTTTTGGCTAGGCTTGTATGGGCCCTAGGGCCGATAGCCTAGTACCTACCTATGAACCTATGAGAAGGGTCTTCCCCTCTAGTCTGCATCAAAATGGAGAATCTTTTCCACTTAACTGCGTAAGATTTCCTAGTGCTAGGCCTCCTAGCCTCACGAAGGACCTCAACCACTTGTTGGGAAAGGTTTAAATTATGAGCGAAGCTACCAAATGCAGAGTCTGAAGAGGAGGATGCAGAATTTTTCCCCCCTCCTGAACCAAGAGATCTGGTATCAGGGGGAAGATGCCGAGGCTGGGAGAGACTACGAAGTAGTGGATATCAATGTGGTCTGGGCCAGTCTGGAGCTATGATGATGGCCATTGGTTTTTCATCCTTTAACTTTAACAGCACTCTGGGAAGAAGAGGCAGAGGAGGGAATGCATAGATCGAGAGCTATGTCCAAGGGAAGGACAGAGCATCCACTTTCCAAAATTTGTTGTGATGATTCCTGGTGCAAAAGGTTGGAAGAAGGTGGTTGGTTGGAGATGAGAAGAGATCCACCTGGGGAGTGCCCCAACGCTGAATGATGCGATAGAAGATGGTCTTGTTTAGTTGCCACTCGTGAGGATCCAGGACCTGCCTGCTCAACCAGTCTTCCAAGGTGTTGAGCCTTCCTGGAAGAAACTGAGCTATCAGATGAATGCTCATGTAAGCTGCTATGGACCATAGTATCATGCTTTGTCTGCACAGGGGCGTAAGTGTGACCCTCCCTGCTTGTTGATGTACCACATGATTGTGGTGCTGTCTGTCCTGACCAGAAGAGTACCAGGAGAGAGAAGATGCCTTAAAGCCATTAAGGCCTGCTGGACTGCCATCAATTAATTCAGATTTATGTGCAAATTAACCTGTTGAGAGTTCCAAGTCCCCTGAATGCATCTGCCCTCTAGATGTGCTCCCCAAGCGTAGTACGAGGCATCTGTGGTGAGAGTCTGGCTGGCAGGAGGTGGACAGAAAGGCAAGCCTTTGTTCTGTGCACAGGCTGTCGCCCACCAAAGGAACTCCATCTGCAGGCAGGGAATCAGAGGAAGTATTAAGTCTAAATCCTGAGTGTGTTGACACCAAAGGCTTTTGAGGTAGCATTGTATTTTCCTCATATGCAGTCTGGCATATGGAATTATCAGAATACATGAAGCCATGAATCCCAGGGCTTGCAGGAATTGCCTTGCAGAGAGCTGGGTCATGTATGCCAAATTTCTGAAGTAATTTGAAAGATCCATTTGTTTCTCTTGCGGGAGGAATACCATCTGGGCGACTGTGTTCAGGCTCGCTCCCAGGAATACAATCTCCCTGGTGGGTACCAAGTTTGACTTCTTTTCATTGATGGTGTAGCCCAAAGAGGTGAGAAGGTTCTTTACAAAGTCCAAATCCTTTAGAAGTTGCTCTGGAGAGTTTGCCTGAATAAGACAATCATCCAAGTAAGGGTAAATTTGAATGTTTCTATACCTGCAAAAAGCAATGACTGGAGCCAAGCATTTGGTAAAAACTCTGGGAGCAATAGATAAGCTAAAGGGCAGTGCAGAGAATTGGAAGTGTCTGTTCCCACCCTGAAGCGAA
The DNA here is from genome assembly GCF_019279795.1 of Protopterus annectens. NCBI lineage: Eukaryota > Metazoa > Chordata > Ceratodontiformes > Protopteridae > Protopterus > Protopterus annectens. Next base: position 789,587,082 of record NC_056747.1, read on the forward strand.
GGAACTGCCTGCAGCTTTCCCTTATTGGGATATGCAGATAAGCTTCTTTGAGATCCAAAGTCACCAGCCAGGAATCCTTGGCCAGCATTGGCAGCAACTGCAAAGAGTGAGCATTCTGAATTTGGGAATAACCAGAAAAGTGTTTAGAATGGACAAATCCAGAATAGGGCGCCAGGTGCCCCCTTTTTTGGAAACCAGGAAAAGCCTTGAGTAGAAACCCTGGCCTATCTGTAGTGCATGAACTGGCTCTATTGCTCCCAGGTTTAGTAAAGAAGAAACTTGTTTTTCTGCTAATGCCCTTTGATTTGGGAGGATATCTGGGTATCCTTGGTGGACAGGGAAGGCGTGAAAGGAGAACTTGTAGCCTTGGGATACTATTTTGAGCACCCATTTGTCATCTGTGATGGTGAACCAGACATTTGCAAACATGGCTAACCTTCCTCCCAAAGGAAACCCTGGGCCCACAGAGGCAGGCAGGGGAAGGCCGGAGTCATTGGGAATGCTTGCTTTGGGAAGTTTGCTTAGAACTCCCCAATTTTGAAGTGGAAGTCTGCCAGTGCTTAGCCTTTTGAGAGGTGGAATTCTGTCCCCTATAAGACCTGTAACCCCTAGACCTAGTGTGACTCTGTTTACTAGGGTCAGGAAAAGTCCAATTCTTAGAAGGGTAATATCTACTAAAACAAGTTTGCATAGATTTGGGCTTATCCTCTAACTTTTTCAACCTCTTCTTCTTTGCTACCAAAAACATTGTCCTTGTGCAGAGGCACAAACAGTAATTTAGACTTGACAGGTTCAGAAAGGGGCTGTTCCCTGAGCCAAGCACGTCTTCTAATGAAAGAACCAGTGGCTGTTGCCCTGCAAGAAGCCTCCAAAGAGTCGGAACCACAATGTACAGAATGTTTACTGACAAGAGTGGCAGAATTCAATAAATCATGTGCATGTCCTTATACACCATCAGGGAAGGAACACCGCCAATTTTAGCCTTAAAAGCCTCCAAAGTATGCTGCTGATACTTAAGCATATGAAAAAGAAAATTAACAGACCTAATAGCCAGGGTGGAAGAAGTATAAACCGTTTTACCCCATCTTTCCAAGGCCCTAGATTCCCTGTCAGAAGGAACAGGATTTTTAGCAACCGTGGCTTTAAAACCCTTAGGGCCCTGAGAAATAATCTCTGGATCAGCAGTAGGATTCTTGAAAAGGAACTGATGAGAATCAGGAACTCTATAATACCTGCCAAGCTTTCTGGGAGCAGGAGGAACAGAATTAGGAGTCAAAGAATTCTCCATGAAAACATCAACAACTTCCAAAACCGGAGGGATAGCCAAAGGCTTATGCTGTGGCAAATCCAAGAATTCCCTAATCCATTTCTTAGACTGAGGATAGTCCTGTCTTTCCCACTTGAAATGCTCCCTAAGCATATTCACAGTATCCACAAAAGAAAAATCTGGAGGGGAGGCAAAAGGGATGGAGTCTTCTGCATCATAATTCTCAAAAACAGAAAAAAAGTGGATAGTTCCCTCTTCATCAGCAGAGTTGCTGGACAGTTATTAACTTTCTCTGACATTCGTTAAAGCAAGAAAAGAGGGTCCCCAATGGGGTACTTATCTGAGGATAATGGGTTTTAAGTGGATGACAGTTTAGTCAAATGTGTAGGAGAGAAACCATTATTTGTATACAAAATGGGATACAAATTGAAGAAGTTATTGGAAAAAGGAACAATAGGAAATCAGAGCCAGACTTGGGATACTGGGGTAAATGCAACAATTAAATGTGGCCATTGCAACCAGTGTGGGGATATTATGGAGGTTTGTGAGTTAGTATTGGAGAATATTAACAAAACTAAAATTAAGTTCAAGAAGGGGAATTGCAACACCAGTTGTGTTATATATATGGCTAAATGTATAACATGCAGTGGATACTACATAGGAAAAACTGAGAGAGCTTTCAAAAAGAGAATTTATGACCATATGTACAGTTTAAGAAAGAAGGATAATAATAATGCCTTATATAGACACATAGAAAAATATGGTGAAGAACACAAATTTAAATTTGCAACATTGGAACAAATCAAATACAATCCAAGGGGAGGCAGTATGAAGGAAATGGTAAGTTACAAGGAGGTCTGGTGGCAATTATACACGGATGCATCAACTGCACCGGAGTTGAATGATAACATATCTTTAAAACCCATACTAGTTCAAAGAGCATCTAGAAGATAATGTTACAGAATAGGTATTAGCTAGGAAAGTGTAAAGAATTTACAACATACAAAAACATGATGACTAAAGCAGAAAAATTAGTGATATTAGACTTACAAACCAAGTGATGGGTTAGCATTGATGTAATAATATGGGACTACACAAACAATTTTTAAGAAACATCTTTAAGGTATTATATGAAGTTTTCGATCTTCGTATTATTGCATATTTTTAAGCACAATATATTTTATATATTTTACATTTTTATAGTATAATATATTTTATAACGAAGATTTTGACAATTATAGTTTTTTAACTTTGTTTTTTAACTTCATTTATTACAATTGAGTAATACAACTTTAAGGGCTGCATACTGAAAATGGCGCCAAATAAGTTATTTAAACACAACAGAAAGAGCACAGTTCTGAGGAAGCCTACATTAAGTAGGTGAAAGAGCTCAACTCATTGTGTTCTACAATTTATTTTCTGTCTGGACATTTTAACACATTTATAATAAAAGCTTGTTTTCAGAGACTGCACTGCATTTCCTCTGTGTTCAACGTTGTTACAGGGAAGATAGCGCAGCAGTAGAACTCAATGTTTATTTTGTTTCTGAAACCTAAAAAAGATGGAGAAATTAAACTGAGAAAACTGGACACACAAAGATGTATGATTTTCTACTACAAGGCCTTTCAGCTTCTTTCAAATAGGGAGAAGACAGGTAGGATAAGTTAGGTGGCAACATGAAATCTTCCAAACTGAAAGGCTGAGACATTTTGATGCAAATATCTTCACTCTCCTGTTGTACTAGCAGGCAGTCTGCACTACTGACAATGGAATTAGGAAGGATGAACCACTGTTAACTTAAGTCAACAGAATGGTGAAAACATGAGATTTGCCCTTTTTCCTTCTACCTCTATTTACCTTAAAAAGCAGAGCTGAGATAAATGTCAGAGGGCAGCACAGTGGCTAAGACATCTGATAGTCAAGTTTCGGGGTCTGTGTTCACTATAATCGCTGGCCAGTGTCCTCCTCCATCTGCATGGGTTTATGTAACATAAAATAGTGCAAGAAAGTTCTGTGTGTGGAAGATTTTCAACCCGTATATATCTAGTTAATCACTGTATATTAATCAGATCAGATAATGGTAGAAGTAGCGAACTTAAACTCATCCTAAGTAAAACAAATAAATAAATAATGTCATTTGAAATATTATACAGAATTACTAAGTATTCAAAAGTAATCCAAGCAGGGTAGACAGTCTGTTTTCAGTCAAAAATCCTTTATTAAGCACACAGACAAGCGATCCAAGTAAAACAAAAATAACAGTAATACTTTCCTCACACGTCAACTATGATATATATATATATATATATATATATATAAATATATATATATATATATATATATATATATATATATACACACATATATATATATATATATATATATATATATATATACACACACACACACACACACACACACACACACATATATATATATATATTTATATATATATATATATATATATATATATATATATATATATACACACATACATACACTTTTTATCAGACAAGGGAGTGGTTTATTGTGTTGTAAAACAATACATGTTAAATTCACATCCCTTCCCCCTATCACTGTGACATTCGAGTTGGTCCTACCCTACTTAGTAACTGTCATAATAATATAACCCTTATGTACTTTAAATAAAATTAATAAATAATGATGTTATACCTCTTACTTAACCAGATTATTAAGTCTGTGATTTTATCCAAGGTAATATACTAAATGGTTGAAAATATATAAACCTTAGACCATTTAGCAATCCAATATATATATATATATATATAAATATATATCTATACACTTCAAATGCAAAAAATCCATTGTAAAAATAATATTCTATTACCATAACAGTACAGTTGTGTACTTACCATAAATGTAGATGTTAGAGTGTATTCACTGTTGCAGTCATTACTCTTGGGTTTTCCTGCTGGCAGGCTACCCGCAGTCGGCCTGAATTCCAAAGTCTTGGTCCGGCGTCGGGTGCTGTCGCTTCTTCCCTGACGTCAGTGCGCCAGGGGTATAAAAGATGCAGCAGATGCCATTTTCTTCAGTTTTTCTTCCCCCAGATGTCAGGTGCCCCCAAAAGGGTAGGCTAAATAAATTATGCCAATAAACATGCATGCACTAAAGTAAACATTTCTTTCATCTACAAGCAAATACACCACATAGGTTGTATAGAAAAGAGAAGTACAGATAAGACCCAGCAAAAGAAAGAGGGATGGTGGGAGGGTAACCTGGACTGCAACAGTGAATACACTCGAACATCTACATTTATGGTAGGTACACAACTGTACTATGTTCATCGTGTTTCACTCTTGCAGTCATTACTCTTGGGTTGAATCCCAAAGCTGAGGATGGGTGGCTGGGCTAAATAGGATTAGGAGAGTCTATTAGGCCCTGCAGGACTGCAGTGGCAAAGCCTGCTCTGGATTTAGAGTAGAGAGGTAAGTGGTAGTGCTTTGAAAAGTGTGCACTGAACTCCAAGTTGCAGCCTCTAAGATGTCTTTGGTTGGTACTCCTCTGAGGAAGGCTGCTGAAGTGGCTGCTGCTCTGGTTGAATGTGGCCTAATGCCCTTAGGCACTGATTTGCCATGCTGTGAGTAGCAGAAACGAATGCAATGGCCTATCCATTTTGAAATAGTCTGTTTTCAGATCGCCTTTCCTTGTGATCCTGCAGCATATGCCACTAAAAGTTGCTCAGTTTTTCTCAAAGCTTTAGTTCTGTCCAAGTAGAAGTGTAGCTGTCTATGTCCAAAGAATGCAGAAGTCTCTCACTCTTGTTCTGTGGGTCTGGATAAAAGGTAGGCAAGTGAATGGTTTGGTTAAGGGCCACACTGGACACCACCTTAGGCATAAATGTCGGGTTCGTCCTCAGAGAAACCCTGTCTGGATGGAAAATGATAAAAGGTTCCACAGCCATGAGTGCCTGTAACTCAGAGACTCGTCTTGCAGAGGTTATTGCTAGGAGGAGCGCTGTTTTCCAGGATAAAAATTTTATATCAGCTGCTGAGGCTGGCTCAAAAGGAGGCAGTGTGAGTTTTTCCAAGACATAACTGAGGTCCCATGCAGGTATTGGTGCTCTCCTTGGAGGTCTTATGTTTTTGGCCCCTCTGAGGTACTGCCTTATTAAAGGATGAGAAAAGATAGTTGGTTCCATATTGTAATGGGCTGAAATGGCTGAGGCATGAAATCTTAATTGATGAAAAGGATAGGCCTTTGTCCAGTATCTCAGTTAAGTACTGTAAAATCTGAGAATGTTTGGTGCAAACGTGTCAATTCCTTGTGCCTGGTTCCAAGCACAGAATCTCTTCAATTTTTCTGCATAAGATTTTCTGGTACTGGGCCTCCTGGCCTCCAAAATAACATCCATCACAGCTTTGGAGAGAGGAGTGTTCTGAATGGCTACATTATCTGCCATGCTGCCAGATTTAAGGTCCTGAGTTGGCTGTGCAGGATCTGATTGTTTTGTTGGGTCAGTAAGTGAGAAATTTGAGGCAATGTCCAGGCTGGACCTTGAGACAAGTTCTTTAGGACTGGATACCAGTGCTGGTGTGGCCAGTCTGGGGCAATCAGTATCATTTTTGGCTTCTCTTGTCTGACCTTTAGGAGTACCTTGAGGAGGAGAGGCAGTGGGGGAAAGGCATATACTGTTAGGTTTTTCCAGCTGAAGGATAAGGCATCCACTTTCCATGCTTGCTTGTGGTAAGTCCTTGTGCAGAATCTCTGTAGTTGGCAGTTGTGAAGGGAAGCAAATAGATCTATGTCTGGGCATCCCCATTTCCTTGTTATCATGCTGAAGACTAGCGGATCCAGTTTCCACTCATGGGGATCCATGAAGTTTCTGCTTAGTTAGTCTGCCAGAGTATTTATTTTTCCTGGCAGGAATTGTGCTTGCAGGTGAACTTGATAAGTCAATGCTGTGTCCCACAATGTCATGGCTTGTCTGCAGAGGGGGTAGGAATGTGTGCCTCCCTGCTTGTTTATGTACCACATGACTGTAGTACTGTCCGCCTTTATCAGTAGTTGTCCTGGATGAAGTAGATCCTTGAAAGCTGTCAAGGCATTCTGAACAGCTAGCATCTCTTTTTGATTGATATGAAGATGCATCTGGCTTGCTGGCCATGTGCCCTGAATACATTTTCCTGCCATGTGGGCCCCCCAGGCATAATCTGATGCATCCGTTGTTAGTGTCTGCCTGGCTGTGGGTAAAGTGAATGGATGTCCCTTGTTGTGGTGACAGGCCTGTGCCCACCATCGAAATTCCTGTTGCAGGCAGGGAATGAGGGTAATTGTTTCCAGGCTGTGGCAATGTTGAGTCCAAACACTTTTTAGATACCATTGTAGTTTCCTCATACGCAGTCTGGCATATGGAATTAGCAGAATGCAGGATGCCATGAAGCTCAAAGCCTGCATAATTTTTCTTGCAGATAACTGGGTCATTGTTGCCAGCATTTTGAAGTAAGAAGTCAGTTGCCTTTGTTTGTCTGGCATGAGATAAGCCATCTGGGCAGTTGTATTTAAGCTTGCACCCAGGAATATTATCTCTTGAGAGGGTACTAGTTTTTATTTCTTTTCGTTTACTGTGTACCCTAGGCAAATTAGTAATCTTTTTACAAACGCCAGATGCTTTAGTAGAATATCCTTGTTCTCTGCTTAAATAAGGCAGTCGTCCAAGTAAGGATATATTTGAATTCCTCTTTGTCTGCAAAAAACAATTACTGGTGCCAAGCATTTTGTGAAGACCCTGGGCGCAGTAGATAAGCCAAAGGGTAGTGCAGAGAATTCGTAGTGCATTGAGCCAGCTATGAATCTGAGGTATCTTCTGCAAGATTGTCTGATTGGGACATGCAAGTATGACTCTTTTAGGTCCAAAGTTACAAGCCCAGCCTTCTAGCCCAGCATGGGCAGTAGCTGCTGCAGAGTCAACATTTTGAATTTTGGAACATCCAGAAATGTGTTTAGAATAGACAGGTCCAGTATTGGTCTCCAGGCTTTGTTCTTTCTGGGTACCAAGAAAAGTCTTCAGTGAAATCCTTGTCCCTGCTCTTGCTGTGGTACTCGCTGAATGGCCCTCCTGTCCATGAGGGATGAAACTTGCTTTTGTGCCTCTGCCCACTGACGGTGTGGCAGGTCTGGCATACCTTTTGCCCTTGGCAGGGTGTGAAAGTGGAACCTATACCCCTGAGACACTATGTCCAAGACCCATTTGTCCTGGCTGATCATGTGCCAATTTTGTGAAAAAAGTGCTAGTTTCCCCCCTAAGGGGGCTGCCAAAAGATAAGTGCTTGGTTCTGGCAGAGGAAAGTCATTGGGACTGTTTCCTGTATGGCTGTGATTTGTCTTCTCCGCTTTTGGAGGTAGAAGCACCCCATTGTTTAGGCCTGTATGAGCCTTGTTTAGGCCTGTATGAGCCTTGGGGCTGGGGTCTGCCTCTGGGGCGTCTGCATCTGCCTCTTTGTGGCCTGTCTGACACTGGAAAGGACCAATTCTTTGTAGGCCAGTTCCTGCTAAATCTGGGTGGCTGCACCTGTAAGAAATCCTTAACTGTCTGCACAGATTTCGCTTTGTCCTCCATTTTCTTCAACACCTCTTCTGCTTTAACACCAAATTATCATGCTGTAATAGAGCATCTAATAATTTTGCTTTAACATGATCAGGCAGATTCTGTTTCTTTAAACAAGCATGTTGCCTAATGACAGAACCCGTAACAGCGGCCCTGCAAGAGGCCTCCAGAGAATCAAAACCACATTGCAAAGTATGCTTTCCCACTTGTTCAGTTGCATGCAATAAATCCTGCATTTCCTTGTTTTCTGCACATTCAGAATTTGTTAACATTTTCTGTTTAAGCAGTGACAATAAGTATTGCTGATATTTAAGATTATGAAATTGACAATTTAAAGCCCTCACAGCCAAGGTAACAGAAGTGTAAACCTTTTTCCCCCATCTGTCCAGTGCCCTTGAATCCCTATCAGAGGGGATAGGGTTTTTTGCAGCGGAAGCCTTGACCCCTTTGGGACCCTGAGAAATAGTTTCTGGGTCAGCAGCTGGGTTTTTATAAAGAAATTTATGTGAATCTGGAACCCTGTAGTATCTGTCTGGCTTAACAGGAGCAGGGGGTAGAGAGTCAGTGTACAGGCCGGACTCTGAAAATACATCATCTACAATGTCTAAAACAGGAGGGATAGCAAGAGGCCTGTGCTGAGGTAGTAAAAGAAAATCTCTAAGCCTTTTCTTAGATTCTGAGTAGTCTTGGCTCTCCCAGTGGAAGTGCTCCCTCATGGTATGCAGGGTTTCCCCAAAAGAATAATCCTCAGGAGGGGAGGCTGAAGGGATAGATTCTTCAGCATCGGAATCCTCATAGGAAGGGAGAGAGTATTCTTGGTCAGAAGAGGAGTCAGAGGAAATGGAAACCTGATCTGAAGATTCATATTCTGTCTCTTGCCTAGGCCTCTTCTCAGGAGGGGGATGGGAACCCCTGATCAAAGTAATTAGGTCTTTGGCTATTTTCAGCATCTGTTTTTTAGGCATGGAAGCCTGTCCATGGGCTTGCTGCACTTGTTTCTTTGTCTTTTGTGGTGCTTTAGTCTTTGCCTTTGAAGCTGTAGTCGGTTTTATGTATAACTGTGTAGGCCTGAAAACACCCTCAGAAGCCGATGCCTCCTCAGCGGCTCAGGACCCATCTGAGGAAATTTTTCCAAGTGTCCAATACCTTGAGTATCCAGAGGCCTAGTCTGCTCCACATGGGAGTTGGAAGCGGCCTGCGGCTCTGAGGTAGCAGGCGTCAGGGGCTGCAAAAGCACCTCACTGAGAACCGCCGAACCGGCGACTGGCTTAGAAGAAGCCTCGTCATCAGTTTTGGACCTCGGATGCCTGTCCTTTTCCCTTTCCTTGCATTTCTTGTGAACTGCGGTAGTCGGATGACTATCCGATGACATCATGTAATTAAATCTTCGGCCAAAGTAATGAAAGGCAAAATTGTACCAACACTTAATAGTGCATTGGTTAAATCTAGCACAAAATCTGCAGTTAGCTACGTCGTGATCAGGGCCTAGGCAAGGAATACAATAAGAATGGAAGTCCTTATGAGGTATTTGCTTCCCACAAGAAATACAATTATTAACTTTTTTTGACATCGGTCTGGAGCAAGAAAAAAGTTTCTCCAATGGTGCACTTAGCTTTAAATGAAGACTTCGGATCTGAAATTCGAACACAAAAATCTCAGGAGTCGGCCGACCGGCACTTGCGAACTGCTTCTGCTTTGGGCACCACGCGGCAAGAAAGATAGAAGAAAATGGCGTTGGCTGCATCTTTTATACCCCTGGCGCACTGACGTCAGGGAAGAAGCGACAGCAACCGATGCCGGACCAAGACTTTGGAATTCAGACCGACTGCGGGTAGCCTGCCAGCAGGATAACCCAAGAGTAATGACTGCAACAGTGAAACACGAACATCCATTGTTAACAAAGGTCGCTTTCGTCCCTCTAGTCTTCTTCAAGTCTGTGTACAAAAACCTTAAAACTATCTACAAAAATATTATTGTATAATTAGTATTGTTATTACACATCATTTTGAATAAAGTGAAAAAAAAAGAAAAAGAAAAAAGTGTGATGATGAAAACAAAATACACACTTAAAACTGATTTAACAGGTATTAGACCTCTGAACCTCAGGTTCCCTCGATGCTGGACAAAAACTCCTAACATACAATAGATTGTTTAGAAAAGAACATCCACCTTGTCAACCTTTGATCTCTGAATGTTTATATCATACCTGCTCAAATATGTGCTGAATATGAACTAGCATAAATACGGAATCTCTCCAAAAACGTGAACGGAGCGGATTCAACAACAACTTCTGCCCTACATGTCTATGGGCTATAGCTGGGTGGAAGGGAGGGGAATATTTTTTTCTTATAAGATCTTCAAGAAATTGAGACTTCCAAGATGGCTGCACACTCAATATCAGCTTAACTTCAGCTCTTCCAGTGTGAAAACAGAAAGTGAGAGAGAGCAGCCAGTAAGACTGTAAGTGGAGTAAAATTATGTTACTGGCTAGTAAGTACACTGCCTGGATGCCTGCAAAGAAGTAAGTAACAGAGCCTGAAAGAAAATCAGCTAGAAAAAGGTGAAGAGAAAACATTGACTTAGAAGAATCCTTTAGCTGCTCAGCAAAAAGCAGTTCAAGTTCCAGCTGTGGTCTAAGAAGCTGCTTCCAGTAATCTAGAGAAGAAAATAAGTCAAATGAGCTCAGAGCTGATTAAACTAAATGAAACACTGAAGAATTATATTAACTCAAACAACAAAAGTCTGGAAAAAAAAACAGAAGAAGCTTTAAACAGACATCCAGATGAGCCAATAAAACTGCAAAAATCAGAGGATGAAATGAAGAAAAAGCTGGCTTTGTATGACACTGCTCAAGAAGAGATGTTTAAGAAGAATGGCAGAATTAGAGGACACAGCATGTACCAAAAATCTGAGATTTTCTGCTGTACCAGAGAACTAGAAGGAACAGACTACCAATTTTATGAAGGGACAAATAAGCAACTGGACTGGTATTCCTAGCAGGAATTGCTAACTGAAAGGGCACCATGTGTATAAGTCCAAATCTGGCCATGAGAAAGCAGCAGAGACTTTTAATAGTACACATGCTTACCTAACAGCAGAAGGAGTTGATCCAGACAAAACTGTGGCAAAGGGGCACATTAAAAGTTGGAGTCAGTAAAGTGTTTGTGGAAAATGATTATTCACTGTACACCAGGTATATGAGAAAAATACAGTTGTGTACACTTACCATAAATGTAGATGTTCGAGTGCATTCACTGTTGCTGTTATCACCTGTGGGTTATCCCTGCTGTGGTAGCCCTTGGCCAGCCCGAACACCAGAGTCAATGTTTTTTTGCGTCGGCTGCCTTCATCTGTAGTCTGACGTCAGGTTGTCAGTGCTATAAACCAAGCCAGCCGACATCATTACATCAGTGTTTCTTGCCCTAACCTGTCAGAAGCACAAGGAAATAAGGTAAAATGGTCCTGGTGGCTAAATGCCACCGTCGGAAGCTTATGTCCCCCCAGGGAAACGGGATATAAGGGGGATGGAGGGAGAGAAACCAGGACTGCAACAGTGAATACACTCAAACATCTACATTTATGGTAAGCGTAAACAGCTGTACTATGTTCTTCGTATTTCACTGTTGCAGTCATCACCTGTGGAAGGATTCCAAAAGCTGAGGAGAGGGGTGGAAGGATAGGTTAGAGCCCTAGGCATGGGTCAAGCAAGCCCTGCAGAACTGCAAAGGCAAACCGTGCCCTAGACTTAGAAAAAAGAGGTAGGTGGTAATGCTTTGTAAAGGTATGGACAGAGGTCCAGGTGGCAGCTTCCAAGATGTCCCTGGTGGGGACTCCTCTGAGGAAGGGTACGAATAGACTTGGGGAGGATTTCCCATGTAGTCTATCAGAAATGGATACAGTGTGATATCCATATGGAAACGGCTTGCTTGGAAATGGGCTTCCCCTCTGCTCCTGGGCGAAGCTGAGAAGAAGCTGGTCTGTTTTTATGAAGGGCTTAGTACGGTCCAGGTAGTATCAGAGTTGTCTGTGCATGTTTAGCGAGTGCAGAATTCTTTCCCCCTTGTTTTGAGGGTAGGGAAAGAAAGAGGGTAGATGTATGGCCTGGTTGAGGGTCACATCAGATACCACCTTGGGCATAAATGAGGGGTTTAGTCCACAAGGAGACCCTGTCTGCATGGAAAATGATGAAGGGCTCAACACCCATGAGTGCGTGAAGTTCTGAAACCCTTCTGGCTGAGGTGATAGCTAGTAGGAAAGCAGTCTTCCAGGAGAGGTATTTCAATTCTGCTGAAGCAGCAGGTTCGAATGAAGGTAAGGTTAGTTTTTCTACAACATAATGCAGGTCCCAGGCTGGAGTGGGAGGCCTTCTGGAAGGTCTGATTTTAGAATCCTCTCTGAGGAATTGTTTAATCAAAGGATGTGAGAAGAGGGGTAGGTCTGAATCGAAATGAGATAAAATGGCTGAGGCATGGATTTTAATAGAAGAGAAGGAAAGGCCACTACTGAATAACTTGGCTAGGTAGTCCAAGATAAGAGGGATGGAAGGATGTGAGGTACTGGCTCCAGGAGCAGAATCTTCTCCATTTCCCTGTGTAAGATTTTCTGGTGCTGGGCCTTCTGGCCTCTGTGAAAATGTCCAGTTCCTATCTGCTTAACAGAGACCCCTTTGTTTGCTTTTAAAGTATTGGCCATGCTGAAAGATGGAGAGTCTGGAAGTTTGGGTGCAGTATGTCCCTCCCCATCTGGGTCAAGAGGTCTGAGATCAGGGGACGCTGCCTGGGGGTGCTGTAAAGTCAGGCTGTGCAGTAAGGGGTACCAAGGTTGTCTGGGCCAATTTGGAGCAATGAGGATGGCCTTTGGTCTCTCCTCCCTTATTTTGATCAGTACCATGGGAATAAGAGGCAGAGGAGGGAAGGTGTACACAAAGAGGAAGTTCCAGGGGAAGGTCAAGGCATCCACCTTCCACGCTAGGTGGTGATACTCCCTGGTACAGAATTTTTTCAGCTGGTGGTTGAGGTGCGAAGCAAAGAGATCCACCTCCAAAGTCTCCATCTCCTGAGTGATTTGCAGAAAGATTTTTCTGTGCAGCTGCCATTCGTGAGGGTCCAGTAAGTTTCTGCTTAGGTGGTCTGCCAGGGTGTTGTTGACCCCTGGTAGCTATTTGGTAATTAGGTGTAGACCCACGGAGGCGGCGGTCAGCCAGAGGTTCATGGCTAGCCTGCAGAGAGGGTAAGATTGGGTCCCACCCTGTTTGTTGATATGCCCAACACTGTGGTGTCTGTTTTTATAAGGAAAACCCCTGGCCTAAGATGGGGTTTGAAGGATGTCAGAGCCTTTTGTACTGCCATCATTTCTATCTGCTTGATGTGTAATGGAAGTGCTGGGCATCTCAAAGACCTTGGGTGCACCTGCCTGCTAGGTGAACGCCCTAAGCAATGCCTGAGGCGTCGGTGATGATGGTCTGGCCGGTAGGGCAGAGGATGACGGGAAGACCCTTGTTTTTGGCACACGCCCCTGCCCACCAGAGAAACTCAGCCCTTACATATGGGATCAGAGGGAGAGAGGTCTCTAGAGGCTGAGAGTGCTGACACCAAAGGGTCTTCAGATACCACTGAAGTTTCCTTGTGTGAAGCCTGGCCAGAAGGATTAGAAGGATGCATGGTACCATGTACCCCAGGGCTTGCAGGAACATCCTCACAGTGAGGTGACTTCTGGAAGCCAGCTGGATGAAGCAAAGAGGCAGGAAGCTCTGCTTTTCTGGGGATAGGATGACCATTTGGGAAGCTATGTCCAGCAGTGTTCCCAAGAAAATGATCTTCCTGGACGGGGTTTGTTTTGATTTCTTCTCGTTGATGGTGAACCCTAGGAAAGTTAGGAGGGTTTTGACAAAGAGAAAGTCCTGGAGCAGCTTTTCTTTGCACTCTGCCTGAATGAGGCAGTCATCCAGATAAGGGTAAACTTTTAGTTATGTACTCACCATAACTTCAGATGTTTGGGATCCATCTCGCCTACATTCTGACTGATGGGTTCGGAGCCGATCCTTGGCTCCGACTCGGCACGCTTATGCCAAAGAGCGAAGTCTCTTATTGGCTGAGCTTACTATATCCCAGGATGCACCACTACCAGTCCCCCAGATCTAGTTTGTCCGCATACATGCACACACGCATGCACTGCTTATATAACATTGACAGATGATACAAGATAAAAACAGTAGAACCCAAACTGTTCAATCTCTTCTGATCTCCAAGGCAGGGGAAGGAGGGTGGGTATTAGGAATGTAGGCGAGATGGATCCCAAACATCTGAAGTTATGGTGAGTACATAACTAAAAGATGTTATGTGATCCTATCTCGCCTACATTCTGACTGATGGGACAGCGTCCCTAGCACCTAAATCCTGGGTGGCTCACTGGAAAACACTCCTGAGTACCGTGGAACCAAATGATGCTCGTCCTTTAGATGCCACATCCAATTTATAGTGGGAAATGAAAGTGTGCGGGTTTGACCAAGTAGCCGCAGCACAAATTTCAGAAATAGCGAGCTTGGAATGGAATGCAATAGAGGTAGCCATAGCTCTAGTAGAGTGAGCTTTGACAGATGTTGTAAGTTGCTTATTTGAAGAGGAATAAGCTTGAGTTATGCAATCTCTGATCCATTTGGCAATAGTAGCTTTAGTGATGGTTTTACCCAGTTTATTATCTGAAAAGGACACAAACAATTGATCTGTTTTCCGAATTTGCTGAGTCCTATCTAGATAGAAGCGCAATTGCCTGTGAACATCCAACGTATGGAAGGTGTATTCCGCTTTGTTTGAGAATTTTGGAAAGAAAACTGGTAGCTCTAAAGATTGTTGGAGACAGAGATTAGAGCAAACTTTTGGGACAAAAGATGGATTAGGTCTAAGTTCCTTGTGAAAAATCAAGTACGGTGGTTTGATAGATAGGGCTTGAAGTTCTGAAACTCTTCTTGCAGAGGTAATTGCAATTAAGAAGGCAGTTTTCCAAGACAGATATTTCAACTCACATGTAGCAGCTGGTTCAAAGGGGGAAGATGTTAAGGCACGAAGTACCAAATCAAGATCTCACGGAGGCGCAGGATGAAAAACTGGGGGTCTTAAAAGCACAGCACCTTTCATGAACGTTTTACATAATCTGCTGCTCATCAACGGTGGGTCTATGGAATCATGAAATTTGGAGATAGCTGCTAGTTGGACTTTAATAGTAGAGACTGAAGATCCTTGATTAAACAAGGATGTTAAAAATTTCAAGACCTCTGGTATCGGGGCAGTAATAGGGTCTAAGCCTCTGAGTTGAGCCCAGATAGCAAACCTCTTCCACTTACTATGATACAATTTCTTAGTGGTGGGTTTGTGGGCTGAAGATAAAATGTGGATAACTTCCGGGTCCAAGGTGTGCTTTCTGACTAAAGTCGGAAGTGGAGGAGCCAAGCTGTTAATTTCAAAGTGTGAAGGGACTGGTGCTGTTGTCCCGACTGATGAACCAGAAGGTCTGGAGTTAGATCCAAGAACCAAGGACCGTCCAGAGTATATTTCTGTAGGTAGGGGAACCACACCTGACGAGGCCAGTACGGAGCAATTAGAATCATTGTGGACCCCAATTGGGAAGCTTTCTGGATGACTCTGGGGAGAAGTGGAATCGGAGGGAAAGCATAAAGCAGTCCTGTTGGCCAAGGTTGGACTAGAGCATCTGTAGCTGCCTCCCCTTGACGCGGGGTCAAGGAAAAGAACCTTTTGCACTTCGTGTTTCGTGGTGTTGCAAACAGGTCGCAGCACGGAATCCTCCATCTTTTGAAAATCTGAGCTGCTACTGTTTCGTTCAGAGACCATTCGTGAGGAGAGAGAATAGTCCTGCTCAGTCTGTCTGCCAATACATTGGATTTTCCTGGAATGTGGGTCGCTACCAGGAAGCGCTTGGTAGCCACTGCCCATTCCCACACCCTCATGGCCTCTCTGCAAAGGGGGTAAGATCTGGTCCCTCCTTGTTTGTTTAGATACCAGACCACCGACATGTTGTCTGTGTGGATGGCGATAATGCCTTGAGGGAGAAACTCGTGGAGGGCTTGTAGGGACAGAAGTACAGCCCTCATTTCCAACACATTGATATGGAGAAATGTTTCGTTTGGAAGCCAAGAACCCTGAACTGACCTGCCCAGACAATGCCCCCCCCACCCCGTCTGGGAGGCATCCGTTGTCAAGGTGGCCACCGGAGGGGGTATAACAAAAGGTCTTCCCTGATTCAGATTGGATGGCAGAAGCCACCAGCGGAGGTCCCGTTTGCACGTTTCTGTAATCAGTATGTGATGATTGAGGGGGAAATCCTGAAAGGACCATTGTGTCGACAATAGCCACTGAAGAATCCTCATGTGCAATCTTGCCAGAGGAACTAGGAGAACCGTGGCAGACATTGAACCTAAAAGTTGCAGGACCATCCTGGCTGGGGCTTTGGATCTTAGAAGCAGGGCTCGGACTTGATCTTGTAATGTTTGTATCCTTTCTGTAGGAAGGAAGATTCGCATTAATTTTGAGTCTATCTCTGCTCCTATGAATCTTATGCGCTGAGAAGGCAGCAAGACAGACTTTGACCAGTTGAATGTAATTCCCAGGGAAGCACCCAGGGAAATGGTGGCTTGTAGGTTCTCTAGTAGTAGGTGCCTGGTGGTGGCAGTCAGGAGCCAGTCGTCCAGATAGGGAAACACTTGGAATCCGAGACTCCTCAGGTGAGCAGTCACTACTGCCAAACACTTGGTGAACACCCTGGGGGCTGTGGTGAGACCAAAGGGCAGTGCACAAAATTGGAAATGACTGTCTCCCAGGCTGAAGCGCAGATACCTCCTGGACGCCTGATGTATCGGTATGTGATAATAGGCGTCCTTGAGATCTATGGAGCACATCCAAACATCTTTCTCCAACAACGGGAGAATGGATTGTAACGTGACCATTCGGAATTTGGACTTCATGACGGACTGGTTTAGTTTGCTGAGATCCAAAATGGGTCTCAGGTCCCCTGTCTTTTTTGGCACTAAAAAGAACCTTGAGTAATTTCCGGATCCGATCTGGTCTATGGGGACCGGTTGGATGACTCCTTTTTCTAGCAGCTTTGAAGCTTCTACGGCTGCAATTTCCCTTTGACTGGGTGGTGGGTCCGGGATTTTTTGGACGGTGGGGGTGAGTGCGTGAAGGGAATGGTGTAACCTCCGGCAATAATCCGAAGCACCCATCTGTCCTGAGTAATAGACTCCCAAGCTTTTAGGTGCTTGGCAAAACGGCACCCGACTGGCTCTGGAGCAGCACAGCCGGGCAATCCCTCATGGAGTGTGAGAGGCTGAAGAGCCACGAAAGGACTCACGGTCTCCAGTGTTGCGGGGGCCTCTGCCGCCTCTGGGACGGCGTCTCCCAGAAAAATTTCCCCGTCCTCTGCCTCTGGAAGGGGAATCTTCCTGCTGTTGAGGAAAGAATTTCTGTGATTTGCGGAACCACATCTTCCCTCCTCTTTTAGCCTTGGGATAAGGCCGAAAGGGAGTGGAATAACGTGCTCCTACGGCAGATAAAGTCTTTCCCTCCTGCTCACAGCAGGTAAGAGTGTCTTTTACCTTGGGTCCAAACAAAGAGGACCCATCAAAGGGAGCGTCGGCAAAGGAAGACTTGAAGGCCTCCATGAAATGACACAAGGAGCCAGGCTTGTCTCCGTAGAGCCACGCCCGTGCCTGCCGCTCTGCCCGCCCCTTCGGCCGCATATGAAATGAGCCTCATGGACGAGTTAGAAATCGAGGTAAGGATAGCCAACTGAGAGCTAACCGACTGGGCTAGCTGCTCAGGTAGGTTACCTGAGAGGGAGTCTGAGAGCTCCTTGACCAGATCCCTCTGTAGTCTGGTGAAATGTGCCAAATAATTCAGGGACCTCAGAGTAAAGGACGCCGAAGTCAGGGTGCGCTTCCCGTGCATCGTCCATGCTCCTAGACTCCTTATTAGGAGGATGGACGGACGTTGAAGCCTCTGCCACGTCCTGCTGGGTAGCAGATGCCACCACCATGGCATCTACAGCCACGCCTTTCGTTAAGAACTCCTTCTCGGGTGGGGCAGACAAAAATTTGTTAGGGCGAGAAGGCACTGGTTCCACAGTATCTGGATGTTCCCACGCCCTCCGACAAACCAAATCCAGGAGCTCGTCGAAGGGCGGAGACACCCAGGAGGCGGAGGGCTGAGCCCCGAAGGCCTTGAGGAACACCGACTCATCAGCGGAGGGGGGTTTGAAATTCCAGCCGCCTCGTTGCTTAAAGATCTCTAGAATGTCTGCAAATGAGACATCATCCGAGGACGACTTAGGGGACCACTCCGCATCATCAAGATCAGTGTCCGATGTAAGAGACTCATCGGGGGAGTCCACGTGCTTCCTCTTGCACGATCTCTTCCTTGGGGGCTCCTCCGAAGACAACTCCGAAAGACCCTCAGGAGGAGGGGAACCCCCAGTGGGGGTAACCTCAGGCCCCGGGGCTCCGCTGCCTAGAGACAGGGGAACTGCCAAAGACCCAGTCTCCATGCCCAGGGAAGGTGCCGGTAAAGCCGTAGAGATGGCCGAAGAAGACTTGGCCAAGGCACTCCTCATAGCTCTGAAAGCCGGACCCCCAGAATCCTGGGAGGGTCCGGTCCCCGGAGCCATGATAGCAGACGGAAGTCCCGGCAAGCACCGAGAGGGAGGCTCGGAACCGACAGCATTGGTCCCGAAACGTCACCCCCGGGTCCGGCCGAAGAAGTCCGTGTGCTAAACTCGGACCCGAAGGCCGGGGTTGGAGTAAGGGTCGGAGCCGACCCTAGGATCTCCACTGGCTCCATCAGCACCTGCTCCGACGGAGCCGAAGCGGTCGGAGGAGGAATGGCAATGGAGTGGGCTATCGGCTCCGAAGCCAATTGGGTCGGAGCCGAAACAAATTTCTGAAAGACTGGGGACTGGAACAGTCTTTGGAGCACCCTGTCTATGTCCGAATCTGACATCCTTGATGACCTGGAAGAGACCGAATGGGTCCGAGTAGGCCTCTCCAACGTCTCCAAGGGACTAGGGGACCGGCTCCGAATCGACTCTACAATTATCGGCGCCGAATGAATGTCCAAACCAATTTCCATCGGTGCCGAAGAGGGCTTCGGCGCCGAGGAGGAAGTGTCTGAGCGGACAACCTTCATCGGCTCCGAGATCAGTGGAGCCGATGAAGATGACCCGCCTCTCGATGCCCCAGATGTCGGCTCCGAACCCAGAGGAGTCGAGGCTGGAGGCATCGAGGCAGACCGTTCCGACCTCGGCTCCGAAGTCCGTGGAGCCGAAGGAGAAGCCTGCCTATGTTTTTTGGCGGTCGGTTCCGACGGACTGGTCGGAGCCGACGCCCTTTTCTTTTTAGCAGGAGAAGGAGAGGAAGCTAATGCCTCTTCAAATGAGGGTTTAATAAGGCCTTTTAAAATAAGTTTATTTTTCCTCTCTTGGAGGACCCTCGAGGAAAACGCGTGACACACACTACAGGACTCCTGCAAATGTTTGGCGCCCAAACAGTACACACAGAGAGTGGTCATCTGTAATAGACATTTTGAAGCTGCACTTAGTGCACTTCTTAAAACCAGAAGGCCTAGGAGCCTGTGACATTATGGCAACCAATCAAGAGTAACAGCCGAAAACAAAACACACCAATTACCACAGAGAAAAAACTTTTCTCTCTCTCTCTTTTTTTTTTTTTTTTTTTTTTTAACCAAGAACTGTCACAAAGAAGAAACTAGACAGGATCCAAGAATCCTTAAATACAAAAATGAACTTGAAGGCAAAGTAACTGACAGGGGAAGGCCCTTCAACTGAGAGGAAGCCTCTAGTCAGAAAAAAAGGCGCAATCACCACACAAATACTTCACAAACAATATCAGTCATACACAAAGAGACTAAATAGCCGTTAAAACAGCTTTTTTGTTGAAAATCTAGGAATTCCCTGACAGGAAATTAAGTGAAAAACACTACTTAGCTCAGCCAGCTCGAGACCACGTCTTTGCTTGATAGCGGCAAACGAGATCTGGGGGACTGGTAGTGGTGCATCCTGGGATATAGTAAGCTCAGCCAATAAGAGACTTCGCTCTTTGGCATAAGCGTGCCGAGTCGGAGCCGAGGATCGGCTCCGAACCCATCAGTCAGAATGTAGGCGAGATAGGATCACATAACATCCTGTATATTTCTCTGTCTGCAAAATGCTATGGCTAAGCATTTGGTGAATACTCTGGGTGCAGTAGATAAGCCAAAGGGTAGCACAGAGAATTGAAAGTGTTGTGAGCCTGCTCTGAAGCGCAGGAATTTCCTGCAGGATTCCCTTACGGGTATGTGGAGTTAGGCATCTTTTAGGTCTAGGGTCACTAGCCAGGTATTTTTTTGTCAGCATAGGCAGCAGCTGCTGTAAAGTTAGCATTTTGAATCTGGGGACCACCAGGGAGGTGTTCAGAATGGATAGATCCAGGATGGGGTGCCAAGTGCCCTCTTTCCTGGGAACAAGGAATAGTCTGGAATAAAAGCCTTTGCCTGTTTGATCTGAGGGGACAGATTCTACTGCCCCCTGGGAAATGAGAGAGTGGACCTGTTTCAATGCCTCTGCCCACTGACTTGGAGGCAAGTCTAGGTACCCTCTTGGAATTGGGAGTTCGCTGAAAGAGAATTTGTATACCTGAAAAATTATCTTTAAGACCCATTGGTCCTTTGTTACAGAAAGCCAATTTTCTTTTCAGAGGGGACAGCCTTCCTCCTAGCTTTTGATGAGTGAAGGCAGGGCAGAGGGGGGAGAGAAAGAGAGTCATTGGGAGTTTTTTTCCATAGAAGGGTGGCTTAGAACTCCCTGTCCTTGGGGCAGAAGTGGTCCACTGTTTGCTTCTCTGCTGGGCAAGGGATAGGGGCCTGGGTCATCTGCCCCTGCGGGGCTTACCTTGGCCCTGTTTGCTAGGTGCAGGGAAGGACCAGTGCTTAGAGGGAAAGTTCCTGCTGAACCTGGGAGGTTGAACCTGAAAGAAATCTTTTACTGTTTGCATAGATTTTGCTTTGTCTTCCATCTTTTTAAGCACCTCTTCTGCTTTTACTCCAAACAAGCGGTCCTTATCCAGGGGTGCATCTATTAGTTTAGACTTGACATGATCAGGGTGAGGTTGTTCCTTCAACCATGCATGTCTCCTAATGACGGATCCTAACACTGCTGCTCTGCTACAGGCTTCTAGGGCATCGTATCCACAGTGTAATGAGTATTTGGCCACTTGACAAGTAGAGTGCAGTAAATCTGCTAACTCTTTCGAATTGGCACAGTCAGGAAAGGTTGAAATCTTTTGTTTTAATAGTTCCAAGGTGTGTTGTTGATATTTTAACATATGGAACTGACAGTTGAGTGCTCTGATCGCTCAGGTTGCAGAGGTGTATACTTTTTTACCCCATCTGTCCAGAGCTCTGGAGTCCGTGTCAGAAGGAATAGGAGTCTTGGCAGAACTAGTCTTAGCTCCTTTTGGTCCTTGTGTAATGACCTCTGGGGCTGCAGCAGGACTTCTGTACAGGTATTTGCGAGACTCCAGTACCCTGTAATACCGGTCAGGTTTACTGGCAGCAGGTGGGAGGGCATCAGGGGCTAAGCAGGATTCATGGAAAACATCATCCACCACTTCTAAAATGGGGGGGGGCAGGGGTCTGTGCTGGGGCAGGTCCAGAAACTCTCCAAGTCTTTTCTTAGACTGAGGAAAATCCTGAGATTCCCACTGGAAATGTCCCCTGAGGGTGTGAAGGGTTTCCCCAAAGGAAAGGTCTTCTGGAGGGGAGGCAGAAGGGATGGATTCCTCTGCATCTGAATCCTTATAAGCAGTTAGAGGTTGTTGTTCCTCTTCAAAATCTGAATAGTCAGATTCCTCAGAATCCTGTTCTGTCAATTTCTGGAGAAGGGTGTCTTTTCTTTTAGAAGTTGTGGCCTGACTACCCCTGATAAGGGAGATGAGTTCCTCTGCCATTTTAAACATTCGTGCTTGGGGTGGTGGAGTAGGGGCAAGATGGTGGCTAGAAGAACATTTTCTAGGAGTGGCCTGGCTTCTAGGCCTATGAGTATCAGTCGGTGTGATAGAAATGGCAGTCAGATGAGAAGTCAATTTTTCTAAAGATTCGGTAGTGTGAAAGGCCTCCTCGGAAGTCAGTGCCTGCGTAGTTGTTCTGGACCCAACCGAGGACGAGACAGCCAAAGGCTTGGAAGACGAAGATTTCTGCAGCATACCGGACTCCGAAAGAAGTCTCGGAAGAGGCCTGCATAGATATCAATTCGGCCATAAGGGCTTGCGAAAGCACCTCACTGAATTCCAGAGAACTGATGACCTGCTTAGTGGTAGAGTCGTTGGAAGGGTTAGCCTTGTATGATCTCTCTCTATCTTTATCTCTGCATTTTTTTGGAATGTCCACGGATTGTTGGCTGATGGACACCATTTCGGAATGCTAATACGGAACACGAAAATACATGTCTACAATAATAGCTCTACGGCGAATGGTTCTCGCGTTAAAGAGGGCACAGAACCAGCAACGGGAGATGTGGTCTGGGCCTAAACAAGTGACGCAGTAAGAATGAAAGTCTCGGTGTAGGATCTGCTTTACACAAGTGAGACAATTGTTAACTTTTTCAGACATCGGTTAGTGCAAGAAAAAAGGGTCCCCAACGGGGTACTTGGCTTTAGACGTTTTCAGCTGAAATTCAAACTCTGGTAGCGACCAACCGGCACTCTTGTGAACTGCTTCTGCTACGGGCTCCATGGCAAGAAAGACTGATGTAATGACGTTGGCTACCTTGCTTTATAGCAATGACGATCTGACGTCAAACTACAGGCGGCACAGCAGCAGACGCAGAAAAACAGACTCTGGTATTCGGGACGGCCGAGAGCTACCACTGTAGGAATAACCCACAGGTGATGACTGCAACAGTGAAACACGAAGAACATCAAATTTATTCCAGTAAACAATGAATGTCAAGAGGTACGTGTCAGATTTAATATGCTGTATCCAGCTGTCTTCAGAATATTTGTTCCTTGAGGATCAAAGTCATTTTTTGATGTAGAACAGGCTCAGGGGGAAATGCTGAAGTTTGTCCAACAAAAAATTATATCAAGCAGAAGGGGACTCTGCGCTTTATTATCTGAAAAAGGGGAACCAAAGAGATTTTGCCAGTGAAACATTTTCGACTGTTCCAAAGGAATATGCTTGACAGACAGGCGTCAAACATAAGAATTGGGAGTACCAAGGAATTGAATCAGAATATGGAGTTAGGAGATGGGGATGAACAGGAATATGACCAGTGACCTGAAAATTAGTGAATAAATGTGAGACTGCAAAGAATCAATCCCAGTTCTGAAATACAGCTGTAGAAGAATAAGTGGAAAGAGAGGACTTTAGTTAAACTTATGAGGAACTGAAAGGTATTGCCTTACTTCATGTCATTAATGACTCTGAAGGGAGGGGAAGAAGAAAGAAAAAGTTAACTATAAGTGATACAATTTATTTTCTTACCAGTATTTCTGTGAAATGTTTTCACAATATAATCTATGTATTTTATAACAAAGTATTTTTAGTTCTTGTACGTGATAAAGTTATTAAAGTAAAACGGATGATTTTTTTTGCCTTCCTCTTCCTCCTCCTTTTTTGGTATTAAGAAATATATGTATTACAGTTCAAAGACAGAAGAAAAGCTAGGCAAAAGCATGTTTAAGTTAATAAACTGCAATCTTGGGTTACTGAGGTGGGGGATGGGGGTAAAAGTACAAAGTTGAATTTCTGGATTAAGACCCCTGGCTTAATCTACTAACAAAATAAGTGGAGTCAAATATTGGAACAACAAATATAATGAAAAGTTTTCCTTTAGCAATAAATGTTTCAGCTGGTCTATTACTTTGCAACAGAGGAGTTTTGTTTTATTCTTACATTTTCATGGCGAAAACCTGATAACAGAACAATAAAAGACAGATCAGTGGCTCCTTTCTTCAAGCTTAAAAAATGATGATTTATTAAAGTATGCAATTGTTTTTTACAACTGGGAAAGGGGGAATAAAGACAAGCAATAGCATGTGTCATACGATGGATAAATAAAAGTTATGTATTCACCATAACTAGGCATCTGTGTTGTTCATTTTCATTCTTCTTCTACATATGGGTTATGGATCAAATCCTCAGATCTGACCTGGCCGCATTCTACAGACTTTGGATCCAACTCTCGAGCTCCGCCCTCTAACCATAATGCCCCAGTCTATCCCCAATACTTCAGACTGAGTTTGCTGCCATGATGATTTTTGTAAATAATGGAAGAGCAGAATAGAAATTAGAGTAGTGCTCAAACCCAGAACTACAGGTTTCAAACAAAAAATCCATCTGGTCACTCCAGATGACAAGAAGGCGGAAAAGGGGGGGGGGGGTGAGGAAGAATGAAAATGGACAACACAGATGCCTAATTATGGTGAGTACATAACTTTTATAAATGATGATGTCCTTTTATTCTCAATGTATGGCACTTATGGAAGGACATTTCAGAGAACTGCTGAACCAAAGGCAGCTCTGCTTCTGTAAATTAAGTCCAATGTGTAATGGTATGCGCATTGGACCACGTGGCTGCTGCACAAATAACACTGATGGAAGTTCTTGACCAAAAGACATATGAAGTGGCTACCATGGATCTAGATGAATGGGCCTTAGCCTGTTTTGGTAGAGAAAGGCCTTGCTGACAATAAATCCAATAACTACAGTTAATTATACATTTGGCCAGTGTAACTTTAGAAATTAGGGATCCCAGTTTACTAAGTGAAGAAAAGATAGGCAACTGGTCTGTTTTCCTGAATTATTTTGTTCCAAGTAGAAATGTAATTGTCTATGCGCATCCAACAGATGTAGCGTGTATTCTCCTTTGTTTGAAAATTTTGGAAAGAAGAATGGTAAATGAATAGTTGATCAATATTAGATTCAGAAGCTACTTTTGGTAGGAAAGAAGAGATGTATGGTAAGGCAACCTCGTCTTTATGAAAAAATAATGCAGAGAGCTTTCAATGAAACAGCCTGGAGTTCGGATATCCTTTTAGCTAAAGTAATAGCCACTAAAAGGGCTGTTTTCCAAGACAGGTACATTAAGTCAGTTTTTGCTGAAGGCTTTTTGAGTCAAACCTTGCAGTACTACTGTTAAATCCCAGGGAGGTGAAGGATCTTTCATTAGATGTGTAAGCAAGAAGGTGCCTCTTAAAAATGCCTTACATTACTTAGAAGCAGCCAATTAAGACTTTTTATCCTCTGAATGATAATTACAAATGGCTGCCAACTGCACTTTGATTGTGATGAAACTGCTATTCTGTTTTACTTGGATACTCTGCCTGTGTACTTAAAGGATTTTCAACTGGAAACAGACTGTCTACCCTGCTTGGATTACTTCTGAATACTTAGTAATTCTGTATAATATTCAAATTATATTATTTACTTACTTATTTATTTTTTACTTGGGACAAGTTGAAATTCGCTACTTCTACTACCATAATCTGATCTTATTAATATACAGTGATTAACTAGATATACACGAATTGAAAATCTTCCATGCAGAGAAGTTTCTTACAGTGTTTTGACTGTAGAAAAACTAGCACCTTCTTTAAAGACAGAAGCTAAAACGTCTAGTACAGCCAAGACAGGGGCAGTGAATGGATCAATGTCATTTTTCAGAGCCCAAATTAAAACAGCTTCCATTTACTTTTGCATATCCTTTTAATGGAGTCTTTGAGAGGATAAAAGTATGGAGTTTACTGGGGAAGAAAGCCTAGACTGTCTGGCTATTAATGGAACCACAGAAACCACGTGGTTAGTTTGAGGGCTGGGATATTTTATCCTGAAGGACGTGACAGGAGGTCAGGACTTGGGTTCAGTATCCAAGAAGGACAGCAAATACGAGACCAAAGGAACAGGAACCACACCTAGTGACGCCAAATAGGGGAGGTGAAGATGACAGAGCTCTTCAACCAACTAGCTTTCTGTAAAAAATTTTGGGATAACCGTAAAAAAGATCATAGGGCCATACCTGGACTAGAGCATCTCTTGGTGACCCCCCCCCTCCCCAAGGGGGATCAGGGCAAAATACCTGCTGCATATGTTGTAGGGAGATGCAGAGAGGTTCAGCAAGGGTGGCCCCAATGACAGAAAATGTTCTCTGCCACAGACTGACAGACCCCATAATGAGGCATCAGAACGAACCTGCTGAGTTTGTCCACAAGTACATTTAATTTCCCGGAATGTTCGTTGCTACTAGAAAGTAGTTGGACATCACCCACTAACACACACTCATAGCTTTCTCAGCTGAGAGGCTAAGATCATGTTCTTCCTTGCTTCTTGATTTACCAGACCGCAGACATGTTTGTTGGTTTGAATTGCAATGGTCCCTAGAGGAAGAGCATCTTGAAATGTCTGCAATGCTAAAAGGACTGCTCTCATCTCCAGAATGCTGATATGCAAATTGGTCTCTTGGGTAGACCATGTTCCTTGAACCGAATATGACCTTTGCATATCTGAGTAAGTTTGACTGTAAAGGACAGGGGCTGTCGAAGAACAGACTACTGAGCAGCTATTATCCATTGAATAACACGCATAAAAACAACATGTTAATCGGACTAATACTACTGACACTGCCATGGAACCCAAGGCTTGAAGAACAAGTCTGGCAGGAGAAGCAGGATGAGAAAGAATTAGATGAACCGGAGATCTGAGTGTGCACACACACTGAGAATGTAAGGACGCAATCTGCTTTATTGTGTTTAGGTGGACACCAATGAACTCCAGGCTCTGTACTGGTATCAGTTTGGATTTGGCAGTAGTGAATGTTATGTCAAGTGATTGGCAAATCTGGTTCAAATACTCCCTAGATTCGTCTAGGAGATGCATGGTGAGAAGCCAGTCATCTAAACATGGAAACACTCAGAATCCTTGTAGTCTCCGTTGAGCTGCTACCACTGCCATACACTTGGTAAACACCATGGGGGCTGTGGTGAGTCCAAAGGACAGGGCTCTGAACTGGTAGTGACTGGCTCCCAGCCGAAAGCATAAAGGTCTTCTGGAATGCCTGTCTATTTTGATGCGATAGTACACATCCTGAAGATTGATGGACCACATCCAATCATCCTTGTGTAGAAGAGGTAGAATGGACTGAACCATGACCATTCGGAACTCTATTTCCTAACAGATTGTTTCAGATTGCTTAGATCCAAAATTGTTCTCCGGTCCCCTGTCTTTTTGGCACTAAAAAGAACCTTGAGTAAGTTCCGATTCATTTTTGGTCTGGTGGAACTTCCTGGATGACTATCTTGTCCAGCAGCTTTTGAATTTCTTGTGCTGCAGCTTCCCTCTGACAGGGTGGAACTTCGAAGAGCTTCTTCCTTCTGGAAATGGGTATCTGGGAAAAGAGTATTAAGTAACCTTTGGATACTATTTTTACCACCCAAGAATCTTTTGTTATACCAACCCAGGCTTCTGGGTGCAAGGACAAGTATCCTCAGACTGTCTCCAGAGGTGAGCAGTTGAGCAGCCCTTCAGGAGCCCTGAAAGGATCTATCCGGGAAGGAAACTTGGGAACAATGACTTGTGTGCCTCCTCTGCAGTGTAGATGACTTCTGTTCAAACTCCTTTCTCTGTCCCTGAAGGAATTTTATCCACTTGAGTCCTGGAAAGATCCTTGGGATTTATGGAGCCACATTTTCTTGCCGTCCCTCTGATTCTTTAAAAGGATCATGGAGGGGTAGAAAAATTAATACCTACAGCAGAAAGAGTCTTTCCTTGTTTTTCACTGTAAAAAAGCATTTCTTTCACAAAAGGGCTAAACAAGAATGTTCTATCCAAAGAAGCACTGATGAAAGAAGACTTGAAAGACTCCGCAAAGTTGCATAGCTGCATCCAGGCAAGTTTCCTTATGGCAATGCTTGAAATGGCCTCCCATGAGGTACCTTCTGCTGCGTGAGAGATCAACTTCACGGATGCATTTGAAATAGATAAGACTAGCCAGCTGAGATGATGATCTTTTGTAATCCTTTGCAGACATCGACTCTGAGAAAGATTTTGACAGTTCAGTGGTCAGATCTCTCTGTAGTCTTGTAAAGTGCACCAGATAATTCAGGGACCTCACGGTAAAGGTTGTTGAAGCAAATATATGCTTTCCAAATCTGTCCAGCTCCCTAGAATCTCTGTTAAGGAAGTAGACAGAGCAGCTCTGTTTCACCAGCTCCTTCTTGATGGCTGCAGCTACAATCACTACATCAACAGGGACTCCTTTGCTCCAGTGGGGTTTTCCTTTGGAGGAGCTAAGATCTTGTCTGGGTGGCGAGGAACAGGGTCAACTGAATCCATCTCCTTCCATGTCTGGCAAGAGACTAGGTCGATATGCTCATCGGCTGGGGGAGTCAACCAATATATAGATAGCTGACAAGTCATTCAATAACCCGTTAGAAAACTGGTTGGTTGGTTCCACTTTTTAAATGAAATAAAAATAAAAATAAAAAAATACAATAATGCGACAACAATTCTCCGTACTAAGCGCTTTCACCCACAATCGTATAGGGCATCTTCAGACTACTCTGAAGATGCCCTATACGATTGTGGGTGAAAGCGCTTAGTACGGAGAATTGTTGTCGCATTATTGTATTTTTTATTTTTATATTTATTTCATTTAAAAAGTGGAACCAACCAACCAGTTTTCTAACGGGTTATTGAATGACTTGTCAGCTTACTAGTTGTTCCAATATATAGATAGGCCAGCACAAAAGTCTCCAAAAATCCTGACTCCTCAGGAGGAGGAGGATTACTGGAGGACCACCCACCTTTCTGCTTAAGGATCTCTCAAAGATCTCCAAATGAGACATTGGGTGGTGACCTGGGGGATCCTTCCTCATCGAAACCAGTAACTTCAGTGAGAGAGTCCAAAGGGGAATCTATGTGCCTCCTCTTGTATGTTCTTTTCCAGTGAACCTTCTTGGGGGATGTTCTGGGGAGGTGTTCAAAAAGAGAGGTAGCTCTTCCATGGGAATCACATGGAGGTTAGATGGAACTGGCTGTCCTTGTAGAGCAGGTTGGATAGGATCAGAGTTCGTAACCGTAGAGGGAAATGGGGTAGGATCCGAGGACGTATGAGAGACTTGGTGGGTAGAATGAGATAAAACCCATTCCAACACCTCAAAGGCAGATAGATCTGGAGAAGCCATGTCTATTCGCACCAGAGCCAAATGTCCCAGCACAGGCAGATCAAGACTCTGACCCGATCTGTGCTTTGAGGAGGAAACTAGACCCGAGCTATCAAATGCAGAGACTCCGGGATCTGACATAATTGGAGTAAACCTCAGCCCCACAGTACACACGGTGAAGCTTCAACTCCAGGACTCATCCTGATCCAAAGGCACAGGGGTGGAACTTATCAGGGAGACTGTCAAGAGTCGAAGAAATAATTCTCTTTGGATCAGACGCCAGAACTCTCGGATCTTGGGGCTCTGAAATCAAAGGATGGACAGGAGAGAGAGATAAAACTGTACAGGTAGTGGCAGGAAGGCTCACTGATCCAATGGGAGATGGAGCTGAAATAATCCCCATCTGGATCTGAGCAACTTTTTCATTATCCTAGCAACATCCACTTGATAAGGTCTACCATAAACTCATATGAGCAAATCCTCAGAGTGTATGACTTGCTAGGTATAGGATGGTAGGGCTGGATGATACAACAAGGAGATCCGAAAGCTAAGAGTCCATGGTGCATCTTTCTGGATCCCAGTAGAGGAATCAGGCAGGAGTGTGTCTTTTCTCCTTTGTTATTTCTGTTATATTTAGAAGCACTAGCAAAGAAAATAAGTGACTCAGAAATTCAAGGATATAATTGGTCAGTGTTCCAAGAAGAGCTGGCTTTATTTACAGCGGATATGGAACCAGAAAAGGACATCTCAGTGTTGTGGAATATTCTGAAACAGCTCCATTTTATCAGAATGCAAAATGAATGAAGCTAAAACAAAGGCTACAGCTATAAACTATGCACTCACACGTGAATTGGTTCAGCAATACCCATGTTTATGGGGACAAGATAAAATGACCTAGGAGAATGGATTAAAAATGATTCAGTTATGACAGCTAAGGATGTATGGGGAATGACTAAATGACAGCAAGACAAAAACAGTAAAAATGTTTTTAGTGCCTTTAATTTTATACACAGGTCAGGCATATTTTTATCAACCAGAGGAGAAGTTGTGAGCAATAATTAAAGAGTTGAAGGATTTTATTTAGAAGGGTAAAAGTCAATAGAATAAGTTGACTCTACCAACTGAACAAGGTGGTTTAGGATTAACCTCATCTGAAGGGATATTTTAGAGCTACACAGTTAAGGCTCTTGTACATAACACAAACAGAAAGCTAAAATTCAAAGTGGAAATGGATGATGAAACAAGGGGAGTCATTCAAGAAATAAGGAAAGAATGGGATTTGGATGCAGATCCTCAAGTAGAATAACAGTCCTACAGATTACATTACCTACATAAAGTAGCAGAAAGTATACTAAGAACTAAACCAACACTGGAATGCAGAAATGAGATTCTGCAGATAGGGATGACTGCAACTAGGTGGTACACAGAATACGTAAGAGGGGGCTGGAATTTACTGGAGGAAGATGGCAAAGGAACCAATTTATTGAGAAGAAATAATTAGCGAAGGAAAGTTAACAGAATGGAAACAGGACAAGATTACATTTGGATTGCAGGCTAGTAATTAATATCAGTTCCAGATATGGAAGGCAAAGTACAGACAAAGAAAAATGCACAGAGGCATCCTAAATGAAAGACCCGCAATGGTTGAGTTTTTAACTGAATCTAGAACAGAACCTTCTGTTAAAAAGGGGTAATTAGTAGGGCACATAAAATACTGCATGGCAACTACAGGAATCAATCAGAAGAGGTCAGAAAAGACTGGGAAGAAAGATTAGATACGCAATTTACACAAACAATGGGAAGACATATGCATGGCTCCCCAAATATGCAATAAAACCTAGAAGGTGTAGGATTTTTGCCTGGAATTGTTTGCATAGATACTTTTATACCCAAAGCAGACTCCAAAAGAATTTTGCTTCGGGTAGATGGCAAATGTTGGAGGTGTGACGTGGAAGAAAGAGGTAACTGGAAACGTGTTTTGGGAATGTAATTAGTTGGCAAACCTTAAAAATTCCTTGCAGAGTATTCGGTCAGGAATACTAGATGGGGAAATAACTGTAACTAAGGAAATTATTTGTTTTTAAGCTGGGATACAGGATTTGAATTGCACAGACACACTAAGGCCTTAAGATTAATTTTGGAGGCTTAGAAATAGGGAATTACTACAAATGGAAATTAAAATTTAAACCAACTATATTTGGATTAGTGAATATTGTAACAGAGATAAAATAACAGGAAGGTGGATCATTAGGAAATGGTAGGTGTAAATTACATAAAAAATGGAAATTGTGGGAACAATACATGCAGAAGAATGTTTTGGAGAAGGAATGAAGTTTAAGAGAAGGCAGGAATTAAATAACGTATGTAATGTTGCTTAGACTGTGGTTCATGTCTACTACACATCATATAATGTTTGCAAATGTGAACTTGCTAATATGGTTTGATAACTTTTATATAAATATAAGTTTGCCTGTGTCACAAGTGATAATTCAATAAATAAAGGTGTTAAAAAAAAAGATGTTCACAAAATTAGTAGCAGCAAGTAACTTGCTCCAAAACTGTTTCTCCTTCTAGGATCTCTTGCCCCCTTACTGAGACCACAGAGAGATAGGAAGGACAGAAGAAATATAAACTTCTGTCTCCAATTGTGACATGTGAAATCCAAAACCACAAGCTACAGAGGATTCAATCTCACACAAGTGAGAAGGCCTGCTTTTTTCCCCTTATTTCATTCCCAGGGAAGGCTAAATTAAAATGTTTTTCACCTTCTAGACCATCAGTGCTTCTTTTCCTTTACACAAATTATTTTTTTCTAAAAATTTTAAGCACAAGTTGCAGAAAAATTAAAAAGCAGCATCAGGAGAAACAGTTAACAACCCTCTGTGCTCCACAAAATCATGGAAATGGCAAGCACGTCTTGCTAATGCTTTTGTATTAGATATTGTAAAATGCTATGGTATCTCTTTATCCAGCTGTTTCACATGACACTAGCATTTATGATGGAACTTCTGAATGTATTCGATGGTTGCCAAATCATTATTTGGTAATTCTTCTTGGAGACGTTATCAGAATCACTCCAACTGAAGAACAATTTACTTTGTGAGGGTGGCCTAATGGTTAAGGTGTTTGCCTTACAAACACAAGCGTACAGGGTTTGAATCTCACAGGGGATAATTGGCTAGGCTTAAAATGGCTCGCAAGGGCAGTTAGCCTAGTACTAATCTATGAACCTACTAATCTATGAACCTATGAACCTATAAAGCTTACACTGCATAAAGACAAGGAAATGAACAATGAGCATTCAACAGAGTTATAACAAGGGAACCCAGCTCCTTGGGCAGCACACCTACTTGCCATTCCCTTCCCCTGCTTAACATTAAAAAGTTTTGCAGCTGACAAGCCACCAATTATATTACTGTAACTTGCAGTCAGTTTGTAAACTGTCCACCTGTCTTGTATTTTAAAAGTAATGTTGAACTCATTTACAAGTTGTCAACAAGCAAACAGCTGCAATCATTTAGCAGACAAATTACATGCCGTCCAACTTTTTAAACATTCTGTACCCCCCTACAAGCTGGTGTTCAAGTTAAAAGTCCTGTTTTCACCGCCCTTGCTTTGGCACTGACATTCAAATCAGACAGAAAAAAAGAAAAGTGAAACACGTGGTGCACTCGCCTTTGTAGCTCAGCTGCCCTATATCGTTAAGTGGCCGCAACTGTGTGGCTTTGAGCATTCAACTTCAGAAAAAAGTTTGTCCTAAAAACTGAAGTCTGCCTTCACTTACTCCCAATAATATGACTTTAAGCAGCAATGATCCTTAAGATGAAAGTAAACAGAAGTAGGGTCAACCAACAAAAACATTTTGAGATTAAAATTCAACTGCAGAAGCTCTATAAAATTACACTGATTACCCAGGGAAAGCGGTCAAAGAATCAGAGATTTTTAAACAACTGTTGTTTAAATATTAAAAAAAGACACAATGAAACAAAATGATGAACGTTTAAGCATTACACCCCATTAGTCAAAGAAGCAAACATTGGCTTGGGAAAAAGTTGGGTAACAGTAATCTCACAAGCTGGAAAGCAACTCTGAATGACAGATCAGTAGATGGGAATCCAAGAAAAACAGAATATGCTTCATCATCATAATCAAAAAGGAAAATTTGTTATCTGACATCCACTTAAGGAAGAAAAATGACTGCATGTAGTCATTCTTGAGAAATGTATTAGTGCACATAGGGAGGTCTATGTGAAGATATTAACAAGGGGGACCATTGTTTGAAGAAACATTAACCTTTTTCTTTTAATAAATTAAGATACACTAGCAAAAGTAATATAATCAAAACCTTCTTGAACTCATGGCAGAATACATGATGGTAGACAACCAGAGGACTTCTTTCCCTTCCTATAACGATTACACAAACCTAGAATGAAGGATGAGGGGAGGTTAAAAAAAAAAAAAACCACCAAGAACTATGGCACTGAAATCAGCACTATGTAAATTGCTGTTCTGTGTTAAATCTAAACCAGTTTCAGCAATTGTTATACACAAAGAACAGTATAGTGAGAGGTCAAAAAATACCTGGACATCCAGCAGTGTAACAAAGAGCTAGACAATGGAAGCACTGAATCAGACGTACCAGAAACTACCAACAAAAGCATTCTTCTGAATTTCACCTTGTACCTAATGCTGTCATCTTCTCTGTCAGAATCCATCTTGCTTTCACAAAACCTCTTCAAGAGGAGTGCAAGCTAGAATATTTTAAGTTACCAAAATGTCAAGTTTTCAGAGAGAAAAAGGGTGGGGATTTTCTCTCACCTCTTTTTTGTAAGAAATACTGAAGAAAGGGATTACAGCTAAAACAGTAAATTTTAAAGCTCGAAATATAAATCACATTTAGAGAGGGAGTGATTTAATAAAAGGATACACAGCAAATTGTGTTTCAAAACAGTCTTTCCCTGGACAAGAGAAAAAATAATCAACACATAGTATACTTTTTTAATTCGCAATTTGTATTTTTTTTCATAAAGGCAGGCTTGGCAGTATTTATTCACTAGGCTAGGTAGTATTTATTCAGTTTAAAATTCATACCCACTATGAATGCTATAAAAAAGTATACTCTGAATTCTAGCGATACATACAGTTGGGTGTGGGTTGGAAGCCTGCTTGGAACGACTACAAGTAAGGTCAGCAGTGTGTGCTATTGCATTTTAAAGACATTTTACCAATATGTACTACGGGAAGGACAGCAAGTATTATTTATAAAATCATAAAAAGTGCTTACTATATACAATATATACATGGGCTCCCTTCAGAAGCTCGAAATACTGAAATCTCGAATTTCAGTATCTCAAGCCCCAAGAAGCCGAATCCACAGAACAGCGAAAGTTCAGAAGTGAGAAAATTCTAAACCTCGAATACCGTAGGTTTTGAATTCTGCACTTCTGAACTTCCACTGTGGTCATGTATTCAGGTAAGTGTGTGTGTGTGTGTGTGTGTGTGTGTGTGTGTGTGTGTGTGTGTGTGTGTGTGTGTGTTAAGGGGTTTGGGTAAGGGCTGTGGTGGGTGTGTCAGTGTGTTATGTTGTTGTGATGTTTGTGTGTGAGAAGAATGTAGCTTGTGCGGTGGTATTTTGTGTGTGTTTGTATGTAGGGCAACCTCAGAGTGAAAATATTTAAGTGGGGGGGTGCAGGGGGGGCTTGCCCCCCTGCTTTCATGTAGTAGAGAGATTGTGTGTTTGTGTAGAGAATTGTGTGTGTGTGTGTGTGTGTGTGTGTGTGTGTGTGTGTAGTAGTACCGCAAAATTCAAAACCTCCGTTATTCAAGGTTTTGAAATTCGGGGTTTTCAGTTTTCATTGTTCTGTGGATTCGGCTTCTAGAGGCTTGAGATACTGAAATTCGAGATTTCAGTATTTTGAGCTTCTAAAGTGAATCCACACACACACACATGTATGACACACACATATATGCCAAAGATGGAATCAGTAATCCTCTAACAAATGGGAGACGCTTTTAGTCAAAATGTTCAACTCAGTTTTGACAGCAGAATCTTTGAAAAATGTATATATTATCTATCTTGATCTATTACATCTATAGATGCAATGCCTGCCTTTTAAATGACTATTATATCTTCCCCCTTCTCCCCTTTTTCCTCTATCCCTCCTGCTTACATTACCATATGTTGTTTGTCAACTATACATTTGTTAGTGTATTCAGCTACAACTGACACACAAAACAGTTTGCAGATGTAACGGTTTTATTATTTTTGTCTAAACTTAACTACATATTATAATTCTGAGCATTCTATGTCAATTTATACTTACACTATCATTTTCTGAATTTACTTTTACTTTGTCATATGTATTCCATCTTCTTTGTGTCTGACTCTTGCTTGCTACTGATTTCACTCACATTGTGTTTCTTGTTTTTGCTTATGTGGAGATTTTCTCCCTGGGCCTCCACTGAAAACGGACCTGTGTCCAGTCAGAATTTCCCAGTAAACAAATGTAAATACATAAATAAATAATTTAGATGTCAAGAAATAAGATCCACAATGTTTTTAAACCCATTAAGACAGTGGTGGGGTTTGGGCGGGATGTACTAATGCACATCGCAGGGGTACTAAAAAAAAATTACACCCAAGAACATACATACCCTTAAAGGACAATTATGGCCTAAATGCAACATTTCATTTCCTCAGAGTTCACTTCCGTCCCTATGGTAGGATCCCCATACTTTCCCTTTATAAAAGCCTGATTTAGCAAGTTTCATCCACTATGTGGCATTTCTTTCCTAATCTGTTTTCTTAGTGCACACCATACTAGGGCTGAATGAAAATCTCATGATACTTTCATTAGGAAGTCCTTTTCCTTGCTATTGAGTCACAATGCGGATTACATTTGGAAGTAGTTTTGCTAAGGAAAACAAGTACAGCACAGTACTGGAAGCTCTCTTTTACTTTAAGCCCATTAAGGTCATCAAACTATTCAGGCTTAAAACATATAGCTCTGGCTTTGTGCTGCCATATAAATCAAAATTATTTCCTTTTCCTGGGTCTGTATACTTGGTAAACCTTTCATAGTCTAAAGACAAACACCTGATAAACACAGAGGTGAACTTCACTAATTAGATGAGTTTTTCAAGTCAGGAAATAGCACCATGGCTGACTCTTAAGAAGGGGGCTGGCATAATGGTTAAAGTGTTTACCTTACACAAAATGTACAGGGTTTGAGTCTCACATTTAACAGAAACTGACTAGGCTTCAAAATGACCCACAAGAGCAGTTTAACCTAGCACTTACTTATGACTCAAACCTCACAATATATTTAAAATATTAATTCTCAGTTACTTGTTTATCCTTTTTCAAGAGCTGTTCGTACATGGTTTAATATATATGCAAGAGATATTGTCGAAAAGTCATTGATTTTTACTGAGCATTCCCAAACTTGACACAGGTTTTAGGTTTTCCCATTGTAAAGTCATCAGCTTTAATCTCAAAAAGTGCCTTATGGGCAGGAAATAACTTTCCATGAAAACAAGATCCCATCAGAACTGCCTGTCTTCATGTGGGCATAAAGTGTTAGTAAAACAAATTAAAATCAGTAATAAGTAGTGCTGGCAGGTTTTGGCTGTGTACAGGTTCATAGGTGCATACTAGGCTAATGATCAATGGGCCTAGTCATGTAACCCAAATGTATTCCACGAGTTACTGTGCCTTAGAGGTTATTTTAATGGGTGTATGTTAGTCAAGGCATGATCTAATTGTCATCTCTGTCAGTCAGAGATATAGGTGCCACACCACAGGTGAATTTCTGACTTCATATTCATTGGTCCGGGTTGCTCTTGAACAGGATTAGGGAAAGACTCAGCTTCAAATGGATGGAAAGCCTATTCCAGAGAATGTGGATTCTCTGAAATATGTACCTGTCTGTACATTTCCTGTTTAAGTTGCCAGCAAAGTTTAAATAATTCGCTCTAGTAGTTTGGCACTGTTCTGTTTGCAGACATTAGAGCAGGATCCATGATTTCCTTGTATGCCAAGCAGAAATCATGTCTCAGCAGTCTGTAGGAAATAGAGTACAGAAGGCTTTGATGCAATCTCCAGAGGACATTGTATTTATGCCCTGTATTCTTTTTGTGGGAATTTCTGTGGACACACCAGCTGTATGTCCCTGGTTGCATAGATACACAAAGGGGTATTATACTCAATGATTGGTCTGATGATAGTTGAATGCAGTAGCATGACAGCTTCCCTGAATTAAGGCACCATTATCCTTACTTATAAGTTGAGTGACACAGAATGATTTTCTTGCAACCTTAGACACATGTTGGTAGGAAGCCAGGTTACTAGCTACAGGGGTTCCCAAATCCCAGACTACTCTCTCTCATTTTAAGGGTGTTTCATCAATAAGGTAGTTTCTCTGTGTAGCCGATTTCTCAAAAGGTACTATTATGCATTTAAACGCACTGAATTTTACTCTGTGGCTTTGGCACCAATCATTTATCTATGTCAGACCTTTTAAGATGTTAGCACCTTTCAGGGGGGGTTCTATGATCGCTCCTGGCTTGCAATCATCAGTCTTGTTAAGCCAGAGGGCTTTGACTTCAGAAAAATAGATGCCAAACAGAAGAGGACCCAGCACATAGCCCTGGGGGACACCACTGCTGATCGGCCTATTTGTGGAGGTGCTGTCTCCAAACTTAACTTCCTGGGTCCTATCTGTATTCCAGCTGGCTATTCACAGAGTTACATGGGCATTTGCATGCCTAATTCTGTTTACAACGCCCAAGTGTGGTATTGTATCAGATGTCTTAGCTAGGTCAAAATAGGTGGTATGTACTGTTCTGGGCTCATCCATTGCCTTAGTGACTTTCTCAGTGTCATCCATCAGGTTAAGTAGGCATGTCCCACCTATGATGAAAAGTTGGAACCACTGTCGGAGGGTTTCCTAAGTCGCTGTTAATCATTTTCATAATTCTTCCCATGGCTTTGCATGACACTACTCTGACTAATGTGTCTATTATTCCTGGTATCCGTTGATGGTCCACCTTTGTGCAGAGGGATCACTGCTACAGTCTTCCATTCACATGCCACGAAGGCTATGGTTGAACAATGCACCAGTGGCCCTGATAGGTCATATTTCAGGTTTTGAGGCATGCTGGGAAATTATCAGGACCCAACGAAGCTGCATTCTTGGCCTTAGAGAACACATCTAAGACCTGCTCCCTGTTGATAGTGGGAGGGATTATGTTAGATGCCATTTCCTAGGTGGCGGATTGGGGTGAGAGAGGGATTAAAGTTGGAGATGAATTTCTCAAGACAAACAATTTGCTATACCTCCCAATTCTGTGAATGTGGCTACATTTACCAACAGTTTGGCACAGTGTAGTGTGCTGCCTTTAAGACTGGACATTATTAAAGAAAGCTTTATGGTTGTCCTTAGACTAGGATGCTATCTTTTCCTCAAAATTTGCTTTGTTGGACTTAAATAGTCCTCCCAGTTTTCTATCCAATTTGATGACAGAGTTATGTTTTTGGTATTACACGTCTAAATTTTAGCTATGACTTTTTTCTTTTGTTGTACCACCTGTTTAATTTTGGATTCCACTAGGGTGTTTTGGTTTTTGAATTAGTTTTGGGCTTACTTCTGGCAAGCACAGCAGCCTCTATGCATTCATTGACAGGGTTATACAGTGCTTCTGTGAATAACTCTACATAAGCTGATGCGTTTTCTGGGTTTGGAGGGGGCTTTAAAATTTGACAGGTTATCACTTAAGAGATAGTTTGCTTTGGAGTGGTACTTTCGAACCTTTACAGGGCTAGCTGTACTGAACTGATTCTTATTTCTAAGGAGACTGCTTAGTGGTATGACCTCACCAGAGAGCACATGACATGGAGGTTTGAACCTCTAAGCAGACAAACGCACTAACTGGTCTAAGGTGTTTGTGCTTACAAAGTTTAGAAATCTCTATGGCAACAAATATGAGGACTTGCAGGATTCCCAGTTTATAGAACAATTGAGGTCCCACCATAAGTATGATATTTGATGGAATGGTGAGTATGTCCAACTCTTAAGTATCAGCTCTAGGTTTTATGGGGCGTACAGGAAGGCTAATAACTTGCTAGGATATGGTATGAGGCTGTCTACAGTAATCTGGATGTGAAGAAACATCTCTAGTGCTCAGTCTGTTTAAAGAACCTACAGGTATGCTTGTTATTGATGTAGATCGAGACATTTCCACCTTTAGACCCTATCTGTGCAGTTGCTGATCTAAATATAGAAAAGACATTAAAGTCTTGCACTGCTAAGGTACACACTGTGGTTTCAAACCATGTCTCGGTAACTGCACAGATGTCTGCATTTGCAAGGTGAGGAGAGCTTGGAAGAAGTGAAGTTTCTTGTTTAGACTCCTGGCGTTGACCACCAACACCTTTAGATTTCAATGGACAGGTTTTGCTATGTTGAAAGGTTTGGCAATTTGGCATTACCTAAAAAAGGCTGTATTGTGGAGGACACTTTTATTCAACATTTGAAAGCCTAAACGGGACAGTTGAAGACCATCCTTGGTTAAGCAACACGGTTCATTAACCATGTCCTCTCATGCTGACAAATATTATATCCCCAATCACACCACCAAAAACTATGCCAGTTTTCAATGTCAATCATCTTCTGTTTCTATTGTGGCACCATCCTTGATGAAGGTACAATGTTGCTCAATTCTAGGTACATACCAGCCTGTGACACACAGTCCAAGAGCACTGTAATACATCTCTCTCCCCATAAAGTCTATGGAGGTACATCTCAGGTCAATTAGACCTATATGGACTAGGACTGGTTAATACAGGTAACTGTGGAGCAATGACAAAGTGCACTGTGCAACTTGGCAGATCCTGCCAATGACAGGTAACTGATCATTATTTTTTTCCTTGTTCAGCCTGGTGAATGAGATACCACTATGTTGTACAATAGAATCCCCTATGACTAGAGTCCTGATTAGTATACTGGCTTGCATTATGGGCTTAGTAGTTGAGGCTCCACTGAGTATGGCTGTATGTGCAGTGCAAGATGGTGTTTCTTATCTGGTGATTTTGCATCTGCTATGGATAACTTTTGCAGGTGGAATGTCTAGGAGTTCTTTGGGAATATTGCATTTAATTGCCACAGCATAAGTAGGTCTATATGTAGGGTGCATACTGTGTATGGTGTATGCAGCAAGTGAGTTTCTGACAGATTGTTATTATGAGTGTTTGCTTGCAAAAAATTTGCCTGCAGAGACGTGTGTGTATACACATTACATACATATATATATATATATATATATATATATATATATATATATATATATATATATATATATATATATATATATATATATATATATATATATATATATATATATATATATATATATATATATATATATATATATATATATATATATATATATATATATATATATATATATATATATATATATATATATATATATATATATATATGCACACACATATATATATTTATATTTATATTTATATATATATATACACACACACACACACACACACACACACACACACATACATGCATATACACACACACACACACACACACACACACACACCTACCTCACATCCTGCATTGCTTCTTTGAGGATTACATGGTTGTCAATGATCATCAAACAAGTTTTACTTGCCTCAACACACCCATATCCACCAAAC
Organism: Protopterus annectens; assembly: GCF_019279795.1. Taxonomy (NCBI): domain Eukaryota; kingdom Metazoa; phylum Chordata; order Ceratodontiformes; family Protopteridae; genus Protopterus; species Protopterus annectens. The sequence continues at coordinate 789,627,853 of NC_056747.1, forward strand.
TGGGAGGGGAGAATCTGGGAAAGTGCATACCCATGATGGGTAAGCTATAAGGGTACGGTCCATGAGGGGTTAACAGTGGGCTGACTAAGGGTGCTTTTGGTGCTAGAGACTACACTAGATTGTATAATACTAAATTCAATGGGCAGTGCTCCTTAACACACAAAAGTACAGTTGAGTACACTTACCATAAATGTAGATGTTCAACTGTACTCACTGTTGCAGTCATCACATTTGGGTGATCTGCTTGCACTAGCCCTCAGTCGGCCTGATTATCTAAGTCTTGGGTCCTGCGTCAGTTGCTTTCTCATCTTCCGTGACGTCAGATAGTCAGGGGTATAAAGCATGCAGCCAACGCCATTACATCAGTTTTTCTTGTCCCAGATGTCAGGTGCCCCCCTAATGGGGAGCAATTAAACATAAAAACACAAACGTATACCTCCAACAAAAAAGCAAATACACCAAAAAGGCTTTTAAGCATAGTAAAGGAAAGTAGAGGTATAGCCAAAAGAAGTTAGGGGGAAGGAGGGAGGGCTAATCAGGACTGCAACAGTGAATACACTCGAACATCTACATTTATGGTACGTGTACACAACTGTACAATATTCTTCGTGTTTCACTGTTGCAGTCATTACATTTGGGTAGATTCCCAAAGCTATGGTTGGGAGGAGGAGTTTAGGTAGCATTAGGGCCAGCTATAAGGCCTTGCAAGATTGCAGTGGCAAAGCAAGCTCTGGATTTAGAGAAAACTGGCAAATGATAATGCTTGGTGAAAGTATGTACAGAACTCTAGGTAGCAGCTTCTAGGATGTCCCTGGTAGGAACACCTCTGAGAAAGGCTGTAGAAGTAGATGCAGCCCTGGTGGAGTGAGGTCTGATCCCCTGGGGGATAGGTTTTCCATGGTGCTTATAGCAGAAATGAATGCAATGGCTTATCCATTTAGAAATGGTTTGTTTTGAAATAGCCTTTCCCTCTGCCCCTGCTGCAAATGCTACCAGCAGTTGTTCAGATTTTCCTTGAGGTTTAGTCCTGTCCAAGTAGAATCTAAGTTGTCTGTGCACATCCAAGGAATGCAAAATCTGTTCCCCTTTGTTCTGTGGATAGGGAAAGAAGGTTGGCAAATGAATGGACTTAAGAGCCACACTGGATACCACCTTGGGCATGAAGGATGGATTGGTCCTGAGTGATACCCTGTCTGCATGAAAGATGATGAAAAGGCTCAGGGCCTGTAATTCAGATACCCTTCTAGCTGAAGTGATTGCTAAAAGGAAAGCTATTTTCCAAGAAAGAAATTTTAAGTTTGCAGTAGCAGCTGGCTCGAAAGGAGGTAGAGTGAGTTTTTCCAATACAACGTTAAGGTCCCAAGCTGGGGTTGGTGCTCTCCTGGGTGGTCTCAAATTTTTGGCCCCTCTGAGGTACTGCTTGAGCAGTGGATGAGAGAAGAGGGGAGGTTCTGTGTTATAATGAGCTGAAATGGCTGAGGCGTGAATTTTAATTAAGGAAAAAGACAGGCCCTTGTGAAGCATCTCAACTAAGTATTGTAAAATCTGAGGTAAATTGGGCGCTGCTGTGCTCATTCCTTGAGACTGGTTCCAGGCACAGAATCTTTTCCATTTTTCAGCATAAGATTTTCTAGTACTAGGCCTCCTTGCCTCTAAGATGACATCCATCACAGGTTTGCTGAGGGATGGTAAGGGAGAGATTAAATAATTAGCCAGGCTGCAAGGTTCAGTGTTGGAAGCTTAGAGGATGCAGAATCTGGTTCTCCTGCTGAGAGAGCAGGGAAGGAGTCTGAGGCAGGTGACATGGAGATAACCGTGATGCACTGCGCAGGAGGGGGTACCCGTGTTGGCACGGCCAGTCTGGAGCAATTAAAATCATCCTTGGTTTGTCCTGTTTGACTTTTAGTAGTACTTTGGAGAGCAGAGGCAGCGGGGGGAAGGCATAGACTGATAGGTTTTTCCAGCTGAAGGACAGAGCATCCACTTTCCAGGCTTGTTTGTGGGGAGTCCTTGTGCAAACTTTATCCAATTGGTAGTTCTGGGGGGAGGCAAACAGGTCTATATCTGGGCTCCCCCGTTCGCTTGTCAACATGTTGAAAATCCTTTGTTCCCGTTTCCACTTGTGTGGGTCCATGAGGTTTCTGTTTAGTCCGTCTGCCAGTATATTTAATTTTCCTGGCAGGAATTTAGCTTGTAGGTGCACTTGGTAGCTCAAGGCTGTGTTCCACAATGCCATGGCTAGTCTGCAGAGGGGATAAGAATGTGTACCCCCTGCTTGTTTACCGTCTTTACCATTAATTGTCCTGGAAGAATGTAGTCCTTGAAGGCTGTCAGAGCATTCTGTACAGCTAACATTTCTTTTTGATTGATATACAGGTGCATTTGACTTGGATTCCATTTGCCTGAATGCACTTCCCTGCCAGGTGAGCCCCCCCATGCATAGTCTGATGCATCTGTTGTTAGGGTTTGGGCGGCACGGGGTGGTGTGAAAGGTAGTCCCTTGTTTTGGTGGCAGGCCTCTGCCCACCAAAGGAATTCTAGGTGTAGGCAAGGTATGACGGGAATCATTGTTTCTAGGCTGTGAGAATGTTGGCTCCATAGGCTTTTTATATACCACTGTAGTTTCCTCATATGCAGTCTTACATATGGAATTAGAAGAATGCAGGAGGCCATGAACCCCAAGGCTTGCAGTATTTGTCTTGCAGATAGCACGTTTTTTGTGGCCACTTGTTTGAAGTAGGTTGTCAAATGAATTTGCTTTTCTGGCGTAAGGTAAGCCATCTGGGAAGTTGTATTCAAGCTTTCTCCCAGGAATGTAACTTGTTGACAGGGTACCAGTTGTGATTTCCTTTAGTTTATGGTGTACCCTAGACTAGTTAGAACCCTTTTTACAAACGACAGATGATTCCAAAGTATGTCCTAGCTTTCTGCCTGAATTAGACAATCATCCAGGTATGGGTAAATTTGAATACTTCTTTGCCTGCAAAATGCAATCACTGGAGTTAGGCACTTTGTGAATACCCTGGGCATAGTACATAAGCCAAAGGGCAGTGCAGAGAACTGATAGTGTGTGTAGCCTGCTTTGAAGCGTAGGTATTTTCTGCAAGATTCCCTAATTGGGATGTGCAGGTATGCTTCTTTTAAATCTAGTGTTGCCAACCAGGCGTCTTTGCTTAGCATAGGAAGTAATCAGCATCTTGAATTTTGGAATCTTCAGAAAGGTGTTCAGAGTAGACTGGTCCAGGATTAGATGCCATGATTTGTCTTTTCTGGGTACCAGGAAAAGTCTAGAGTAGAAACCTTGTCCCTTTTCCTCTTCTGGTACCAGTTGAATAGCCCCCATGCTTAAGAGAGAAAGTACTTGTTTTTGAGCTTCTTCCCACTGATTTGGGGGTAGGTCCGACCACCCACTTGGAGTTGGCAACGTGTGGAAGTGAATTCTGTATCCCTGGGACACTATATTTAAAACCCATTTTAATGAGTTCCCAGTTCTTTCAATGAAGAGCAGTCTTTCCCACCAAAAGTCAGAAGATAAGTGCTTGGAAATTTTAAAAGGAAGTCATTGAGACAGTTTACCATAGGAGGGTGTCTTGTTATTCCCAGTCTTGGAAGTGGATGCCGCCCCCCCCCCCCCACTGCTTAGTTCTGCGAGTCCACTGGGACTGAATCCTGGGGGTTTTGCTGTGTCTGGCTTTGGCTTGAGAAGACCTGGAAGGAGCTGGAAAGGACCAGTTCTTAGAAGGCCAGTGTCTACTAAATCTAGGAGGCTGAACTTGTAAAAAAATCTTTTAACAGTTTGCATAGATTTAGCTTTATCTTCAGCCATGTTGCCAAGCAGGCGGTCCTGATTTAAAGGAGCATCCAACAATTTAGCTTTAACATGATCAGGCAAAGATTGCTCCTTAAGCCAAGCATGCCTTCTAAGCACAGACCCAGTAACAGCAGCCCTGCAAGAAGCCTGTAATGAATCAAAACCACATTGCAAAGTATGTTTTCCAACTTGTTCAGCAGAATGCATTAAATCCTGTAAGTCTTTATTTTCCACACAGTCAGGAATCAACATAATTTTCTGTTTAAGCAGTCCAATAACATGCTGCTGATATTTTAACATATGAAATTGGCAGTTTAAAGCTCTAATTGCCAAGGTTGCTGAAGTAAAAGCCTTTTTGCCCCATCTATCCAGCGCCCTGGAGTCTCTATCAGAAGGGGTAGGATTTTTAGCAGTAGAAGCCTTAATGCCCTTGGGCCCTGTGAAATAGGCTCTGGATTTGCAATAGGATTTTTGAAAAGGAACTTGTGGGAATCAGGGACCCTGTAGTGTCTGTCAGGTCTACTGGGAGCAGGAGGCAGGGAATCGGGGGCCAAACTGGATTCCGAGAAAGCATCATCAACAATGTCTAGTACAGGAGGAATAGCCAAAGGCCTATGCTGAGGTAGGAGAAGGAAATCCCTAAGTGTCTTTTTTGAATCAGAAAATTCCTGTCTTTCCCAGTGAAAATGCTCCCTCAGAGTATGCAAGGTTTCCCCAAAAGAAAAATCCTCTGGAGGGGAAGCAGAGGGAATACAGTCCTCTGCGTCAGAATCCTCATAATTAGGTAAGGACAAATTCAGGTCATCAGGAGAGTCAGAAAAAACATAATCCTGATCAGAAGATTCATAATCAAGCTCAGCCCTAGGCTTCTTAGAGGGGGGGAGGGTTGGCGACCCCTGATTAGAGTTATTAGATCTTCAGCCATTTTTATCATTTTTTGTTTAGGCATAGAGGCCTGAGCATGTGGCCTCGGCATTGGTTTTTTAGGCATGGATCGAGATTTAGGCCTTAGTAATGAAGGAGGCGTCGATTTAATACGCAAGTCCGTAGGGCTGAATACACCCTCAGAAGCCAGTGCCTGCACAGCAGCTCCGGACCCATCCAAGGTGGAGACATCTGCGGGTTCCATAGTTGAAGTACCTCGTGGCATACTCCGAATGGGTCCCAGTAGAGGCCTGCGAATCAGAAGTAGTGGGTATCAGAGGTTGCGAAAGCGCCTCACTGAGTACCGGCGACTGGCTTAGGAGAAGCGTCGTCGGCAGTTTTGGACCTCGGCAGCCTGTCTTTATCTTTGCATTTTTTCAGAATTCTGGTAGTCGGATGGCTAACCGACAACATTTCTGGATAATTAAACCAAGAACCGAAATATTTAGAGGCAAAAATATACAGACGATGGATAGTGCACTGATTAAATAAAGCACAAAACCGACCACAGGATACGTCGTGGTCAGGGCCTAAGCAAGGAATACAGTACGAATGAAAATCTTTATGAGGTATTTGCTTTCCACAAGTAATGTAATTATTAACTTTTACTGACATCGGGAGGAGCAAGAAAAAGTTCCCCAATGGGGTACTTAGCTTTTAGTTGAAGACTTCGGTTCTGAAACTGGAAAACGAAAATTTCAGAAGTCGGCTGACCGGCACTTGCAAACTGCTTCTGCTTCGGGCACCGCACGGCAAGAAAGACTGATGTAATGGCGTGGGCTGCATGTTTTATACCCCTGACGACCTGACGTCATGGAAGAAGGGACAGCAACCGACGCAGGAAGACTTTGTTAATCAGGCTGACTGAGGGCAACTCTGCAAGCAGATTACCCAAATGTAATGACTGCAACAGTGAAACACGAAGAACATCTGCTCGAGCAGTGGGTGAGAGAAGAGGGGTGGTTCTGTGCTGTACAGCTGAAATGGCTGAGCGTGAATTTTGATGGAGGAAAAAGAAAGGCCCTTGTGAAGCATCTCAGTTAAGTACAGAAGAATCTGAGGTAAACTGGGCACTGCTGTGGCCATTCCCCGAGTTTGGTTCCAGGCACAGAATCTTTTCCATTTTTCAGCATAAGATTTTCTAGTACTAGGCCTCCTTGCCTCCAAAATGACATCTAACACTTGTTTACTGAGGGATGGTAACAGAGAGATTAGGTAATTAGCCAGGCTGCCAGGTTTAGGGTTTGAAGCTGAGGGTGCAGAATCTGGCTCTCCTGCTGAGACAGCAGGGTAGGAGTCTGAGGCAGGTGCCATGGAGCCAGCCGTGACACTGCGCAAGAGGGGGTACCAGTGTTGGTGTGGCCAGTCTGGTGCAATCAGTATCATGCTTGGTTTGTCCTGTTTGATCTTTAGTAGTACTTTGGAGAGGAGAGGCAGAGGAGGAAAGGCATAAGCTGATAGATTTTCCAGCTGAAGGACAGAGCATCCACTTTCCAAGCTTGTTTGTGGGGAGTCCTTGTGCAGAATTTGTCCAATTGGTAGTTCTGGGGGGAGGCAAACAGGTCTATATCTGGGCTCCCCCATTTGTTTATCAACATGTTGAAAATCTTTGGTTCCAGTTTCCACTCGTGTGGGTCCATGAGATTTCTGCTTAGTTCATCTGCCAGTGCATTTAGCTTTCCTGGCAGGAATTGAGCCTGTAGATGCACTTGGTAGCTCACGGCTGTGTTCCAGAGAGCCATGGCTAGTCTGCAGAGAAGGTAAGAATGGGTACCCCCCTGCTTGTTTATGTACCACATAACAGTGGTGTTGTCAGTCTTTACCATTAATTGTCCTGGAAGAATGTGGTCCTTGAAGGCTGTCAGTGCATTCTGTACAGCTAACATTTCTTTTTGATTGATATGCACATGCATTTGACTTGGGTTCCATTTGCCTGAATGCACTTCCCTGCCAGGTGAGCCCCCCCATGCATAGTCTGATGCACCTGTTGTTAGGGTTTGGGCAGCAGGATGTAGAGTGAATGGTAGTCCCTTGTTTTGGTGGCAGGCCTCTGCTCACCAAAGGAACTCTTAACTGAAGGCAAGGTATGATGGGAATTATTGCTTCTAGATCCTGAGAATGTTGACACCACAGGCTTTTTAGATACCATTGTAGTTTCCTCATATGCAGTCTTGCATATGGAATTAGTAGAATGCAGGAGGCCATGAAACCCAAGGCTTGCAGTATTTGCCTTGCAGACAGCACGGTTTTTTGTGGCCATTAGTTTGAAGTAAGTTGTCAAATGAATTTGCTTCTCTGGTGTGAGGAAGGCCATCTGGGAAGTTGTGTTCAAGCTTGCTCCCAGGAATATAATTTTTTGACAGGGTACCAGATGTGATTTCTTTTTGTTTATGGTGTACCCCAGACAAGTTAGCATCTTTTGTACAAATGCCAGATGATTCAAGAGTATGTCTTTCTGCCTGAATTAGACAATCGTCCAGGTATGGGTATATTTGAATATTTCTTTGCCTGCAAAATGCAATGACTGGAGCTAGGCACTTTGTGAATACCCTCGGTGCAGTAGATAAGCCAATGGGCAGTGCAGAGAACTGATAGTGCATGTAGCCTGCTTTGAAGCATTGGTATCTTCTGCTAGATTTCCTGATTGGGATGTGCAGGTAGGCTTCCTTTAAATTCAGTGTTGCCAACCAGGCATCTTTGCCTAGCACAGGAAGCAACTGGTGAAGAGTTAGCATCTTGCATTTTTGAATCACCAAAAAGGTGTTTAAGACAGAAAGGTCCAGGATAGGATGCCATGGGTTGTCTTTTCTGGGTACCAGGAAAAGTCTTGAGTAGAAACCTTGTCCCTTTTCCTCTTCTGGTACAGTTTGAATAGCCTTTATGTTTAAGAGAGAGTGTACTTGCTTTTGAGCCTCTGCCCACTGCTTTGGCCAACCGTTTGGGGTTGGTAACATGTGGAAGTGAAATCTGTATCCTTGGGAAACTATATTTAAAACCCATTTGTCCTGGGTAATGAGTTCCCAGTTTTTTGCCTGCAGAACAATCTTTCCCCCTAAAGGAGCAGTCAGTTGAGAAGTGCTTGGAAGTTTTAAAGTTAAGTCATTGAGACAGTTTACCATTGGAGGGAGTCTTACTACTCCCTGATTTGTAAGTGAGAGCTCCCCACTGCTTGGTCCTGTGCGCACCCTGAGACTGAAGCCTGGGTGTTCTGCTGGTTCTGGGTTTGGACTGAGAAGGACTGGAAAAGGTAGGAAAGGTCCAATTCTTAGAGGGCCAATGCCTACTAAATCTTGGAGGCTGTACTTGTAGGAAATATTTAACAGTTTGCATAGATTTAGCTTTTTCTTCCATCTTTTTAAGAACAACTTCTGCTTGGTTGCCAAACAGGCAGTCCTGATTTAAGGGAGCATCCAGCAATTTAGCTTTAACATGATCTGGCAAAGAGTGCTCCTTAAGCCAAGCATGCCTTCTAAGTACAGACGCAGTGACAGCAGCCCTGCAAGATGCCTCTAGTGAATTAAAACCACATTGCAAAGTATATTTTCCAACCTGCTCAGCAGAATGCATTAAATCCTGTAAATCCTTATTATCAGCACAGTCAGGATTCAACATAATTTTCTGTTTAAGCAACCTAATAATATGCTGCTGATACTTTAGGAAACTGGCAGTTTAAGGCCCTAATGGCCAAGGTTGCAGAAGTGTTTACCTTCTTACCGCATTTATCCAGCACCCTGGAGTCTCTATCAGAGGGGGTAGGATTTTTGGCAGTAGTAGCCTTAATGCCCTTGGGTGCCTGTGAAATGGTCCCAGGATCTGCAGTAGGATTTTTTTTAAAAAAAAACTTGCGAGAGTCAGGAACCCTGTAACATCTATCAGGTTTTCTGGGAGCAGGAGGTAAAGAGTCAGGGGCCAAGCTAGATTCCGAAAAGGCATCATCAAAAATGTCTAGCACAGGAGGGATAGCTAAAGGCCTGTGTTGGAGCAGGAGTAAGAAATTCCTAAGCCTCTTTTTAGAATTGGAGTAATCCTGGCTTTCCCAACGAAAATGCTCCCTAAAAGTATGCAAGGTTTCTCCAAAAGAGAAATCCTCGGGGGGGGGGGGCAGAGGGAATAGAGTCCTCTGCATCAGAATCCTCATAGGTAGATAAGGGTATATATCCTGGTCATCAGAGGAAACCTGGTCAGAAGAATCATAAGCAAATTCAGTCCTAGGTCTCAGAGGGGGAAAGTTGGCTTCCCCTGATTAAAGTAATAAGGTCTTCAGCCATTCTTATCATTTGTTTTTTAGGCATAGAGGCTTGACCATGCGGTCTGGGCGATGGTTTTCTAGGCATGGTTCGAGTTTTAGGCCTTGAAGAAGAAGATGGCGTTGGTTTAATATGCAAGCCAGTAGGCCTGAATACACCCTCAGAAGCCGGTGCCTGCACAGCGGCTCTGGACCCATCCAAGGTAGAGACATCCGCAGGTTCAACAGTTGAAGCATCTCGTGGCATACCGGACTCCGAATGGGTCTCAGTAGAGGTCTGCGAATCTGAAGTAGTGGGTATCAGGGGCTGCGAAATCGCCTCACTGAGTACCAGCAAACTGGCGACTGGCTTAGGAAAAGCGTAGTCGACAGCTTTGGACCTACACCGGCTGACTCTGTCTTTATCTTTGTGTTTTTTCGGAATGTCGGTAGTCGGATGGCTTACCGAAGACACATCTGGATAATCGAACGAAGTACCAAAATATTTAGAAGTGTAAATATACAGACGACAAATAGTTTGTTGCTTAAATAAGGCACAAAACTGACAGCGAGGTATGTTGTGGTCAGGGCCTAGGCAAGGAATACAGTACAAATGAAAATCTTTATGAGGTATTTGCTTTTCACAAGAAATACAACTATTGACTTTTACTGACATCGGTTTAGAGCAAGAAAAAGTTTCCCCAACAGGGTACTTGGCTTTAGTTGAAGACTTTGGTTCTGAAACTCGAAAGCGAAAATTTCAGGAGTCGGCCGACCGGCACTTGCGAATTGCTTCTGGCACCGCATGGCAAGAAAGACTGATGTAATGGTGTCAGCTGCATGCCTTATACCCCTGACTACCTGACGTCATGGAAGATGAGACAGCAACTGACGCAGGACCCAAGACTTTGATAATCAGGCTGACTGAGGACTACTGCAAGCAAATAACCCAAATGTGATGACTGCAACAGTGAAACACGAAGAGCATCTAGCTGTTCTGTACAACTCAACGTGCAAAGTAGTTGCTCTACACTCATCAAGTTACTGGTACAGTTTCAAATGTGTTTTTTTAGGGAAAATTTGGTTTCTAGCTGTTGGTGTCTATAGAGGCGACTACAAACCACTGCTGCATGATGGGCAGTGATGTGCAAATGCTTCAAATGTATACAGGCACTTAAAACACAGGATTCCAAGTCTACCAGTAAGAGAAAAAAATGGCAAAATAAAATGCATATTTCAGTTTCTGCCCACAGTTCTCTAAAAAAGGTCTGACTTAATGGAGCAAGTCAGTAACTTTAGCACGAGAAAGGCTAAATCTTAAGGCCAAAATCATAGTGCTATGCATAAATCATAGCAGTTATGAGAGAGAGGTTTGCATTCCCAATAAACCTTCCTGAAAGTCATTTTTTTAGGAGACGTTTGAAGTTTCAACAATGACATACTGACACAGTGTAATCATTATCTGGTATAAGGACCATATCCACTTCATTTTTAGTGAAGGACAAAGCCAAGACTGCTTTAGCTTTCAGTACCAACAGAGACGACAGAGGGGAATCAGAAAAAGCTTGCTTAGTCTCTTTGCAGCAAAATGATTTGAACAACCAAGGGTTGCATTTTCTTCTTCTGATTATAGCTTTATCTGAACATGTTCCAGATTGTAGCATATGTCATGGGAAGGGCCAGTCTGATAGGGTCCTGGCTGGGAGGGGGCACTGCAGATAACATCCGATCATTACTAACACAGCACTCATCAGCAGACAGTTTTAGATGAGGATTTATGAATTCTGCTCTTTGACACTTTTAGATGAGGACTTATGAATTCTGCTCTTAACGGTAAACATGGAATGTTCAAGTGTCTTGGATTTGTCTATAATCACTGCAGTATATAGTACGTAGAGATAAATATGTATTTCTGATTTGCAAAATCAGAAAATATGACAATACAGGAAAAGGAGACTAAAAGAAATTAAAAGATTAAAACATACAGATTTACTGGAGATTCCAAAATAAAAGGAGAGAAAATATGTGGAAGGATGCAACACAAATATGGAAAGAACAGAAAATGCAGTTAAAAATTACATCTACATTATGAAATGGGGTTAGTACACCATGCAATCAGACTGGATAACAGGAAAGTATTACAAATGTTTAATGCATGCTTAAAATGAAGCACCTCTGCCCCTCAAAAATGACTGTGTAATGAAAAAACTTAAATACAGCAACATGCTGGGGTATGCACTGAAGAGATATTAAGGCACACCATGGTATCCAAGACACTTGATCATGGGGTTGTGCTTGACAACAATAAGGGTACATGGTAAAGAAGAAGTTATGTACTCACCATAACGTTCGATGTATGTAGTCCATCTCGCTTCACATTCTTACCCATGGGTACGAGCCGAATGTCGGCTCCGTCTCGGCCAACTTTTTTAGCTCGAAGTCTTTCTATTGGCTGGGCTAAGATGGTATCCCATGCTGCTCTGCTCTCTATCCCCAGATCTAGTTTGCTGCGAGCCCCAGCTCTCATTCTCCATGCATAACACCACCTAAGGAAAGGAAGAACAAACCAAGAACGAAGGGAGCTCTGAAACCGGACCTAACCTCCAGATCCTCCAGGACGGGGGAAGGTGGGGGGGTAAGTAAGAATGTGAGGAGAGATGGACTACATACATCGAACGTTATGGTGAGTACATAACTTCTTGATGTTATGTAGTCCAATCTTGCCTACATTCTTACCCGTGGGACAGCGTCCCTAGCACCTAAATCTTGGGAGGCTCAGTTGAAAACACTCCTGAGCACTGTGGAACCAATGGAAGACCTGCCCCTAGATACCACATCAAACTTGCAATGAGTAACAAAGGTGTGAGGAGATGCCCAAGTAGCCACAGCACAAATATCATCCATAGACAATCTGGCCTGAAAGGCTGTAGATGTAGATACAGACCGAGTAGAGTGAGCCTTCACCCGGAACGGTAAATCTTTACCCCTTGAGGAATAAATGAAAGAAATACAACTGGAAATCCACCTGGATAATGTGGCTTTGGAGACAGGAGACCCAATTCTGTTTTCCGAAAAGGAAACTAACAACTGATCAGATTTTCTGAGGTCTTTCATTCTGTGCAAATAAAAACTTAATTGTCTGTGCACATCCAAATGATTAAATTTGAATTCTGCCTTGTTTGAGAACTGGGGAAAAAAACACAGGCAATTCAATAGAGTGGTTAAGGTTACTGACTGATGCCACTTTGGAAAGAAAAAAGGGGAGAGAAACCCTGTCCTTATGAAAAATCAAATAAGGGGGTTTGATTGATAAAGCTTGAAGCTCTGAAATGTGTCTGGCTGACATGATGGCTACTAAAAAGACAGTCTTTCCAAGTTACGAATTTTAAATTGCAAGTGGCTGCAGGCTCAAAGAGGGGTGAAGTAAGACCCTGTGGAACAAAGTTCAAGTCCCGAGGAATAACAGGTCCCAATATCGGAGAACGAAGTAACAAAGTGCCCTTCAGGAAAGCCTTACAGAGTCTATGTGCCATCAGGCTAGGCTCGTCTGCGACATGAAAGGTGGAAATCACCGCCAATTGGGCTTTAATTGTTGTGGCTGCTGAACCCTTGTTAAAGGGCAAAGACAAGAACTCCAATACAGACGAAATTGGAGCTGTGTAAGGGTCAATCGTTTTGGTATGCGCCCAGATTGAAAACCTCTTCCATTTGCTGTAATAAATCTTCCTGGTCAAGGGCTTGTGACAGGAAGATAAAATATGAACCACCGCCGGCAAAAAATGATGAAGCCTAACTAATGAGGAAGTGGAGTAGCCAGGCTGTCAACCGGAGGGTCCGAAGAGAGGGATGGAGCTGCCCTATGTGTGTCAGTAAGAGAGGGATGGAGCTGCCCTGATATGTGTGTCAGTAAGTCTGGTTGTGGGTCCAGAATCCAAGGAGCGTCCATGAGATAGAGATGGAGAAAGGGGAACCAAATTTGACGAGGCCAATGTGGGGCAATCAGAATCATTCTGCTTCCCAAGGATTGCACTTTCTGAATAACCTTTGACAACAAGGGGACCAGAGGGAAGGCATATAGTAGACCGGAGGGCCAATCGTGGACTAGAGCGTCCCTGGGTGACTCCCCCTGACGGGGGATCAACATGAAGTAGCTGCTGCATTTGGCATTGAGGGGGCTGGCAAAAAGGTCGCAGCAAGACTGACCCCACCTGCGGAAGATCTGTTCCGCAACTTGACAGTTCAGGGACCACTCGTAAGGCATCAGAATAGCTCTGCTTAGTCTGTCTGCGATCACACTGGACTTCCCCGGAATGTGCGTTGCCACCAGAAAACGTTGGGAAGACACCGCCCACTGCCATACTCACATGGCCTCTCTGCAAAGGGGATAAGACTTGGTTCCTCCCTGCTTGTTCAGATACCACACCACTGACATATTGTCTGAGTGGATTGCAATAGTCCCGAGAGGAAGAAAACTCTGAAGTGCTTGCAACGCTAGTAGCACAGCTCTCATCTCCAGGACATTGATATGCAGATGCATCTCGTGCTCTTGCCACGTGCCTTGGACTGTCCTGCCTAGATAATGCCCCCCCATCCCATCTGGGAGGCATCCGTGGCCACCGTGGCAATCAGGGGCACAGGAACGAAGAGCTTTCCTGCATTCAGGTTGTCGGTGCAAAGCCACCAACTGAGATCCTGTTTGCACCTGTCTGAGTAGAATAGGGTGAGAAAGTGGAAGACGTTGGAGACCAGTGGGCAAAGAGAAGCCACTGAAGGAGCCTCATATGTAACCTTGCCAGAGGGGCTAACATAATCATAGCAGCCCTTGTCCCCAACAGTTGGAGGACCCATCTTGCCTTCGCTCTTCTCAGAGGGAGCAAGGCGTGAACTTGTTGTAGGACTGAGATTCTTTCCTGTGGTAGAAACGCCTGCATGAGGACGGTGTCTAGTTCGGCACCTATAAAGGTGACACGCTGCGAGGGCAACAAGGCAGATTTTTCCCAGTTCAATGTGATGCCCAACTGTTGACATAGGTTGATAGTAGCGTCCCTGGTCTGAAGTAGTAGATGCCTGGTGGTGGCAGTAAGGAGCCAGTCGTCCAGATATGGAAACACTTGGAATCCCTGATGTCTCAAGTGAGCAGTCACCACTGCCATGCATTTGGTAAACACCCTGGGGGCTATGGTGAGACCAAAGGGCAGTGCTCAAAACTAAAAATGACTGGCTCCCAGCCGGAAGCGTAGTTGACTTCTGGATGCCCTGTCCATCTCTATGTGGTAGTAAGCATCCTTGAGGTCAATGGAGCACATCCACACTTCTTTTCCCAATAATGGGAGAATAGACTGCAATGTGACCATTCGGAACTTGGACTTTTGCACGTGGGTGTTCAATTGGCTGAGATCCAATATGGGTCTCAGGTCCCCCTGTCCTTTTCAGCACCAAAAAGAATCTGGAGTAAGTCCCTAATCCGATCTGGTCTGAGGGGACATGTTGGATGGCTCCTTTTTCTAGCAGCTTTGAAACTTCTGAAGCTGCGTAATCCCTTTGACTGGCTGGAACATCCGGGATTTTCTTGATTGGAGGGGGATTTGACGAGAAGGGGATGACATATCCTCCGGAAATTATTCGTAGAACCCATTGGTCCTGGGTGATGTCTTGCCAGGCCTCCAGGTATAATGAGATTCGACCCCCGACTGGCTCCGGAAACGCACAGTCGGGCCTCCCATCAGGAGCGGCGGTAGGGAGAACCACGAAAGGAATCATGGTCTCCCGAGTTGTGGGGGCCTCCTCTGCCCCTAGGGTGGCGTCTCCCTGAATAACCACCCCCTCCCCTGACTCTGGAGGGGGGCTCACCTTGTGCACCAGGAAAAACCCTCTGTGATTTCTTGAACCACATTTTGCCACCCCTCTGGGCCTTGGGATAAGGCCTAGAGGAAAGGGAAAAACAGACTCCTACGGCAGACAAAGTTTTTCCCAACTGCTCACACCTGGTTAGAGTGTCTTTCACCTTGGTTCCGAACAAAGAGGAACAAACAAAAGGGGCGTCGGTGAATGAAGACTTGAAGGCCTCTGCGAAATGACAAAGGCGCATCCAGGCCTGCCTCCCAAGAGCAACTCCTGAACTTGCTGCCCTATTCGCTCCTTCAGCTGCATATGAGATTAGCCTCATGGAGGAGTTTGCAATGGAATTGAGGGTAGACATCTGAGCGTTGAACGTCCAGGGCCCGTCTCAGAAACGTTACCCGTGAGAGTATCTCCAAGCTCCTTGAGGAGATCTCTCTGGAGCCGTATAAAGTGTGATAAATAATTCAGTGACCGTAAGGTAAAGGTCACTGAAGAAAAGGTACGCTTCCCGTACCGGTCCATGGTCCTAGACTCCTTGTTAGGAGGATGGATGGTGGAAGAAGTCTTGGCTAATTCCTTCTGAGTGGCAGCTGCCACCACCATGGCATCCCACAGGGACTCCCCTTGGACAGAAATTCCTTATCAGGAGGAGCAGACTGGGGACTGGTTCCACAGAGTCAGGGGTTTCCCACACCCTTCGACAAACCAAATCCAGAAGCTCGTCGAAGGGTGGAGATACCCAGGAGGCAGAGGGCTAAGCACCAAAGGCCTACAGAATGAGAGACTCCTCGGAGGGGGCTTTGAATGGCCAGTCACCTCTTTGTTTCAAAATCTCTAGGATGTCAGAGAAAGAAACATCCTTAGAGGATGACTTGGGGACCCCTCCGATTCCTCGAGGTCGGTGTCTGATGTGAGAGACTCATCCTGGGACTATGTGCTTCCTCTTGCACATCTTCTTTCTGGGTGGCTCCTCAGGCAAAACCTCTGAGGGGCCCCTAGAAATATGGGGACCACTCATGGGGGTACCCTGAGGCCTTGGGGCTCCGCTGTCTAGAGATAGATGGCGATCAGTGACCTGCACTGGTGGAGTAGGGGACAGAATGACCAACCCACATGCCGCTGACGACCTGGCCAGCTCGCTCCACATAGCCTCAAAGGCTGGTCCCCCCAAGTCCGAATGACCAGCCTCCGAAGCCACGACAGGAGTCAAACTTCCCCAAAGCACCGAGAGGGAGACTAAGGGCAGAGAGGTGTCCCAAAGCCTCTCCCTCGGGTCCGAACGAATAATCCTGAGTCCTGAACCCCGTGGATGACGCCGATGGGGTCGGAGCTGACATCGGCACCGATAAGTCAGGAAGGGCTGTCGGAACCAACCTAGGGACATCACACAGAGCCGAGCACTCCGGCTCCGAAAGATGAGGTGCGCTCAGAGGAGGAAGTATCGAAGCAGGTTGAGGGACCGGCGCCAGAGCCGATTGGATCGAAGCAGAGAACAATTTTGCCAGAAACGGTGACTGAGGGAGTCTCTGCACCACTCTATCGACGTCCACATCTGATAAGGTCCTGGAGGATTTAGAGGATACAGAAGTAGATCGAGACCTCCTCTCCGAAGGGGACCTGCGAGGAGGGGATACTTGCCTAATGCTAGGCAATCGGCTCCGAATAGGTTCCAAGAAGATTGGAGCCGAAGCAGGTTCCATAACAACTGACACTTCCTGCGGCCCCGAGGACAATGGAGCCGAGGATGTCGAAGCAGACTTTGCTATTTTCTCCGGTGGCTCCAAGGAAACTGATGGAGCCGGAGATCTCTTTTTTGATTTAGAGGATTTTGCCTTAGAGCTGGAAGCACTCTCCAGACCCTCCTTGAAGGAGGGTTTCAGAAGTCCCTTCAAAATCAATTTATTCTTCCTTTCCTGAACAACTCGCGGACTAAAGGCATGACAGAAGCTGCACGACTCCTGGAGATGAATCGCTCCCAGACAATACACAGAGTGACCATCGGTAATGGACATTTTATAACTGCACCTACAGCATTTCTTGAAGCCTGAGGGGTTGTGCTCCTTAGTATCTTTGGACATAGTTAACCAGCAATAATAAAGCACCAAGACAATTAATCACTGAATAAATGGACCAACGGTAAAACAGTCACAAGGCGGGAAAAAGCCTACAACAAACAAATACCACAAGATCTCCAAGTTAAACGATCCTTAGACACAAACACAAGGGGGAAAGGACTAATACCTCTAATTTAAATGGTTTTTAGTCCCAGTAAACTTTTATGACACAAGGAAAGCAAGGGGACAATCTAGGTCCTCTAACTGAAATGGGCCTAGCCCGTTGGAAACAGCTAGATGGATACCACAGAAAAAAATGATCAAAAATGCAACTTTTCCACAAGACAAGAATACACAATAACTATTAAAATAGCTTTTTGTTTTGCAACAAATTTCTCTGATAAAGAAGAAAAGGGTACTTAGCCACAGCCAAGAGCAAGACCATGTCCGAGCTACACGAGCGGCAAACAAGATCTGGGGATAGAGAGCAGTGCAGCCTGGGATACCATCTTAGCCCAGCCAATAGAAAGACTTTGAGCTAAAAAAGTTGGCCAAGTCGGAGCAGACATTCGGCTCCAAACTCACGGGTAAGAATGTAGGCGACATTGGACTACATAACATCATCTGTTCAATGTGCAACCAAGAAAAGGAAGTCATGAAAACGGTTCTCTGCCTTCTTTTGTACTTCAGAATTGATGGAGAACTATACAAGACATAGCTACATAACTAAAACTAATGTGGTCTTTATCACAAGGTATCATGGGATTGTTTAAATACAACTGAACTGCCACTGGTTTAATGACTCAGATGAAGGACAGAACTTGGATGAGCAGCACCTAAGTATGTTGCACTACAACAACATGGGGATAAGAATTCACAGCCACTCTGATCATCTAGCAACAAAGTATGAAATGCTGTTTTCTGATAAAATTACACTACTAAACTCCACTTAATGCAAATATTCAGACTATTATATTAAAAGCACTTAACACCCATATGTGTTAAGTATAAAAATATTTGCAACAGCACAAACAAAATGATCTGCATTACTGCAGCATATAGATTTATTAAATTATTTGCTTTCGTACAAAAAATATTCTTCTATGCCTTCCTACATATATGCACTCATGGACACAATTCGGACTGCCTAAAGGCAATCCACTCTGAATACGTACAATGCACTCTACATGTAAAAGGTTAAAATGTTTTTGTTGCAGTTCTTATGCAATTCACCTGTATCTATGCTGCAAGGTATCACACATTTTTCTATTTAACACTCATAAATTGGTCTAATGTACTGTGTGTGTTATACCACACTGGTAAACTCAAAATGATGTCCAAATGAACCATTTCACTTAGACTTCCCAGTCAGTCAATGCAACACAATTACTGCTGTACATTAACTTTTTTTAACCTCCTTTTCTAAAAGTATATCTGCAATCCACCTAACAATCTTTGCAGTTGACAACAAACTATATAAAACATCACAATGTATACCAACAGTCTACCTAAAAAGATTGTAAAACTAAATGTATCAACTTATCTCTGTACTTCTTGTTTGCTAAGATTACTGTGTGAATGTACAACTGTCTGCATGTTATTAGGACCAGCTTAATTTGTGGAGATTTTCTCCCTGCGCATCTGCTGAAAATGGGTTCCTGACCCAGTCAGACTTTCCTGGTTAATAAATGTCAAATGAATTAACTAACTAGATAAGCAAGCATTTAAGGCAAACTGTCACTCACCTTCTCCCTGAACAGGTCTGGGTGTTTCTGGTTGGTAATTCTCTGACTTCTCCTGGTTCTGAGCAGGGGATCCCACAGGACTAATCACTTCGATGGCATCTCCACCAGACCGGTGAGAGGATACTGCAATTGTAAG
Organism: Protopterus annectens; assembly: GCF_019279795.1. NCBI lineage: Eukaryota > Metazoa > Chordata > Ceratodontiformes > Protopteridae > Protopterus > Protopterus annectens. The sequence goes on from NC_056747.1 coordinate 789,646,589, forward strand.
CAAATCTACTCTCAGTAACTACCAGAAAAAAACAAGATACATTTTTAGTTTTCCAGCTAACATATATGCAGAGGCTCCTCTTTGCTGGATCTCATGGCACAGTTCAACTTCTGCACAAACATTTGGCAAATTCTTCATAAAGATCTTAAGTTTGGGGACAGATGCATGCTTGTGACTATGCATATTGTGAGATCGTGGATCAAGTAAAAAAAAAAGGTGCTCAGTCTCAGAGATCAATAATTCACCCCCTTGTCCCCAAGCAAGTACTTTCTACCAAAAATGAAGATTTAGTACTCTGCTGCTAACAAGTGATGCATAACATGTCAACAAGTATACAAAGTGTATTGCCTTTACAACACAAACTATGACCTTGGAACTTTTTTATTTTTAGTTACAGATGATTCAACACATGTATGTATACATTTTTGGAAAACAAATAAGTACGGAGGTAAGTAGGATATTGTTTCAAAACCTAAATATGTCAGTATAAAAAGTCTGTTCCAAACGCTAGCATAAAAATCCAGGAACTCTGTTCCATATACATGCAATGTAATGTCATCACTAGCTGGTGGTAGTTAAATTTATATTTGCAGAGCGAACAGAGGGGGTTATATCTAAAATGCAAGATAACTTCAAAGAATTAAGTATGGTAAGAATTATATGCAAAATGCTAGGGCTTTAACTAAACTACAAAGGTAAAAATCTCAAAATATAACACTCAAGATGCATTAAAAAAAAGCAATATAATATTAAGTATGTTGGCCCTTGCTTAAGCCCCTCATAAGGACACCTATGGAACTTCTCAGTTAAGTATCTGAAATTCAGTACTACCGCTACTGTGATGGCCTCTCTACCCCAGGCCAGTAATCAAGGAGCCTCAAAATCCTTACCACTGACACTGATGAGAGACTGTCAATAAAAAACAAGAATGGACTGACAGTATTTTCAAATGCAGCTCTCTGCATCAAGCACAATTTCCCTCAACAGCACACAGGGAACATGCTTCAGACCTGGGACTGGACTCTCTCTCTCCAGATCCCAAATCAGACGCGCTCTGGAGCAGTGTGTCCCAGTTCCAAGTAGCTGACACACCCACACCTGGGCATTTGACTTTCTCACACACACACACACACACACACACACACACACACACACACACACACACACACACACACACACACACACACCTGTGAAAGGGCTGGCACAGATTTACTAGCTGTGGCCCCTTTTGTCCAGAATTTAAGGTAACCAAGATGCCACCAGTCAACTACTGTAAGGCTCTTACAAGGGTATCCATTTACATGGAGTAAAAGCAATACTAATATAAATGGGTAGAGTGTAACCACAGCAGCATGGCTTTTTGGAGTGGACAAGATGTCACTAAAATAAGCACAAGAACTCTCACAAAGTTAAAAGTATTCTCTAAAAGACCAGCCACAATGAAACACAACAAAACACTTAATAATCAATAATAAAATAGAAAACATGAGAACACTAATTATCTAAGTACAATAAACACCAGAGTTTCCAATCACAGGAGAAATAAAAATAACACAGTTGGACAAGATTCACATTGATGCAGAAAAACGTTTAGTTATGTACTTACCATAATGATAGATGTATGTGATCCATCTCGCCTACATACATTACTGACGGGTTCGGAGCCGAAAATCGGCTCCGACTCGGCCACTATAACTAGCACGAAGTCTCTCATTGGCTGGGCTAACCCTGTATCCCAGGATGCATCAAGCCCAAACCCCCAGATCTTGTTTGTCCCAACATGATTCTCCCATATACACCATACCACAAGGACAAAGTAAGAGGAGAGAAAAAATAATATCCTCAGAGAATCAGGATACAGGTTTCCTCCAAGTCCAACAGGTAGGGGGAAGGAGGGCGGATACGTAAGAATGTAGGCGAGATGGATCACATACATCTATCGTTATGGTAAGTACATAACTAAAAGATGTAATGTGATCCTATCTCGCCTACATTCATTACTGACGGGACAGCTTCCCTAGCACCTACATCCCGGGAGGGTCACTGAAAAACACTCCTGAGCACTGTGGAACCAAAGGAAGCCTGACCTTTAGAGGCCACGTCCAGCTTGTAATGAGAAATAAAGGTATGTGGAGAAGTCCAAGTAGCCGCTGCACATATCTCATCTATGGATAATCTAGCATGAAAAGCCACTGAAGTTGACATAGCCCTGGTAGAATGCGCCTTAACTGGAAAAGGAAGATCCTTATCCGCTGAAGCATAAATAAATGAGATGCAGTCTCTAATCCACTTAGCTATAGTGCCCTTAGCTACAGATCTGCCCATTCTATTGTCCAAAAAAGACACACAACTGATCTGATTTTCTCTCCTGTTGTGTCCTATTTAAATAAAACCTCAGTTGTCTATGCACATCCAACTGGTGCAATTTGTATTCCATTTTGTTGGAGAACCTTGGGAAAAAGACCGGAAGTTCAATAGACTGGTGGAGACAAAGGGCAGAAGAGACCTTAGGGAGAAAGGAAGGATTAAGTCGCAGCGATACCCTGTCCTTATGAAAAATTAAATAAGGAGGTTTAGCAGAAAGAGCTTGGAGCTCAGATACTCTTCTGGCTGAAGTTATAGCTACCAAGAAGGCAGTCTTCCATGACAGAAATTTCAATTCGCAGGAGGCTGCAGGCTCAAAGGGAGAGGACGTCAAAGCTCTGAGCACAACATCTAAATCCCATGGCAAGACGGGCTGCGAAACTGGAGGGCGCAGCAACCAGGCTCCTTTCAGAAAGGCTTTACACAGCTTATGGCCCATAAGGGAAGGCTCATGTGCAACATGATAATTGGAGATTGCTGCCAACTGAACCTTTATGGTGGAAGCAGCCGAACCTGGTCTAAAGAGTGTAATAAGAAATCTAACACCGCAGACACCGGGGTGCTGTAAGAGGGTCCAGATCACGTTGCTGAGCCCAAATTGCAAATCTCTTCCATTTACTAGAGTATATTTTCCTAGTAGAAGACTTGTGGGAGGAAGACAGAATATGAACTACTTCCGGGGTAAAAATATGCTGTCTGACTAAGGTCGGAAGTGGAGGAGCCAAGCAGCGAGCTTGAGAGTTCGTAGGGATGGATGGCGCTGTCTTGACTGATGAGTCAATAGATCTGGAGCTGGGTCCAGAATCCAAGGGCCATCCACCGCATACTTCCGAAGGAAGGGGAACCAAACTTGACGGGGCCAGTGTGGTGCGATCAAAATCATTTTGCTTCCCAAGCAGGAGGCCTTTTGAATCACTCTGGGTAGTACAGGGACTGGCGAGAAGGCGTAGAGCAGACCGGAGGGCCAAATGTGGACTAGAGCATCCCTGGGAGACTCCCCCTGTGAGAGGATCAGAGTGAAAAAAATTGCTGCACTTTGCATTCAGGGGACTGGCAAAGAGGTCGCAGCAGGGAAGACCCCACTCGGAAAAGATCTGTGCAGCCACTCTGTCGTTCAGGGACCACTCGTGAGACATCAGAATAGCTCTGCTCAGCCTGTCTGCTATCACACTGGACTTCCCAGGAATGTGCGTTGCCACTAGAAAGCGCTGGGAAGCGATCGCCCAATTCCACACTCTCATGGCCTCTCTGCAAAGGGGGTAGGACTTGGTTCCTCCCTGCTTGTTCAGATACCAGACAACCGACATATTGTCGGAGAGAATTGCAATAGTTCCCTTGGGAAGAGAGCTGTGAAGTGCCTGCAATGCTAGAAGCACCGCTCTCATCTCCAGAACATTGATATGCAAGTGAACCTCGTGGTCTTGCCACGTACCTTGGACCGTCTCGCCCAGATAATGCCCCCCCCACCCTATCTGGGAGGCGTCCGTGGTTACTGTGGTAATAGGGGACAGGGGGCTGAAGGGTCTCCCTTGGTCCAGATTGGAGGAAAGAAGCCACCAACGCAGATCTTGCCGGCATCTCTCCGTGATGAGGATCGGGTGGGACAAGGGGCATTCCTGATATGACCACTGGGCCGAAAGGAGCCACTGAAGTATTCGCATGTGTAACCTGGCCAGCGGAACTAGGAGAATGGTAGCCGCCATTGATCTCAACAACTGAAGAACCCACCTGGCTTGGGCTTTTCTGCAGGGTAGTAAAGCCAGGACCTGGGCCTGTAACACCTTTATTCTCTCTGTCGGTAGAAAGGCTCTCATCTTTACAGAGTCTAGCTCTGCGCCGATAAAGGCAACACGCTGTGATGGCAGCAATACAGACTTTGCCCAATTGAATGAAATCCCTAGAAGATGGCCCAATTTGACAGTAGCTCTCGTGGCTTGAACAAGTAGATGCCTGGCGGGGGTGGTGAGGAGCCAGTCGTCTAGATAAGGAAACACCTGAAATCCTAGACGTCTCAGGTGAGCTGTCACCACTGCCAGACACTTGGTGAACACCCTGGGGGCTGTGGTGAGACCAAAGGGCAGGGCCCGGAATTGAAAATGACTGGCTCCCAGCCGGAAGCGTAAAAGATTCCTGGAAGCCTTGTTTATCTTGATGTGATAATAGGCATCCTTGAGGTCGAGGGAGCACATCCACACTCCTTTTTCCAGCAATGGGAAAATGGATTGCAAAGTGACCATTCGGAACTTGGGCTTCTTTACAAAGCAGTTTAAACGGCTGAGATCCAGAACGGGTCTCAAGTCCCCTGGTCTGCAGGGACTGATTGGATGACTCCCTTTTCTAGCAGCTTTGAAACCTCTATTGCCGCCTGATCCCATTGACTGGGTGGAACATCCGGGATTTTCCTTGACGGAGGGGGGGGAATGAAAAAGCAGAATGGTGTAACCTCCGGTGATGATACGAAGCACCCATTGATCCTGAGTGATGGACTCCCAGGCCTGAAGATGCACCGAAAAACGACCCCCGACTGGCTCCGGAGACACAGAGTTGGGTAATCCCTCAGGGACACTGGTAGGAGGAACCACGAAAGGACTCGCGGTCTCCTGTATTGCAGGGGCCTCCACCGCCTCTAGGGCAACGTCTTCCATTAAAATTCCCCCCTCCTCTGCCCCTGGAGGGGGGGGTCACTTTGATGGGCAAGGGAAGACTTTTGAGATTTTCTGAACCACATTTTCCCTCCCCTCTGAGCCTTGGGATAAGGCCTAGTGGGAAGTGAAAAGCAGGCCCCAACAGCAGACAAAGTCTTGCCCTCCTGCTCACATCTAGTGAGGGTGTCTTTCACTTAGGGTCCAAAAAGAGAGGACCCATCGAATGGGGCATCCGTGAAAGAAGACTTGAAAGCCTCTGCAAAATGACACAAGCGCATCCAAGCTTGCCTCCTAAGGGCTACGCCCGAACTCGCTGCTCTACCCGCCCCTTCGGCTGCATAAGATATGAGCCTCATGGACGAGTTGACGATGGAAGAAAGGGTAGACAGCTGGGCGTTAACAGGCTGAGCCAACGCCTCAGGCAGGTTACCCGACAGGGTATCTCCCAACTCCTTTATGAGATCACTTTGGAGCCGTGTAAAATGACACAAGTAATTCAGCGACCGCAAGGTAAAGGTTGCTGAAGACGGGGTACGCTTCTCATACCTATCCATACTCCTAGACTCCTTATTAGGAGGATGGATGGATGTAGAAGCCTCCGCCACATCCTGCTGGGTGGCGGACGCCACCACCATGGCATCCACAGGTACTCCCTTGGTCAGAAATTCTTTTCCAGGCGGCGCAGATAAAAACTTATTGGGGCGGCTAGGAACTGGCTCCACAGAGTCAGGGTGTTCCCACACCCTTCGACAAATAAGATCCAATAATTCATCGAAGGGTGGAGACACCCAGGAGGCGGAAGGCTGGGCTCCGAAGGCCTTGAGGAAGACCGACTCCTCTTCAGAAGGGTTTTTGGAAGGCCAGTCGCCCCGCTGTCTCAAGATCTCCAGGATATCAGAGAACAAGACATCAGCCGAGGATGACTTCGGGGACCCTTCTGCATCATCGAGGTCGGTGTCCAAGGTGACAGACTCATCTGGGGAGTCTATGTGCTTCCTCTTACACAACTTCTTCCTGGGAGGCTCTTCAGGGACAGAAATTGAAGGGCCCTTAGAAAGTAGGGGACCACACATGGAGGTATCCTCAGGCCCGGGAGCTCTGCTGTCCAGAGATAGGGGGGCACCAGAAGCTCTAGTTGCAGCATCTAGGGAAGGAGTTGCTGATTCAGGTGAAGTCACGATGAACTTGGCCAGTGTGCTCCTCATAGCCTCGAAGGCAGGTCCACCCGAATCGGATGAAAAACCCGCCTCCAAGACCATGACTGGAGTCGGGATACCCCTAGCCGAAGCACCAAGGGGGAGACTCAGAGCCGCAGTCTGTAGCCCCGATGTATCCCCCTCGGGTCCGACTGAGGACACCCGAGTACCGAAACCTGTAGACGGAATGGAAAAGGTTGGAGCCGATGTCGGATCCGAAAGACTAGCGGGAGGTCTCGGAGCCGACCCAGGGACTTCACTAGATTCGGCAGACTCCGACGACACCGAGGTTGTCAGAGGAGGAAGAAACGGAACAGATATAGTAGCTGGCTCTCGAGCCGAAAATAATTTAGTTAACACTGGTGACTGGAGCAGCCTCTGGACCACCCTATCGACACCCGAATCCGAGAGCCTGGAGGACTTGGAAGAGACTGACAGGGAACGAGAGACCTTCTCAGTCGGAACCGAGATAAAGGTAGGGGAACGGCTCCGAATCGGCTCCAAAAGGATCGGAGCCGAAGTAGGTTCGAGAACTACTGCAACCTCCTTCGGCGCCGACGATCATGGAGTCGAAGAAGCCGACCCCACAATAGACAATACTTCCTGCGGCTCCGAGACCAGTGGAGCCGAGGAAGGAGACATATCCTTGGATGGTGCTTCCTGCGGCTCCGAGACCAGTGGAGCCAAGGAAGGAGAAGTAATCTTAGATCTTTTCTCCGGAGGCTCCGAAGAACTAGATGGAGCCAGAGACTTCATTTTTGACTTTGATCTAGGTTTCTCAGAGGGAGGAGAGGAAGCCAAAGTTTCCTCAAAGGAGGGTTTAAGCAAACCCTCGAGGATAAATTTATTTTTTCTCTCCTGTAACACCCTGGCTGAGAAAGCATGACACACACTGCAGGATTCCTGCAAGTGTATGGCACCGAAACAATATACGCAGTTGGCCTGTCCGTCAGTTAGCAGCATTTTGTAAGCACATTTAGCGCATTTCTTAAAGCCAGATGGCTTATGCTCTTTAGGTTCCTTGCCCGACATAAAGAACAATCAATAAGCAGCAACAATATCCAAAAAATAGACAATCACTCGCAACACAAGGTAGGGGAGGGGGGGGGAGGCTCTAACTTAAACGCCCGTACAATAAACACTCAAGATAGGGCAAAGGCCCTCTAACTCAAACGAGCCTAGCCCGCCAAACAGAAGGATTACCAACCACAACACAATCAGACACAACCAGGGATACAATCGACAACGTAGCTATTAAAATAGCTTTTGATATAATAATAATACTCAAATTTCTCTAATTGAAAGACAAGAAAAGGGTACTTAGCCACAGCCAAGTCGAGACCACGTCGTTACTCTAGGAGCAGCAAACGAGATCTGGGGGTTTGGGCATGATGCATCCTGGGATACAGGGTTAACCCAGCCAATGAGAGACTTCGTGCTAGTTATAGTGGCCGAGTCGGAGACGATTCTCGGCTCCGAAACAGTCAGTAATGAATGTAGGCGAGATAGAATCACATTACATCAATAAATAATCTCACTATTTCCTGGCTGTCTAAAGAATAACTGTTCCCACGCCAACTTAATTAATACAGAAAGGCAAGACAGCATGCTGGGATACTTACTTCCACATGGCAAGGTAATGAGCTTCCAAATGATCTGAACTACACTGACTGATAACTGACACAGACCTTTTATATTAGGCTCCAAAGAAAACAAAACAAAACAACTACTGTGAGATTTCCATCCTCTTGGTGCCGGTTACAGAATGACATCACATTAGACCACCTGACTCTGCTACAATACACACACAGAGCTCTGCTGAGATTTGTTGCAGTATCAGAAAACAATAGAACAATTTTCAAAAACTTCTACTCTTACCTTCCAGAATTCTCTGTTTAAACATATACATTTAATCAGTTATAACAACACTGTTGATACATTTTAACACAAGCATCTGTACAAGTCAGTGTGATAGTCAAATGACACAAAATTATTTACAAAACTCCAGCTAGCTATGCTGGCATATGTTACACATGCACTACCCTATTTTCCCTGGCACCGACTGCAACACCTCACATTGTCACATCTCTCCCCACTTTTGAAGACTCAAGCTAGTTTTTCAAGTGACCCTGGAAAAACATTGCTTGAGAGAAATGGGCCTGCTTGGAACACATTAACCAATACCCTGTCTTGAGAGCCCATCTACATTGGCATTGCTGACCCCACTACAGTGCTGTACTGTCATGTCATATGCCTGTAACCCTAGGTGCCAGCTTAATAACTTGGTATTTTGCTGGTTGACTATGTAGCCATGTTAAGGGATTGTGGTCTATAACCACAGTAAATTTCCTTCCATACAGATAAGGCTGAAGTTTCTGCAGTGCCCATGCTATGGCTAGACATTCTTTTTCTACAGCTGCATAACATTCCTCCCTGGGTTGGAGTCTACTGCTAAGATATACAACTGGGTGCTCTTCTCCTTCTGAGGAAACTTGGCTGAGTACAGTCCCCATCACCCCATGGTTTGAAGCATCCACTTGCACAACAAATTCTTTGCTGAAACCTGGACTGGCTAACACAGAGGGGTCCTCCCAAAGCCCCTTTAAGCTACCTTATCTGGCCTGCTTTTCCTGGTCAGGTCTGTAAGGGGAGCAGCTACTGTACTACAATTAGGACCAAATTTTCTATAGTACCTTGCTCTTGCCCTCACCTACTCTTTGGTAACAGGGGCAGACCACGTCTGAATGGCTTCAACTTTGGCAGGTTGTGGCCTAATCTTACCACTCCCTACTCTATGTCTATGTCCCAGGTAACTTAACTCTGCCATACCCATCTGACATTTACTGAGATTAATGGTCAATTCTGCTCTTTAAAGTCTGCCCAGGACCTTCCTGACATGCTGAGGCTTCATGTTAACATAGGACAATCTATGCCCCTGCCTCCAGTCTAGTAGGTTTACCATGTAATTAACACTACTGACCTTCCTTACCACTTAGAAGGGTTCCTCCCCAAGCTGACTGCAGTTTACTGTGTCTGACAGTAATGAACACTATAACTTGATGCCCCACACCTTTTTCTGCTGTTGGGCTCCTGCCAGGCACTCCCCAAGCCTTGTCCTGAAGTTTAGGACATATGCCACAACAGACTCCTTGGGGGATATGCACTCACAAATTATATCTAAAGGCCCCCTCACCCTAAGGCCATATAGCAACTCAAAGGGTGAAAAACCTGTGGATTCCTGGGATACCTATATGTATGCAAACAGCAGATAGGGCAAATATCTGTCCCATTCTCTCCTACACTGGTCTGCAAATGCCTGTAGTATGTAGTATACAGTTTAACCTCTCCACAAGATCATTACCCTGAGGGTAGTAGGGCGCGGTCTTTAGGTGCTTCACCCCAAAATGCTTCCACAGTCAAGCCAAAAAGTCTGACATGAAATTGGCACCTCTGTCAGTATTTCTCTTGGGAAACGTAACCCACTGCAAATCTCTAACAAAGCATTTGCAACCTTACCTGCCTCAATGGAGGACAGATCCACCACCTCAGGGTTATCTAGTAGCATAATCTACTACCACCAGGATATATTTCTATGTACTCAGGGGCCCCACAATATCCACAGCTACCCTCTGAAACAGCTTCTTAATCAGAGCTACAGGGAATCAATGGAGCTTTGACCTCGTCCTCTGCCTTGCCTACCTTTTGGCACTGCTCACAGGTCCCACAGTACCCTGTTACATCCTTTGCATTTCAAAGCCAATAAAAGGTCTGCATAATACGTCTCTTGGTATGCTTTATGCCAATATGACTTGCAAAAGGAATGTCATGGGCTATGGCTAGAAGTGCCAGATGGTAGGCTCTGGGCATTACCAACTGCTGCATTACCTCACCCTCTAGCTCTGCCTCAGGGGTCCACCCTCTATACAGTAACCCTTTGTTTCAATATACAGACTCCACCTTTCCTTGAGCATCAGGTGTCTCCTTAACTGTCTCCCGTCAAGCCTTGTAAGGTAGGGTCCAAAAGCTGAGTCCATCTCAACTCTACCTTTGTGACCTCTCCCAGCTCCCATTCCACAGGAAGCCTAGTATCTTCTGACAGCAAAGCCTCACTGTCAGCCTGAGTACTACCACTCACCTCTGCCCTTGCAGTCACCCCGCCCACAGGAATATCACTACCTACCAACAGCTGGGGCTCACTTTCAGACTCACTGTTACATGGTGGCTCCCTCCCTGAAACAGCTAAATTACCAGTCCCAGCTTCAGGTGTGGGGGTCTGTCTGGGTCTCCTCCAGGCTACCAGAACTGCATGCCTTCTCTAAGCCCCATTGTGTGTAACTGCATGCACACAAGGTGCTGCATTATCAAAATCTTTCCCTATCACGACATCTGTAGGAATATCCTCAAACACAGCTACATGCTTGCTTCCTTTTCCACCCTCCAAGTCAAGGTGAACCCTGGCTAAAGGTATTTGAAATGGGATCCCTCCTAAAAGAGAGGGATGTATTAGCCACAACTTGTCAACTGTGTTACCCTATGTCATTATTCCTCATAGAAGGGTCTAAGATCGGATATTGGATCCAAGCCTGCAACTTAGCACAGACAGATCCAAGGCTCAAGCTCCTCCCTCTCCCATAATACCCTGCTGCCCTCCAACCTTCAAATCGAGTTTGCTAATAAAGCTAGGCCAATTACCAAATACAAAAAGGTGAATTAAGCCCAAAACAACACTCCAACTTCCTCAAAATCCAACAAGGAAGGGAGATGGCGGGAGGGAAATGTGAAGAATAATGACATAGGATAACACAGATGCCAAGTAACTACAGAACTCTATCTGATGTTATCCATGTCATTATTCCTCATAGAAGGGTCAGAGTCCCCAGCTACCATACATTCTGGGAAGCCTGAAGGAAAGACATGCTGGAGCACTGTGCAACCAAAAAAAGTCCTGCTCCTGGAAACCAGATCTAGCTTGTAATGAGATATAAAGTTGTGAGGTGTAGACCAAGTGGCAGCAGCACAAAAGTCATCAAGAGAGAGTTTGGCCATGTGCGCTGAGGACGTAGCCACGGACTTAGGAGGAGGAGCCCCAATTCTTCCCAGAACCTCAAGATGCCTGCTGTTGCATACTGTAGAAATGCAGCTAGAAATCCATAGTCACCTGAGAAACTGGCAGGCCATGTCTGTTAGGTGAAAAAGCCATAAAGAGCTGATCTGATTTCCGAAACTGTTTGGTCCTGTGTAGATAAAACCATAAACTGTCTGTGAACATCCAAGGTATGTAGAATGTACTCACCTTTATTGGAATAGTTGAACACCAGCAACTGGAATAGTTGAACACCGGCAACTGAATATATTGGTTTAGATTGGATTCAGAGGCAACCTTGGGCAAAAAATAAAGATCTCTCCTTGTGAAAGATCATATATGAAGGAGCAATGGAAAGAACTTGCAATTCGGAAACCCTTCTAGCTGAAGTTATGTCAACCAGGAAGGCAGTCTTCCATGACAGGAATTTGAAAATGCATGAACTGGCCAGTTCAAAGGGACACTTCAAGATTGCAGCACTAAAGTTAAGTCCCAAAAAGGGCAGGGGTCCTTAATAGGCAGTCTTAGAAGGAAAAACCCTATCATGAATGGTCTGCAAAGTCTAGAAGAGAAAGTAGGCTCACTGTTTTCATGGAAATTAGAAATTGCCGCCAACTGGAGCTTAATAATAAAGAAACTTGTCCCTGCCTGGAAAAGTGAGGACAAGAACAAAAGGATATCTGAAACAGAGGCAGAAAAAGGATCCAGATGCCTGTTCTTAGCCTAGATAGGAAAGCTTTTTCCATTTACTATTATAAACCTTTCTGGTGGAAGGTTTCTGGGAGGCTAGGATAATATGCTTGATGGAAGACACCAGCCTGGATGGTTTTCAAAATAACAGGAATTGGAGAAACCATGCAGTTAGACAAAGGATTCAAAGATTTGGAAGAAGAAGCCTCGAAGGATGGGAGATCAGATCCAGATGATGATCCAGTACCCAGGAAGGATATGACAGATGAGACCTGAAGGGAACCACGGCTGACGAGGCCAGAAAGGGGCAATGAAGATCAGGGATGTCCTCGGGTATTGCGCTTTCTGCAAAACCTTGGGAATTAGAGGGACAGGAGGATAAAGTGTAAAGGAGACCCGGAGACCAATCCCATACTAGAGCATCCTTCAGTGACTCCCCAGGAAGTGGGGATCAGGGGGAAGTACATGCAGCACTTGTGGTTGGTTAGGGATGCAAAGAGGTTGCAGCACGGCTGACCCCAGTGGTCAAAACTATGTTCTGCCAGCACAGGATTGAGGGACCACTTGTGAGGACTCAAGATAGATCTGATGAGTTTATTGGCCAACACGCTGAAGTCCCCGGGTATATGCGTTGCAAGAAGAAAGCGTTTGGAGGACATCGCCCATTCCCACACTCTCATGGCCTCTCTGCACAACGGGTAAGACCATGCTCCCTTCTGCATGTTGACATACCACACCACTGCCATGTTATCCGTCTGAGTTGCAATCATCCCTAGAAGGAGGCAGTTCTAAAAGGCTTGCAACATTAATAGGACTGCTCTCATCTCTAGGACATATGTGTGCAATTTGGTCTCTACAGGGGACCATATGTCCTGGACAGTTCTCCTCTGGAAATGTCCCCAACAGGAAAGCATCCGTGGTAGCCTTGGGCAGAGGAAGAGAAAAGGGCCTACCCAAGATGAGATCCTGAGATTGAAGCCACACAGGTGTCAAGTTTTATGGACATGGTTTGAGACAGAACAGACCATTGGACCAACAGAGTCCACTGCCAAACTTGCATGGCATACCTTGCTAGAAGAACAAGTTGAATGGCCACAGCCATGGATCATAGGTTCCAAAAAATCAAGTGAACTGGAGGGTGTGAAAGATCTAAGATCTATGTGACCTGCTCCTGGATCAACTGAAGTCTGTGTAGAGGCAATGCTGCAATCTCTGAAACGGAGTCTAGCTGGAGTCCTATGAACTCTAACTTTTGTGTGGGGGACTAGATTTGATTTCAAAAGATTGACAGTAATCCCCAACTGACTGAACAGGAGGAGGACAAAATGGATGGCTTGTGACAGTCAATGCTTCAAGGGTGCTTTGAGGAGCCAATTGTCAAGGTATGGAAATCCCTGAAGCTGCAGGTGAGCCACTACCACTGCCATACATTTGGTGAACACCCAGAGGGCTGTGTTGAGTCTGAAGGGTAGAACTCTGAACTGATAATGATTGGCCTCTAATCAAAAGCAAAGATACCTCCTAGAGAGCCTGTCTACCTTGATGTGCTAGTAAGCATCCTGGAGATCCATGGAGCATACCAAGTCATCCTTGCGTAAGACAGGCAAAATGGACTGAACAGTGACGATCCAGAACTTGGACTTCTTGCCCGATAGATTCAGCTTGCTAAGGTCCAAAATAGGATGCCCCCCCCATCTTTTTTGGCACTAAAAAGAAGTGAGAGTTAAGTTCCGGATCCTCTTTGCCCTGCTGGGACCTCTTGGATGGCTTTTTTTTTTTGAAGAAGCTGTTGAACTTCCTTGAAGGTCAATTCCCTCTGACACGGTGGAACATTGGAGAGATATCTTTGTATAGGAGGGGGTTCCAAAAAAGAAATGAAATAACCCCTGGAAACGATGGTTAAAACCCACTGATCAGAGTTAATGTCTGCCTCATGAGTGCTGAAAGGCCTTCCCAGAGAAAAGTTCCCCTGGAGTTCTGATTCGGCAGGTCCCCCCCACCTCAAGGGTGGCATCTGCAACTGAAACCTCTCCCCTGACTCTTGGAAGAGGAATCATCAGGAGCATGCTGCAAGGAAGAGTGCCTTCTGGAACCACATCTTACTAGTTCCTCATTGGGTCTTGCAGAATGACTTCTGAGGAGTAGAAAGCTTGATCCTGACTGTGGACAGAATCTTCCCTTCCCACTCACTACAAGTCAAAGTGTCCATCACGGAGGATTCAAAGAGGGTGGACCCATCAAAGGGAACATTGGTAAAAGGTGCTTTTTGAAGGGTTCCGCAAACCCACATAGTCGCAGCCAGGCATGCCGCCTTACACCTATGGCAGTACCTGATGCTCAAGAGAGGCAACTTCCACCACAGTGGAAATTAATCTCATCGCAAAATTAGCAAGGGACGTCAGAGTAGAAAGCTTGAGAGACACCTTCTTGAGGTCCTCCACCAGCAATAACTTTGTAAGGGGAAGTGGTGAGTTCTTTGACCAAGTCCCTTTGGAGGCAGGTAAAATGCGCAAGTAATTAACTGCCCTCAGTCCAAAGGTAGCGGAGGCGTGCACACTTCCCATGACAGACTCTCGCCCAGGACTCCCTGTTCGGGGATGGATCGTGGAGCTCTGCTCTGCTAGTTCCTTCTTGGTGGCAGCAGCAGCAACCATGATGACATCGACTGGAACTCCTTTTCCCCAAAAGGGGTGGGTCCATGGGGGGGTGGCTAAGAAATTTATCGGCTTGCTTAGGCACTGGCTCGACAGTGTCGGGCTCCTTCCACGCCCTGATGGTGATAAGATCTACCAACTCATCGGGGGGGGGGGGTGACACCCAGGAGGTAGATGGGCCCGACCCAAACGCCTTCAGAAACACGGACTCCTCCAAAGACAGGGGTTGGTGAGACCCATCCACCCTTCTGCTTCAAGAGCACAAGGATGTCCATGAAGGAAACATCACTGGGCGGAGATCTGGGGGACCACTCTCTTCCATCAAGGTCTGTATCCTCTGTGAGGGACTCTGAGAGCGAGTCCAAGTGCCTCCTCTTGCACTTTCCCTTATGAGGTGCCTCCTCTGTGGGGGGGGGGCTCCAGGGAGGACTTGGAAGACACAGGGACCCTGTGAGAGGAAGAAAACCCCCTGAAGGCTAGAACAGGAGGGCTGACCCTGGACAGGATGGGAGATCTTATCACCCAAGGCAAAGGGGGGCATGGATGGACCTGGAGGGGTGGGAGATGAAGCTCCAGTCTTGGAGAAGGTCCTCTCTACCACTCAAAAGGGCAACAGGCTAGAAACAGTCCCACCTCCTCCCCCAGAGGGAGAAGTCCTCCAGGGTGGAGGGGTGGGCTTTGATACAGCACCACAGCCCACGGATGATACCGGTCTGAAGCCCACGATAGAAGAGATCGGTCCGAAAAACCTAGACCCAACCCCGTCCCTGTGGAGTCAGTGCTGACCACTCCGGCATGGGGCCCACTCTGATCCAAGGCCAGGTGAACAGAACAGACCAAGGACCCTGACAGGGCTAAGAAAAAGAGAATCCTAGACCCCACTGGGATCTGACCCCAGGTAATTTAATTCTGAGATTCCAAAGCCCCTTGGGTTGGAAGAGGACAATGGAGAATAGGAATTGGAGAGGGTCCAAAGCCGGAAGGGCTGGGGACATCAGAAGCCCCAGCTCTATCTGGGCTTTAAGAAAGCTCCTCAACATCCTGCCATATGAGAAGGTAATAAACACCTGGACAATCTGGAGGAAGTGGAGGAGTGGGCAGACTTGGCCTCCTGAGACCCCAAGGTTCAGCACCAGTGATCCGGAGATTGGCTCCGGGGCCTAAGAGTCGACTTACTAGGTGAAGCAATGTCTACTATGACTATGAGTGGATCCGACAGCCCAGCAAAGGAAGTGATTGGATCCGACAAACCGGGCAGATCCAAATCAGACTTAGCCTTGACTGTATCCAAGGCTCTCTGATCTGAAGCGGCAGAAGAATCAAAAGACCTTGGATCTGAAGATCTCTGATCTGAGACAGCCCAGGGGATCTAGAATCAAACAGCCTGGGCTTTTTAGAAGCCACCAAAAGCATAGAAGGGGTCTTCCTCTTGGAATCGGAAGAGAAAGCCTTACAGGGGGGAAACAAAAGGACCTCCCTTTCACCATACCTTTCAGAATAATCTTGTTTCAGTGCTCAGGCAAGGCCCTGGGGCTGAATGCGGAACAAATGTCGCACTCAGCTTCCAGGTGAGGAGCTCCTAAACAATACAGGCACTAGTTGTGCGAGTCAGAATTAGGCATCTTCCAACTGCACGATGAGCACTTTTCAAAACCAAAGGGCTTTCAGACATAACTAAGGAACTACAAAACCCTAACACTAACAGGGGGAACTAGCTACAAAAAGGGCACCAAACATGAGCGAACATACTTCTTATTCTTCTTCTTTTGGCTGCTCCTGTTAGGGGTCGCCACAGCAGATCACCTGTTTCCATTTCCTCCTGTCCTCTGCATCTTGCTCTGTCACACCAACCACCTGCATATCCACTCTCACCACATCCATAAACCTTATCTTAGGCCTTCCTCTTTTCCTGTTACCTGGCAGCTTCATCCTTAGCATCTTTTTACCAATATACTCTGCATCCCTCCTCAGCACATGTCCAAACCAACGTAATCTTGCCTCTCTGGCTTTGTCTCCAAACCTTCCAACCTGGGCTGACCTTCTAATATACTTATTCCTAATCCTGTCCATCCTCGTCACACCCAGTGCAAATCTTAACATCTTCAACTCTGCCACGTCGAGGTCTGACTCCTGCCTTTTTGTCAATGCCACTATCTCCAACCCGTATAACATAGCTGGTCTCACTACCCTCTTGTAGACCTTCCCTTTCACTCTTGCTGGTATTCGTCTGTCACAAATTACTCCTGACACTCTTCTCCACCCACTCCATCCTGCCTGTACTCTCTTCTTCACCTCTCTTCCATACTCACCATTACTCTGAACCGTTGATCCCAAGTACTTAAACTCATTCACCACCTCCACCTCTACTCACTGCATCCTCACCATTCCTCTATCCTTCCTCTCATTCACACACATATATTCTGTCTTAGTCCTGCTGACCTTCATTCCTCTTCTCTCTAGAGCATATCTCCACCTCTCCAGGGTCTCCTCCCTACTCTCACTACAGATCACGATGTCATCTGCAAACATCATAGTCCACGGGGACTCCTGTCTGATCTCATCTGTCAATCTGTCCATCACCATTGTGATGAGCGAACGTACTAAGTGGGGAAAATTACACACACACAAATCTAAGGGAGGGAAGGTAAACTACTAAAGAATAGTTGTGTAAAATTTTACCATAACCACAGATGTCCTCCTCTTCTATATACTGCAATATTCATCACATAAGGGAGTCCACCTCTGGCTGACTCATACGTCCAGCCAGTATCCAAAAGGCTATATGCTACTGCATGGTATGTGCTACACCACACAACATCACGCATATGTCGGCCATAAAGAGACATCTAGTATAAAGCGGATGTCAGTATACACCTACCTCAGAACTGTATGCTGCCCAGCACCAGCCTGAGATCCTAGTTGAGAAACATATCAGCAGGAAAAAAATGGGTAAGCATCAGAGTAAAAGCAGTGGAGGGAGAGCAATACAGCACACAGAAGAGAAGAACATTTCTGATTATGGTAAGATTTTACACAACTATTCTATGTCCCTCTATTCATATTGTGCAGTATTTATCACACAAGGGAGAATGCCAATGCTCAAGCTTGGGACAAGTTGAGGATGAGCAGATGCTTTTTCTACAAACCCATATAGAATTGCTCTGGCAAACTTAGCTCTGGACTTGGAGATGGTGTCAAGGTTGTAATGTTTAGTGAAGGTATCAACAGAGGACCATGTGGCTGCCTCCAGGATAGAGCCAGTGTCCAAAACCTTTAAAAAGTGCCCCCGCAGAAGAGACAGTTCTTGTAGTGTGAGCCTTCAGTGGAGAAGTAAGGTTCTTACCATTAGGCAGATATCAGAAAGAAATAGCTTTAGAAATCCAGTTGGAAATAGTTTGCTTGGCAACTGATTCACCCAGACTCCTCCAGTGGTACGACAAAAACAGGCATTCATTCTTGCATACAAGTTTGGTTTTTTCAAGATAGTATTGGAGTTGTCTGTGCTCATCCAAGGTATGCAAAATTCTCTCACTGGAACACTGAAGGGATGGGAAGGAAAATAAATAGGTAGATTAACAGACTGATTAAAGGACAACTCATTTACCACTTTGGCCATAAAGGAGGGGCCAGTACAAAGGGAAACCCTGTCTCTAGGTTCAAACGGTAACAGTATGAACTTCTCTAACACAAAACTGAGATCTCACAGAAGAGGTATTGGTTTCCTTGGTGGTCTAATATGAAGGATGCCTTTTAGGAACAGTTTAACCTCTAACCTGAAGGCTAATGGTAAAGACATAGGCAGACAAGCAGAGATGGCTGAAAAGTGAGCCTTCACCGAAGAGGACAACCCAGCACTTATCAATTCACACAGATAGGACAAGACCACCGGAACCATCAACTATCAGTGGCTCTAGGTCCTTTTTCCGACACCAGATGGAAAACCTTTTCCATTTGGAAATACAGAATTTCCTAGAAGCAGGTTTTCTGGCCTCCTGCAGAACTTGTAGCATGTCTTCTGGGAATAGGAGTCTATAAGGGATTAAAACCTTATCACCCACAAGGTCAGGTTCGGGGTTTACAGTTGTGGATGCTTTAGGGTCCCCTGAGTAGATTCATCCTGTGGGGTAACTCGATGATTGCGCCTGGCTAAGTGCAGGAGAAGGGGGAACCAGTGCTGCTTTGTCTAAAAGGGAGTCACCAACAAGATGTTTGTCTGATCCTGTTGAACCTACAATAGGACCTTCTGTAGGAGAGGGGGGGGGGGGTAATGCATGCAGAAACATCTCCTTCCAAGAGAAAGGTAGAACGTTCACTTTCCAGACCACAGGATCTGGGACCTTGGCACAAAATTTAGGAAGTTGTCTGTTCATGGCAGAGTCTCAGAATGCATACAACCTTCTTGCAGGATGTTGACATCCCTGGGGGGTTTTAATGATTGCTCCCAGTTTGCAGTCATCAGTAAACTTTTCAGCCACCGTCCCTTGGAATCTACTTCTCCAAAGTAAAGGCTAAAACTAAACAGTAGGGGTCCCAGAACAGATTCTTGTGAACACCACCGGTTACTGGTCTGCTGGAGGAGGTGGAGTCCCCTATTTTGACTGTATGAGTTCTATCAGTGAGCCAGCTTGAAACCCTTGATACCCAGCTGGGTGAGTTTATCAATGATGGCTGAGTGGGGGGTGGGGGGGGGGGGTCAAAGGCCTTGGCTCAGTCTAGGTAGGCCGTATGCAAAGATGTGCCCTCGTCTAGGGCTTTGGTGACTGTTTGAAAGAAGTCCACCAAGTTTAACAGGCATGATCTCCCCTTGACAAAGCCAAACTGGGTGGAGTCAAGTGTTCGGAGATTTCCTATACCTTTAAGGTCCATGGTGATTCTTTCCATGGCCTTGCAGATAAGGCTGGTCAGGCTAATGGGTGTATAGTTACGGGGTCGGTGAATGCACCCCCTTTGTGCAAAGGGATGACAGTAGCTGTGTTCTATTCTGCTTGGATGAAACCAGTGGTTAGGCTGTGGTTGAAAAGCGTGCCCAATGACATGCTAACTCCTATATTAAACCATGTAGAACACAGCCCGAAATGTTGTCTGGTCCCATAGAGACTGGGTTTTTTGCCTTGGGAGAGGGTGATTAAGACCTGCTCCTTGGAGATACTGGGGGGGACAAGTGTTAGGGATACTTTAGGGTATATGTGATGGGAATAGGGGGAGTGAAGTTTTCATTGAACCCATCAGCCAGCAGGTTTGCTATATCCACAGGTTCTGTATATGTAGTACCATTAACTAAGAGTTCAGTGCAAATCTGGGCCTTAACTTTGAGGTTACGGATGTAAATAAAGAACGCCTTGTGGTTACCGTTAGTTAGGGAAGCTAATTTTGATTCATAGTTAGCTTTGGAGGGTTTCACTAGGAGTCTTATTTGATTAAGTTGAGGAGGGAGTGTTTTTCAGGTTTGAGAATGTTCACTCCTACTGTCAGATAGCAATTTTGTTCTCCTATTGTATAGCAACTCATTCACTCCAATGGAGTTCAGGAAGTTTGCACTGTAAACATCCAATGGGTGGAGCCTAAGCCTTTTGACAGAATCAAATTATGTACTCACAGTTGAAACAAATGTTCATATTTCTGGAACCATCGGGGTTATGAAAGAAGTATAAATGGCAAGCTCTTCAGCACAAACTAATTTTATAGTGGTAGTATTCTTTAGGTTCTAGGTCTTAAACCAAATTTTATGTCACAGTAAACAGTCAAAAATATTACAAATGTAATAGTTAAACAGCTTACAATATCTCAGCAACCTCTCAAGTTACACACACACTGTCAGCAGCATTTTATTCATCTAGCTGAGAGCTTTCATATGAGGCTAAGGAGTTCTATCTCTGTTACTTGGTTGTTGAGATATTTCTAATGTGAAAATTATATCTATATAAATTAATATCATAAAAGCAACAGTTAATATCTATTTACCTGCACAAGACAGAGATCAAGTATTAATGCAGCTAAGTTTGCCATTGTGTAAGTTTTAAGATGAAATCTTTTAAAACCTTGTACATAACATGGTTTTGGAACTATTGATGCAAATATGAACAAGCAATATTTGACACCTACAGGCGTCAGTAGGAGTTAACTGCAGATGCACCTGGAGGCATCACTCGGATGTAATAAGTTAATGGCAGTTCTCCACCAGGCAGGTTTGTTTTTCCTTAAAGATCTTACTTTGGTTCTATCAGGTACAGCAGACTCGATACAATTTTGCAGTTGCTCCTATAAATCACTGATGTATAACTAAGCACAGGTGTCTATTCCACAGTGGGGGGAGGGGCAATGAAGCTATTTATGCTGTCATGTAAGGGGTGGTAATTGACCTTGAAGAAGTTTTTTAGTCTAATTGTTACTGGGGGGGGGGGGGGTCTTGTGTTGTAGTTACTTCCAGTGAGACTGATTTGTGGTCAGATCTCACCAGGGATAGCCACACAGTGGGTGTGGTGCAGCAGTTCCCCATGTTGGTTAGCACCAAATAGTACAGTTGTGTACACTTACCATAAATGTAGATGTTCGAGTGTCTTCACTGTTGCAGTCATGACTGTAGGGTTCTCCCCTGCCGGCAGGCAGTCCTCGGTCGGCCAGAATCCCAAAGTCTGGGTCCGGCATCGGCTGCTCAGCCATGCTCCCTGACGTCAGAGCGCCAGGAGTACAAAGCTGACAGCCGATGCCATGTTCTCCAGTTTTTCTTGCCCCAGATGTCAGGTGTTCCAAAATGAGTAAGATCCCATACCCTTTGCAAATACACCTCAGAAGAAGGGTGAAAAAGGGAACCACACAAGAAAAAATAAGAGGGGACAGGAGGGAGGGAAACCCAGACTGCAACAGTGAAGACACTCGAACATCTACATTTATGGTAAGTGTACACACCTGTACTATGTTCATCGTGTTTCACTGTTGCAGTCATGACTATAGGGTTGAATCCCAAAGCAGAATAAAAGGGAGGTGGTCATAAAGTAGAGGGGGTGGCTAAAAGGCCCTGCAAGACTGCAGAAGCAAAGCCTGCCCTAGACTTAGAGTAAAGAGGTAGATTGTAGTGCTTAGAAAAAGTATGCACTGAACTCCAAGTTGCAGCTTCCAAAATGCCCTTGGTAGGAACTCCCCTGAGGAAGGCAGCTGAAGTGGCAGCAGCTCTGGTAGAGTGAGTCCTAATACTCCCTGGGATTTGCTTTCCATGGTGTGAATAGCAAAATCTGATTCCATGAGCAATCCATTTAGAAATGGTCTGTTTTGAAATAGCTTTACCTTGGGAACTTGAAGCATAAGAAACAAACAATTGCTCTGATTTCCTGATGTCCTTGGTTCTGTCCAGGTAAAAACGTAGTTGTCTGTGTACATCCAAGGAATGCAAGATCCTTTCCCCCTTATTTTAAGGAGTGGGGAAAAAAGTTAGCAAGTGAATAGTTTGATTTAAAGCCACTTTGGAAACCACCTTAGGCATGAAAGTAGGATTAGTCCTTAAAGACACCCTGTCTTGATGAAAAATAATATAAGGTTCCACACCCATGAGAGCTTGCAACTCCGAAACTCTCCTGGCAGAGGTCAGAACTAACAGGATGGCTGTCTTCCAAGATAAAAAACGTGATGTCAGATGTGGCAGCAGGCTCAAAAGGAGGTAAGGTGAGTTTTTCCAAAACATAGTTGAGATCCCAAGCAGGAATGGGTGGAGATCTAGGGGGGCCTTAAGTTCTTAGCTCCTCTGAGAAACTGTCTCATGAGCTGGTGGGAAAAGATTGGAGGGTCTGTATTATAATGAGCAGAAATAGCAGAGGCATGTATCTTTATGGAAGAGAAAGAGAGACCCTTATCTAAGAGGTCTGTCAGGTAAAGTAAAATCAGAGGAATGTTAGGAATAAGAGGATCTGAATCCTGAGCCTGCATCCAGGAACAAAATCTTTTCCATTTTCCTGCATAAGATTTTCTAGTGCTAGGACGTCTGGCTTCTAAAATGACATCCATAACCTGCTTGGGTAGGAGAGAATGAATCATAGACCCTGGATTAACCAGGCCGCCAGGCTGAGAGTTTTGACATGGGAGTGCAGAACCTGACCCTGGTGTTGGGACAGAAGGTTCGGAGTCTGTGGTAAAACCCAAGAGGGCTCCAGACAAAGGTTTTTCAGTGTTGGGTACCAAAACTGTCGAGGCCAATTTGGGGCCAGCAAGAGTATCATCTTGGGCTTGTCCTGTTTGATCTTTAATAATACCCGTGGAAGAAGAGGTAGAGGCGGGAAGGCATACCCCGAGAGGTTTCTCCAACTGAATGATAGTGCATCCACTTTCCAAGCTAGTTCGTGGAATGTCCTGGTGCAAAAAATCTGTGGTTGATGACTGAGGTGGGATGCAAAGAGGTCTATGTGAGGACATCCCCAGACTGCTGTAATCATCTTGAATATTTCGGTGTCCAGCATCCATTCGTGTGGGTCCGACAGGTTTCTGCTCAGACTGTCTGCCAGGAAGTTTTGCTTCCCTGGTAGAAACTGAGCTTGAAGGTCCAGTTTGCAAGCTAGAGCTGTGTTCCATAGATTCATGGCTAGTCTGCAAAGGGGATAGGAATGAGATCCCCCTTGCTTGTTTATGTACCACATAACTGTGGTGTTGTCTGTCCGTATCAGTAGTTGTCCTGGTTGTAGAAGATTCCTGAAGGCCAATAGAGCTTTCTGAACGGCCAACATTTCCTTTAAATTGATATGCAGGTGCTTCTGATCCTTTGTCCAAAGGCCCTGCAGACAGTTGCCCAGAAAATGAGCTCCCCATGCATAATCTGAGGTGTCTGTGGTTAGTATCTGAGTGGCTGGAGGCAGACTGAAGGGTTTTCCTTTGTTTAGAGTACATGCCTCGGACCACCAAAGGAATTCCTTCTGAAGACAAGGCAGGACGGTGATCTGTATGTCTAAACTGTGGCAATGCTGAGACCATACACTTTTTAGGTACCACTGTATTTTCCTCATATGTAGTCTTGCATATGGTACGAGAAGGATGCAGGAGGCCATGTAACCCAAAGCCTGCAGGAATTTCCTTGCAGAAAGCCGAGTTAATGTTGCCAAGGTTTTGAAAGCTTAAGCCAGCTGTAATTGTTTTTCGTATGTCAGAAATGCCATCTGGGTTGTTGTGTTTAGAAAAGCACCCAGAAAAATTATCTGTTGTGAGGGTGTCAAATTTGACTTTTTTATGTTTACAGTGAATCCCAGGAACTTGAGAAGATTCTGAACAAATTCTAGATGCTGGAGTAACTGCCTGAATAAGACAGTCGTCCAGATAAGGGTAAATTTGAATTTCCTTGAGTCTGCAATAAGCTACTACTGGAGCCAGGCATTTGGTGAAGACCCTGGGCGCAGTAGACAATCCAAAGGGCAGCGCAGAGAATTGATAGTGCCTCGATCCTGCCTTGAACCTGAGGTATTTTCTCATTCCTGCCTGATGGGAATGTGTAAATATGCCTCCTTTAAATCCAAAGTTACCATCCATGCATTTTTGGTCAGCATTGGAAGTAGTTGCTGTAGAGTAAGCATCTTGAATTTAGGTATCTCGAGAAAAGTGCTCAAGACTGACAGATCCAGAATGGGTCTCCATGAATTTTGCTTTCTGGGGACTAGAAAGAGCCTTGAGTAAAAACCTTGTCCCATCTCTGAAAGTGGAACCAGTTCTATGGCTTTCATAGCCAAGAGAGCTTCCACTTGGTTTAAGGCCTCTAACCATTGATGTTTTGGAAGATCTGGCCATCCGCTTGGTCTTGGTAGGGTATGAAAATAGAATTTGTAACCTCTTGAAACCACATCCAGAACCCACTTGTCTTGGGTTATACAAGTCCAATTTAGGTGAAAAAGAGAAAGTTTTCCTCCGAGAGGAGCTTCCAGGCAAGAAGTTCCTGCAGCCCAACAGAGGGAGTCATTGAGTCTGTTTTCTATGACCTTGCGACCTGTCCTCTCCTCCCCTAGGGGTGGAAGCAGTCCACTGTCTTGGTCTATAAGAGGCTTGCGTTTGAGGCCTTCCTTGGGAGCATTTGTATCTAACCCTCTGAGGCCTGCCTGAACTGGGAAAGGACCAATTTTTTGTAGGTCAATTCCTACTAAATCTGGGTGGCTGTACTTATAAGAAATCTTTAACTGTTTGCATGGATTTTGCCTTGTCCTCCATCTTCTTTATCACCTCTTCAGCTTTAGATCCAAACAAAACATTATGCTGAACAGGAGCATCCAATAATTTAGCATTTACTTGATCTGGCAAGTTTTGTTCCTTTAACCATGCATGCCTTCTAATGGCTGTGCCAGAGGCAGCAGTCCTACAAGAAGCCTCCAAGGCATCAAATCCACAGTGTAAACCATGCTTCCCAACTTGTTCAGTGGCATGCATTAAGTCATGTAATTCCTTATCTGCACAGGCGGAAATGGAAGTTAGCTTTTGTTTTAAAACAGACAGAAGAAATTGCTGGTATTTCAGCATATGAAACTGACAGTTTAAAGCCCTAATAGATAAAGTAACAGAAGTGTACACTTTTTTGCCCCATCTTTCTAAAGATCTGGAATCCTTCTCAGTGGGAATGGGTTTTTTAGCAGAAGCGGCCTTAACCCCCTTAGGACCCTGAGAAATGGTTTCAGGATCAGCAGTAGGATTCTTGTATAAAAACTGGTGGGAATCAGGAACCCTATAATATCTGTCTGGCTTAACAGGAGCTGGAGGAAAAGAGTCAGGAGTTAAGTTAGCCTCGAAAAAGCATCATCCACAATATCCAAAATAGGAGGAATAGCCAGGGGTCTATGTTGGGGAAGAAGAAGAAAATCCCTTAGTCTTTTCTTAGATTCAGAGTACTCCTGTCCTTCCCAGTGAAAATGTTCCCTCATTTCATGCAAAGTTTCCCCAAAAGAAAAATCCTCAGGGGGAGAAGCTGAAGGAATGGATTCCTCAGCATCAGAATCCTCATAAGGAGGGAAATAATATTCCTGGTCAGAAGATGAAACTGAAGAAACAGAAGCCTGATCAGAGGAGTCATAATATACTTCCTGCCTTGGCCTTTTATCTGGAGGGGGATGTGAACCCCTAATCATAGTAAGTAAGTCCTCCGCCATCTTAAGTAACTGTTTCTGAGACTTGGGTGCCAGATCTGAAGAGGCCTGGGCTGCAGCCTTTGATTTGGATGGAGTCTTTGCCTTTGGCTTTGCCTTTATTAGAAGCTGAGTAGGTCTGAAAACCCCTTCGGAAGCCAGTACCTGCACAGCGGCTCCGGACCCATCCGAAGGAGCATTGTCCAAAGGTCCTGCAACAGAAATATTCAAAGGTCTAGTTGGTTCCTCGTGGGAGTCCGTTTCGGCCATCGGTTCCGAAATGGCTGACGACAGGGGCTGCAAAAGCGCCTCACTGACGACGGCCGAACCTGAAGCTGGCTCTGCTTGTACAACATCGTCTGATTTGAACCTCGGAGGCCTGTCTTTATCCTTGCGTCGTTTGTGAACTCCGGTAACCGGAACCGTATCAGACGACATTTTATAATTAAAATGCCTACCGAAGTAATGAAATGCAAAATCGTACCTTCGTTTAATCGTACGTTGATTGAATCTAGCACAAAACTGACAACTAGCTACGTCGTGGTCAGGGCCTAAGCAAGGAATACAGTAAGAATGAAAATCCTTATGAGGTATTTGCTTCCCACATGAAATACAATTAACTTTTTCTGACATCGGACTGGAGCAAGAAAAAAGTTTCCCCAATGGGGTACTTAGCTTTGAGTAGGAGAATAAAGTCTTCGGACTGAAGTACGTTTATAAAAAATTGTCAGGAGTCAGCCGACCGGCACTTGTGAACTGCTATCACCGCACGGCAAGAAAGACTGGAGAACATGGCGTCGGCTGTCAGCTTTGTACTCCTGGCGCTCTGACATCAGGAAGCATGGCTGAGCAGCCGACACCGGACCCAGACTTTGGGATTCTGGCCGACCGAGGACTGCCTGCCGGCAGGGGAGAACCGTACAGTCATGACTGCAACAGTGAAACACGATGAACATCTAGGATGTTTGAGCCCCTTGTGGGTGTGTCAAAAAGCTGGTCCAGGGCACTGCAGTTAATGAAATCCAGGAACCTTTGGACAAGTGACTTAGAACACGTATAATTTATCCAGTCAATGGATGGGTAATTAAAGTCACCCAAAACTAGGGTGTTTGGTTGTATCTTGATTGGCTCAAGTAGATCCAGGTAGGCTGAGTGGATGTCCTGATTGATGTAGGGGGTCCCATAGCTGTCAACCTGAAGAGGGGTCTTACCTACAAGTCAACTCCACCTGAAGTAATTCAAGGGAATTGTGCTGTTTAACAAATATAGAGGTATACTTACCTTTAATGAATATTGATACACCATGTCCCTCTTCATATAGCCCAGTGAGGTACATCTCATGTCATTCACACTAACATGGACTATGGTGGAAGCATAGCTGCGCCTGTTGAGAGACTTGAGTGCATTTGTGATGTGGCGGATCCTGGCACCTGACAGAAAGCTGACCGTGACTTTTTCCTTATCCAACCTGGTGACAGGGACATGTGTGTGTCTCAAAATTGAGTCGCCTATGACTAAGATGTTTGTTTTTGTGTTGTGCCTTAGCGGCTTGACTGGTGAGACAATGGTGTGAGAGTCCATACAACCAATTTTTAAAAGCTGTCCCTGTTTTGGGGTCTTTGTCCCACCAGTATTTTTGGCTTTGTCCCCAATTCTTGTGTTAATATTTATATACTTATTTATTTTACATTTATTAACCGAGTAGTGTCTGACGGGGCCAAGGAGCCCATTTTCAGCGGAGATCTGGGAAGAAAAGCTCCACATTCAATAGCATTGTAAAGATAACACAATCATAAAATCATATTATTACATACATATAATACATGTAAAGCTTGAACATATATATTCCAGAAATCCAGAGATAAAAATTAGGTTGTGAGCAGCACTGCAGATAAACAACGAGTGAAACTGATTGACAGAGAAGCATCTACTGAGTCATCAGCTGTAGCACCCTTAGAATGTATATTGTTTACTGCATAGTAACGATATTTTAACATGGGCTAGAGTCAGAGATAAGGTTGCTTAGAGAGGGGGAAGAGCAAAGTAATAAGGGGGGTGATTGATTAGCCAGAACAGCAGGAGCAAATCCACTTGGATTTGAGATGTTTTCTAGTTTTAGTTTTAAAGGAAAAGTAGTTGGGAGTGTTTGGAATGTGTTGGGGGAGAGCATTCCAGGCCTTTTCTATTTTATTACAGTAGAGACCGTCACCATGGTAGCTGTGCGACTGGGTTAATTTTAGCATCAGTCTGTTGGAGGATCTTAGGGGCCTTGTACAGACTTGAGGTTCAACTTGGTTGGAAAGTGAGGGGCATAAGTTAGGGTTTTGAATGAATTTGTATGCAAAGGTGAGATGGTTTAGTGTTAACAGGTTGGGAAGCTCAAGCCAATTCAGTTATTGGAAGAGCAGAGCAGTGATGAGATTTGTGGGGATAGCTGCTGGCAAATTTTGCGATTTTATTACAACAGAATGATAAGTTGTTTAGATCAGTTTTGCAGAGGTTTGTAAATATTTGTGGGCAGTAGAGTAAGGTAAATAGAAGTTGGGATATAGCAGTGGCTAGTCTGGCTTGGTTTGTAAGGAAAGGTTTTGCACAGCAGAGAGATCCAAGTTTGGCATGGACTTTTTTAATTGACTGGGAAATGTGAACATCAAATTTTAGCCTGTCATCTATAGTTACACTAGAGAGTTTGGTATGGTATGCGGGTTCAATTGTGGTTCCACTGGTGGAATGAATGGTGAGGGGTGGCGAGTGGTTACTGGATGGTTTGTTGGTGAAAAACATCAGTTTGGTCTTGCTGGGGTTTAGAATGAGCTGGAGGGTGGACAGGTAAGTTTCTATTTCCTGAAATGCTTTTTGGGTCTGATCTTGAAGTTCTTCGAGGGTTGGGG